>NC_041396.2:265871657-266224517 GCF_900747795.2 Erpetoichthys calabaricus | reverse complement strand
ATACAAAATCACAAAGTGAAAAATGTTGCTTAAGATTCATTTTCAGAGTTCACATTTTGGACCTCTTCCCTACTAATCCTGGTGTGTCTATGAGGAACATGTTGAAAGGTTTCACCAGAACACTGCAGTGATGGAAAAGCAGTATCAGGGCAAATGGAATCCATCAGTGTAGGCCATCTTTTGTTTGGCACTGACAGGAGAAGTATGGCACCCTAAACATGTTTGCCTCAATTGAATGCAATGTGTCAGCATCATTAAGAGATTAAACACTCTAAATTCAATAAAAGGTCCTTTCGTGTTTCTGCAAATTTCTACGTGATCCAGTCAATTGGAAATTATATTTGTATTCAGCTTGAAGCTGTTATCATAATCTCCACAAATTTTTCAGGAAGCAAACCTTTTCGAAATGTTTGTTGTCCAGTGATCAGGAAGAGAGCTTTCAGTTCCATGAGTGACTATAGGCACATCTAACGTGATGGTGGTAGTGTCAGTGATGCTAACTATCTTGTGTGGGACGTGCTCGTTCATACTTGTCATACTTGTGCATACACATGACCTAGTGGATGTAACTGTCCATCTTGTTGTGTCAGACGGTTTTGGGTTGTGCAGCCAGCAACTATGTTGTTCATATGCCAATAACAGAAATATATTTTTGCTTGAAGATTGTTCATAGCACTTTGCAAATGTTTAAAAGCACACAATTAGAATAGAAACACCAAAGTAGATTTCTTGCTGCTAAGTTACTGGACTGTAAATCACTGGGATGTGGGTTAATTACACAACAATATTTATTTATATACAGTAGAGTCTCGCTTATCCTACCTTCGCTTATCTGACATTCCGTATTATCCGACGTCTCACCACAAAAAAAACCAAAAAAAAAAACCGCATTAATCGGCAACAAGAACTGCAAGTTGCGAGTGTGAGTGTAGTCTATTTTTTGTTGCTCCCGACTCTACTGCAGCTAATTACAGTTGAACCTCGGTTTGCGAGCATAATTCATTCTGCAAACTTGCTCACAGTACAAAGCACTCGTATATCAAAGTGAATTTCCCCATAAGAAATAATGGAAACTCAGATTATTCGTTCCACAACCCAAAACTATTCATATAAAAATGATTAATACAAAATATAAAGTAAAAATACATAAAACAAATTAACCTGCACTTTACCTTTGAAAAGAATCATGGCTGGTGTGAGTGAGTTTCTAAACTCTTGTGGGATTCCACTCAACGGGACGACACGTGGAAGAGCGTCCCAAAGCAATCGCAGTCTCCCAGCGCTGTAGCAGTTCTCTGTAAATGCGACTCCGAAAAGATCGCGGACATGCTATAAGCGCCTGCCTTTGATGGGTGATACAAGGAACAAGGAACATTATAGATGCCCTGCGCACTAACCTGGCCATGACCCTGCCTGACTGCTATGTCTGTGTATAGGAGAGTGGCAGATCCCGCTACAACAAATAACCGCGCTGTTGCTGTATCAAGCTGAATAAAGCTGGTACTGCTAAAGTACTGAGACTCAGCTTCGTGTTTTGGGGTGCAAGATGGGGACTCACACGGCACAGCACAAACACACACACACACATGCAGTCACAATGCTCTAGTAAACAGTATACGCTCATACGGATGTTGACTATATGAGTGACGGAGTTAAGGCTCTAGAAACTGCAATTAAATACATTGAGCAACAAGAAGAAGCTACAGGAATTGACATAATGATGCTGCAAAGATGGCGAGACTTGGCAGCGAAGAAACGGCACTCTTCAGGAAAGCAGACTATGACCAAAAATTTCTTTAAATCATCACAGGACTGAACTTTTTAAGTACAGTACATACTGTATTTAACTTCAGAAAATTCTGTAAGTTCATTTTTTCAGTTAATTTTTTCTGTTGTTTTGTTATAAAACATGATTATTAGGTTCATAATGTGTAAAATTATAACATAGTTTGATGTTTAATAGGCTTTTTCTTAACACCTCTCATTAATCTGACATTTTCGCTTATCCAATGTTCTGCCGGCCCATTTATGTCGGATAAGCGAGACTCTACTGTTGTACATTTTTATACAAATGATGTAGCTCACCGTGCTTTACAGGATGAAGAAACAGAAAAAAAAGACAAGAATAAAATTAGGTAATACTAATTAAAATAGAATAAAAGTAAGGTCCAATGGCCATGGAGGACAGAAAAAACAAAACAAAAAAAAACTCCAGACAGCTGGAAAAAAAAACCAAACAAAATCTGCAAGGGTTCCTAAGCAACGAGACCGCCCAGCCCCCTCTAGGCATTCTACCTAACTTAAATGATCTCAATCAGTCCTCATGGTTTTCAGGCTTCACATGGAAGAATTTGATGATGATGGTCATGTGGACCTCTGGCCTTCAATCCATCAATGTAGGGACGTCACGGTGCTTTGATCAGGTGGTGGTAGCACTGATCGCCACCACAAAAAAACAGGAAAAGAACAGCAGAAGAAGTAAGAGTACGGATTTCGGAGCCACCAAGAATGATAATGATAATTAAATGCATATACAGAATATCAGGGTTACACTAAAATGCAACTATGAGAAAGCCATTTTAAAATAATGAGTTTTTAGCAGTTTTTTGAAGTGCTCCACCGTATTAGCCTGGCAAATTTCTATCATTAAACTATTCCAGATTTTAGGTGCATAGCAGCAGAAGGCCGCCTCACCACTTCTTTTAAGTTTAGCTCTTGGAATTCTAAGCAGACACTCATTTGAAGATCTAAGGTTACGATTTGGAGTGTAAGGTGAAAGACATTCTGAAATATAAGATGGAGCGAGATTATTTAAGGCTTTATAAACCATAAGCAGTATTTTAAAGTCAATTCTGAATGACACAGGTAACCAGTGTAGTGACATCAGAACTGGAGAGATGTGCTCAGATTTTCTTTTCCTAGTTAAGATTCTAGCAGCTGCATTCTGCACTCATTGCAATCGATTGATGTCTTTTTTTGGTAGTCCTGAGAGGAGAGCATTACAGTAATCTAGCCGACTAAAAACAAAAGTGTGAACTAATTTCTCTGCATCTTGCAATGTTATAAGAGGTCTAACTTTTGCTATATTTCTTAAGTGAAAAAATGCTGTCCTAGTAATCTGATTAATAAGTCAGTCAATAATTACCCTGAATTCTTTACCTCCGTCTTGACTTTTAAGCCTAATGGATCAAGTTTATTTCTAATACCCTCATTATATCCATTTTTACCAATCACAAAAAATTCAGTTTTCTCCTTATTTAGTTTGAGAAAATTACTACTCATCCAATCAGAAACACAAGTAAGACATTGTGTCAGTGAACCAAGAGAGTCGGGGTCATCAGGCGCTATTGATAAATACAGCTGTGTGTCAGCATAGCTGTGGTAGCTCACATTATGCCTTGAGATAATCTGACCTAATGGAAGCATGGAGATCGAAAAGAGCAGCATACCCAGGAAAGATCTTTGTGGACTTACAGCCACACACTGAGGTCTGTTGTGGAAAATAAATAGAAACAGTTGTACTGCAGATCTGTTTGTGTTAAGAAACTTGGATGGTGTTCAGTACAGAAAGATGCAATATCAAGTACAGTAGACATTAATTTATTGTGTATAATTGAGATTCACTACCATTATTTTATTCATACTTTTTTTGTATTTCCATTTCTTTTAAAAGCTCTGCTTTCTAAGTCATTTATTATTCTTACATTTTAACTTCAATTACTGGGTGGTATGGTGGCATAGGTCTCTAGGTATTCCAGCTTTTGTCTTAAAGACACGGATGTTAAGAAAACTGGCAAGTCAATTACAAGGGTAAATGGGCCAGATGTGAATGAATGTGCTCTGTGATGGTTCCTGCATTGTTCTTGATGCTTCTGGGTTAAGCTGCAGTCCTCATGACCCTGAACTATATAAGTGATTTGGCAATAGGGCCTACTGTAAGAAATGCAATGACGTTTATCTCTTTTCTTCCCTCTTAAGCTAAAGTGTGTGTGTGTATTAGGTTTCATGCAGAGAATGTGAGCGTGTCCAATGATGGGCTGGTACCTCATCCAAGGGTGGTTCCAATCTTGCTCCCAAGGCTGGCGGTACAGTACCCAGCTCCAATCATCCTTAAAACTAGATAAGGACACTTCACTGCATAGATGGATGGGTGGATACTAGGTGGAAGGAGAATAACTTAAGTGTTATCACTGGATTTCAAAAATCTAACATACAGCTGCCTCTGACCTTATCTATTTCAGGAAATGGAGAGCTGGGTCCTAATTGGCAAAGTTATCGACAAAGTGTGCTTCTGGGCTGCGATTCTGCTTTTCTCCATTGGAACGATTGGAATATTCCTCATGGGGCACTACAACACTGTCCCAGACTACCCCTTTCCAGGGGAAACGAAGAAATACCAGTAATAGTAGCTTTCAAGGAGAGAGAAATCCCACAGCGACGACTTGTTCACTCTGCAGATTATCCCTCAGATGTGAGCCAGAAAGTAGCAAGTTGAAAATGGTTACTTGGCTTCTGACTGTCTATTGGCATGTGTCCGTGCAATAGCTGACAAATAAATTAAGTTCCAGACAGCGCTGTATTCTGATTCCTCATCCTGGTAGTCTCTGGACATAAGTAAGCATGAAGTGATTATACTTACAGTGACCAGCAGGCTGCAGCTATGTCCTGCAGAAGATTCCAGATGTGAGTCATAACTGATAGAATGTGTTTAGATCCATGTGCCACCTCTAGCCAGGTTGGACTGCAGATTGAGTGTCACTTTTGTACTCAACATTTTCTTTGCTAATGATCACTTTGTAATTTCAAAAGACTATCTCTAGACATCTTGTAGTTTATATGAGATAAAACTACATGTATATATAAATAAGATTTCTTTTTTAATTAAAAGTTGAATTCAAAATTTACATGGAGGATTTTTGTCATTTCTTCATTTATTAATTAGAGGCGATGCAATTGTACCATTTATGTTCCCTCAAATTGGTGTGGGTTGAATTGTCAGGGCATGGGATCAGTTCCATGCTGTTGTGCCGTTGTGTGGTGTCCCTGAATTGACTCCGTGTCCATGTGTAGGGGTTGATCGGGCAAAATTCACCAAAACGTTTATCCCACTAAATTTGCTGGGTTTGCCAGTGACCTTGTTTGCCGAATTATTTTCTGAAAATCCACTATGCAGCCAGCTTAGGTGAATTTCTTTTTTCAGTGTCTCACGATGCTTTGAGTGGACATCATGACCTACCACAGAGTTGTAGCAGCCATGTTAGATGGCACAGAACTTTGACGCATGTGTGCCGTAAACGTACTTCACATCACACTTTATGGCACTGTCTGATCTGCTTCATGCTTGTGTGAGTAATATATGGCGAATACGTGCATGCGTGATTTCAACTTACTCGCCATTGTGCCACGTGGCTAATTTTGCATATCAGCTGAATGCATGCATAATTATCTATGCAATGTGCCAACAAGTCAAAATGAACCTCAAAGAACACACAAAACCCTGAGATATAATAATAACAAAAGATTTATTACTGCTTACATGGCGTTTCAATCTTTGATGGAAGAAACAAAAGTGTGAAGCATCTGTACAGATAGATCAGAAGCATAAAAGACTTGCCAGATACATGGAGCACGACTTAAAAAAATGCTGCCTGGCACGGCCAGTCGGTGCCTTGAAGATTCAAACTCTGTGGGCCCAACGATATAAATATTTTTCTGCTTGTTGCTAGTCTGTAACCATTTATTGTGGTTTGCTTGCAGTTAACATTCCATCTGTGTCTTTTGTTGTTTGAGACATAGGGGCACAGTACTTAGCACTGCTGTTTCACAGGTCAGATCACTTTTTTGGTCATAACAGTTGGTTCAACATAGTTGTCACCGACACTTATACAGCCCTCGGGGAAACTTAAAAGACCATTGCACCATTATAATCCACGGAAAACTAGTTAATCTCCTGCAAAGTTCCTGAACATTTCCATGATTTTGATGAATCCACAGCAAAGCAAGCTCTATAAGGTTTGCCCATTATACGTTATACAGTATGTGGGAAGTAATTCCAGTGTTAGAATGTCATTGTGTTCTAGGTTTTTCTTCCAGTCTAAACCCAGCACTGACAACCGTCAAATCAAAGGGGGTTCTCCTCGAGAGAATCACCACCATCTGACATAGTGATGGGGTTCAGAGCAATGATCCTCCGCAACCCAACATTGGCAACCCACGACCCAAAATGGAAGCTATGATCTAAAATACAGGTTTCCTTCATTTGAAGAACGGCTGTTTTAAGAAAATGTGCATATATGAAGAACTAAATGTGCACTGCTGGTGCCAACACCCAGTCATGTATACATTCACTCCAAGGACACCTCATCACAGCCTGCACAAAAAATTGGCATCCAGTTTTGCCAACATCATGTTTTCCACATCAGCATCCAGAGTGTTCAGAGTCAGTTGTGTTGTGGAGAAGGTTCTCCTGATAAATTTGCTCAAGTGTTTTGCATCACCTGCACTCAAAGTATTTTCCTAGAAGACTGCAGCGGAGAACACCACACTGGCTACTATGGACTGGTAAAACATCTCCACCAGCCTACTGTACTCCTCAAAAGACCGGAGTGTCCTCACGAGGTGCAGCCTGCTCTGACCCTTTTTGTACAGGGACATTATGTTTTCAGACCAGTCCAGCTTTCTGTTTATATGAACCCCCAGGTACTTATCGCTCTGTAAATGCTTCCATGTCCTCCCCCAAATGGTGACTAGTCTCAGGGGCTTCTTAAGGCATCTAAAGTACACCATCAACTATTTTATCTTGCTGATGTTGAGTTGCAAGTAGTTCTCCTTGCACTGCAAAATATGGTCCTTCACCAGCATCCTGCACTCTGACTTGTCTCCATTACCAACACGACCTATCATAGAGAGGTTGTCTGGGAACTTCCGTAGATAGCAAGAGCTGGTATTGTACTTGGAGTCTGTTGTGTAGAGGGTAAACAGGAGGGGAGTCAAAACAGTTTCCTGGTGTACCCCAGTGTTACACACCATCATCTCTGACATACAGTCCCTCAGCCTCACAAACTGCTGGCTGTTGGCCAGGTAGTCCATGATCCAGGAGACTGGGGATATTAAGATGCATAGGCTTAGCTTGTTCTTCAGTCTGTGAGGCAGGATGGTGTTCAAGGCACTGGAGAAATCAAAGAACATCATTCTGACTGTGGTGCTGGCTGTCCAAGTGGGAATAGGCTTTGTGGAGCTTGCAGATCACAGCATCCTCCTCACTGATATGTACCTGGTAAGCAAAATGCAGACAATCAAGATAGTGTGTAACCAGAGTTTGGAGCTTTTTCAGGACCTGCCTCTCAAAAGTCTTCCTATTCTATGAGGTGAGAGCAACTTGACTAAAGTCCTTGGAGGTGCTGGAGTGCACCACCAAGACTAGATAATACAAAAATACCTAAGTGTAGTCAGCTTTCATTTTTCCTCCATAAATTCAAGAGTATTTAAAATGGAGAGAAGCTCATGTTGTCCTTTTATTGCAATGTGGTCCAATCTATCATCACATCTCTAATGACTGGTTTAGTGGTCTGACCAGTCTCAAATTACCAGGAATGTTGACAAAATTATTACAGCAGATGATGATAAGCATGTTTTAGAGAGCAAGGATGAAGAAACTCAATATAGTCTGAGCCAATGACAGAAATCCAGTATATGCAGTGGTAATCTTTGGCAAAACAGGCGGGACAGTTGATCTAAAAGACCCCCATAAAGTGCTGCAGAAATTCATTTCACCACAGTGCCCTATGGGTTATCCCCAAATAAAAAATATATATCAAAGCTTGTTAAATGTAAGCGGGTGAAGAGTGTCTTCCTAAGTATGCTGTACATGTCTGGGATTAAAACCTTTTGAAGACTGTTATCAAGGTATGTATTGTTTTAAAATTAGGTGAAAGTTTGAAATTTTGCAAAACTATTTTTACATACCTTCCATTTTCTTGTCTATCTGGATGCAGCAGAAAAGACAAATTGCATGTTTTCTTGTATAAATATGACTAAATAAAGCATCTTACACCTTACAGGGTGGTGGAAATCTATACTGGCAGCTTCCCATCGAAGGAATGAATCAGTTCTCCAAGTCACAATATGGCTAATCCAAATAAACATCATGGGGGCCAGAGCCTGACACAGCCAAGTTAGGCACAAGGTATAAATGAACCCCGAACACACACTAATTAAGGTACCACTGGCTTCTGCGGTCCCCGAGTTGCATTCATCTCAAAAGTTCCTATCCATCCATTTTCAAATCCACTTTAATTCATCCACATTCCACTTTCACCATCTATCAGTCTATCTCAGGTGGTCTGACTTCAAGGCAAGTGAGAACCCTGGATGGACAGTTCATCTGTGTTCTCTGAATTATTGTCTGTGGTGTACAAGTTGAATGGAACAAATTAGAAAGGTGTAGGAACCTAGGGAAACTGATTTTTTTTTTTTAATTAGTGAGACCCGAGTACCAAATTTAATTTCTGCAAATGGATGTTGGAATGACAAAAAATGATCCTTCAGGTCAGTTTAGCCTGCATGTCTTTCAAAACAGTTAACTCAATCATGGAACACCAGATTATCACACCATATATACATTTTGTAATTTTCTTGAAAAAAGAAAGCAAGGAAGCTTTTATTTCACCACAAACAGACCCAAAAAATAAAAGTCTTGTTGCATTAATATTATTAGCATAACTTGTGTACTTTTTCAAAGTGTTAAATGTGTTATTGTGAAATTTAGCTGATGAACTTTTTATTATGGACAGTTTATTGTATGTGACTTGATTAAATATGTGGCAGTACTGTTGTGAAAATGTAAGTTTGTTTTAGGGATCATCTATTAAATGAGTAGTGAAGCCGTAGTCTGCAATGACAGCCCGTATTTACGCAATTCAGGACAGAAATATTCAGACAAGCAGTCCCTGCAGCAGACCACAATTTTTAAACAGCATAATTCATTCATTTCATTAAAAAAGGGATACTTATTTTCATTTATATGAAACTACGGTAAATGTATGTAGTCTGCCAAGCATATGGAGATAAGAAAACCATAATGGGCCTTTCTCTACATAAGGCAAGCGAGTAAAGTTTGATAACCATAAACATATAATATTAACATTTTATTTTGAAGACTTTTAAGCAAGAATTACTATTAATATTTTTACATGATTTAGTCCTATACATGGATGTTCCATAAAGGGAATTACAAAGACTAAGATTTTATTAAACCAGTCAAAAAATCTTACTTGCACTTAGTGGACTACCAACAGCCATAAACAGTAAGCTTGATTTCAGTATCAGATACAATTCGATATGACTACAATAAGAAGCAGAGTTGATGCTAAATGAATGTGGAAAAACACTCCAAATTCAGTGCAACTTTTCATGGCACTTCATAAAACAGAGCAAAATAAATCTAAGTTGAAATAGAGGAAATACTAACAAAAACACATAAAACAGATGTGCTAGAATATTGCTTACATTGTTTCTTAAGTTCCTATAAATGGTTACTTGAAAAACGTTTAACACAAGTAATTAATTTAATTTGATCTTTAATTGGTCCAAACAAAACAAATTAAATAATTCTTGATTAAAAAAAAAATGCTCCCATTCATTGGCCGCTGCTCTAAACCAGGAATTCAAGGAGTCACCCTGTTCATGGGGAGGAACAGCAGGGTTATATGTTGTGCACATGAAGCTCAAGTTGAAGTTGAAGAAAAGGGGCCATTGTTGATACAGAAATGCGTCTTTGGTAGTAATTTTACCCTTTAATAAAACAAACACTCCCTGTCAAAGTGTGCACAGTGAGTTAGCTTGTGTTTAGAACGGCAGCTCACATATCAGTAGAACAATTATTAAAAAAAAATAAAATAAATTGTCTTTGTCTATTTTACTTGTGAAATTGTTATGCATGTTAGCCTTTACCTTCTTGGCAACCATCTTATGAATGTTTTATTTTATTAGGACAATGGCTCATAATTATACAAGCATTCTTTATTTTATGTCATATGCATCAAGAATAGATGTGTTAATACCTTGACAGTAAAAGTTTGTATTTTAAGGGATTTTAGCATTTTTGTATGATCAATGAACAGTAAAAAAAAAAGTAAAAACATCAAGGATAACACCATAAAACAGAACATAATGCTTCAACATGGCTGGTTATGCAGAAAAAATGTTTAAAAGGATAAATGGGAAAAAAGAAAGAAAATAAGTATTTTATTTGTCAAATACTAGTAACATTAATTTGGTGATTGATATCAGCCTTAAAAAGATGTATACACAAAATACTGGCACATCAAGCAAACAAGTTATACAGTTTTTGCAACAATAGCTGCCTGAAAATTCACCCAGTGAATAATTATCAACTGTCATCCATGCAATCTAAAAGCTTTGAATAAAATCTTTGAGCCTATGGATCTAATTCCTGACTGTGGAAGTTATTAAGTTACCATAAGCACACACTTCTATATCCCAAAAATACAATATGGCTTTCTAAAGAACAGCACGTTAATTAGTGAGAACATAAAAGTTTACTGAAAATGATTGTTATGATTAACTCACATTAATTTATGAGTTGAATAAATATTTGTATTTTACATTCATATGATCACACAAAATGTACTTCAGAATTAACACCTCTTTGCTAAGCCATTAACAAAGCAAAATGCAATTTAAGATTGTTGCATTTGGCATAAAAGAGGTACTTCAAGAAAATTTTAGTGTGTTTATTGGTATACATTTAAATATAGTTAGAATTCACAACAACACTAGGTGGAGGAGATAGAAGAACAAAAACCAACACAGAAATGAAACAAACTGTCTCCTGTGCATTTTTAGAAGGACAGTGAGAGAAAGTGGTGAACATGTATACAGATATAAATAAAAAGTTAAAAAAAAATTGATATTGTAAACTTACTCAGAAATAGAGCAAGAGACAACCCACCTTGATTTGTATTACTCTACAAGAATGCTAAATACTTTCATAATGAGACTGAAATGTGCAAATAAAAGGTCACTATTACAAAGCTATCCCACATACAAGAAGCAATGTCTGCCTCTCAAGACTACTGCAGTGACCTCATAATATGCAAAATAACAGTTTCGGGGAAAAAAAAAATGCAAAAGCTGACAAAGTACGCAGAAGTGAAGAATAACAAAATAATCATAATAGACATATAAATTAACATTTAGAAATTCAGCCATAATCAGTATGTTAACAAATCCTTAAACAAAAACATAGCTGATTCAAGCACTAGCATAGCACTTTTCTTCAGCCATCTGTGAGGCATGCCCCTTTACTGCCTAAGCAGCACAGTCTTTTCAATCCAGTTTAACACATACATTCATATATGGCTTCAGCTCTAATCAATAAAGGAATTCTCTTAAGACCACACTTAACATTACTAGGGTCCAAGAAGTCAAATTACAACTTCATTGTGGTTATTTACGCTCTTGGAGTGTAAATGTTTAAGATATAGAAATTAGTGGTCCACCACTCAAATGCCACCTTCTCAAAGATATCAGATACAGTACAATGATTTATTCATGTTTATTTTTTACACTCACATCCTGATTTAATAAGCCTTTACGATACAATGATTCTATGTTGGTCATGTAAGTTTGGTGCTCTAAGCCTTTAGAACATATTTTTTTTTCCATGGTTACCTTTTATGGTGCAAGGTGCTCCTCTCAGAGGTCTGCCCCAAAAAAGCTAACAAATACCACCCCTGCACTGAAACATCAAATCAGCACATCAATTAACCCCTAGTCTTAGTCTTTAAAAAGACAATGTAGAACATAAAGAAGTCAAGAAATTCCCAATTTCAGGAACACAAAGACACTTAAAAAGAAAGATGATTGCTTTCCTGATCTGTTTCATCGTGTAAATAAAAATCTTCTCTCACCCACCCACCAACCCCAAAACAATGCAGAGCAGACAAGTTCATATAAGGCTTGACCACGGAAGCACTTGCAGATGACTGGAGCCGACTTTTTCAATGTATTTCTGCCAAGTTGAAAATTTCTGCATGTTAAAAAAATCCCTGAATGCAGAGAGGAATAATTGGTCAGAGTATTTCCCATCTCACAGTGAAATCTTCGTGTTCCGGAAACTGGAATTGTCCCTGCAGACAGATACAAAAAGAGCTCTAATTAAAAGAAAAAGATAACTTTCAGAAACTACAGAAAATATTGCAAATTGAATCTATTCATTCAATTCTTAAAGCCAAACACTGTAAGCACGAAAATTGTATTGCTTAATTTACTGATCGATTGAGTTCCAAAGCCAACAATAACTTATGCAGATACTTCTCTGCATTTCACATGATACTCACTTCAAACTGTCATTGTGTGTCTTGTATTCCATAATAGTATTGGGGGGCAAGTTTAAAACTCGTCGCAATGTGTCCCTTATTCTAGATGTGGTCACCTGATCATTTGCGGTCTTATTCCAAATTGACAAGATGTCCTCCTATTTATATAAAAAAAAAACAAAAAAAAAAAAAAAGAATTTAAACTACATTATTATTTGCTAACAACGTGAAATCTAACACAAAATATGTAAATATGTAATATTTTAAGCTAGTTAGGAATCTCAAATTCTGACTCAGTGATATTATTGGTTAGACCGGTTTTGCTCACAAATGTTTTGGAAGCATGAACCTTGCACCCAGGTTCAGACAGTTTAAACTTTTAATTCAGAAATTTTGTAAAACATTCAACAATTAGCCGTTTTGTTTAAAATGGAAAAACTTAAATCTAACATTTAATATTTGCAGTATAAAATTAAATACACCAACTGTCTACAAAGGCAGTCTTTATAATATGATACAGAAACTAAACTTACTTGAAACCTTATGGAAACCACAACTCCACAAATCTCTTCTCCCACCATGAACTGCTCACCAAGCATAGCCAGAATAATATTCTCCCAGAAACGAGATGCTAGGCCTTTACGCAATCTAATAATCCACTTGCCTCCATTTTTGTTTGCTTCATCCTGGTGATGAACAAATTTGTCATTAAGGAATAATAAAAATCTCAACACACACTTCCCACATTGTATTTTTTTGTTTCATTTCTATTAATTTACTACCACCAGAATAACTTACAAAATAAAAAATATTATGACTTTTTACTTAAAAACAACACTTTTTTTAAGTAACCGAATCATATAATAAAAAAAAAAACATGTAATACTAAATCAAGTCAGGGCTTAACAAACTTTACTATGACAAGGACTTTACATTACTTTTGTCACAAGTTCCAGTGTAGTAAAATATTATTTACATCGGCTGTCAGTGTGGTGTGGTATAATGTCTACGGCACTGAACTTAAACCTCCAAGGTTATCTGTTCACTGTCTGCCAGTGACTTAACAAAAACACTGCAATGTTTTCCACTCTTGTAAGTTACCTTGAAATTCTTGCCCTAAACATAAAATAAGTATGAATTTGATTATATGGCAGAGAAATTGAGTGAGTTCCAAACAACAGGCAAGTTTGTTAATCCATGTACAACTTCCTACACAGGAAAACCTGGTTTGGAGAAAAAACAGTTCAGCCTTACTGGAAGAAAATGAGAAAGGGTAGGGGTGGAAATGCAGGCAGAAAAATTTGCTTAGTGATGAAACTGTAAAAGAATTCAGTATTCCAGTGTGCCTTCATTCCTGAGAAATATATACATATGACAGGCCCACACTATAAAACAGAGTAAATAACCACCACTTCAGAATATTTAAGAATAACTTTGTAAAAAGTCTTGCATTAATAATCCATCCATCCATCCTCTTCCGCTTATCCGAAGTCAGGTCGCGGAGGCAGCAGCTTGAGCAGAGATACCCAGACTTCCCTCTCCCCGGTCACTTCTTCTAGCTCTTCCGGGAGAATCCCGATGCGTTCCCAGGCCAGCCAGGAGACATAGTCCCTCCAGCATGTCCTGGGTCTTCCCCGGGGCCTCCTCCCAGTTGGACGTGCCCGGAACACTTCACCAGGGAGGCGTCCAGGAGGCATCCTGATCAGATGCCCGAGCCACCTCATCTGACTCCTCTCGATGCGGAGGAGCAGCGGCTCTACTCTAAGCCCCTCCCGGATGACTGAGCTTCTCACCCTATCTTTAAGGGAGAGCCCAGACACCCTGCGGAGGAAACTCATTTCAGCCGCTTGTATTCGCAATCTCGTTCTTTCGGTCACTATCCATAGCTCATGACCATAGGTGAGGGTAGGAACATAGATCGACTGGTAAATTGAGAGCTTTGCCTTACGGCTCAGCTCCTTTTTCACCACGACAGACCAATGCAGAGCCTGCATCACTGCGTACGCCGCACCGATCCGCCTGTCGATCTCACGCTCCATTCTTCCCTCACTCGTGAACAAGACCCCGAGATATTTGAACTCCTCCACTTGAGGCAGGATCTCGCTCCCAACCCTGAGAGGGCACTCCACCTTCTCCCAGTTGAGGACCATGGTCTCGGATTTGGAGGTGCGGATTCCCATCCCAGCCGCTTCACACTCAGCTGCGAACCGATCCAGAGAGAGCTGAAGATCACGGCCTGATGAAGCAAACAGGACAACATCATCTGCAAAAAGCAGTGACCCAATCCTGAGTCCACCAAACCGGACCCCCTCAACACCCTGGCTGCGCCTAGAAATTCTGTCCATAAAGCAGCCCTGGCGGAGTCCAACTCTCACTGGAAACGGGTTCGACTTACTGCCGGCCATGCGGACCAAGCTCTGACACCGGTTGTACAGGGACCGAACAGCCCTTATCAGGGGGTCCGGTACCCCATACTCCCGGAGCACCCCCCACAGGATTCCCCGAGGGACATGGTCGAACGCCTTTTCCAAGTCCACAAAACACATGTAGACTGGTTGGGCGAACTCCCATGCACCCTGGTATAATTTATATTTTATATATATATATATAAGATAAAATAATTTTATATAATTTATATTATGCATTAATAATTACAATAATTTTATTACTATTATTAACATTTTATTTATACAGCACCTTATCCATGCTCAAGGCACGCATTAACTCTGGAAACAAAAGAATGTTACAGTTCACCCAAAAAAATTAAGAAAATGACTGTCATTTCATTTAACTGGCCTTGTAAACTACTGAAATATGTACTCACAAGCAATCCTGCACTTATGTATTAATGAAACACCAACCAATCACCAGCAAATGATCATATTTTAACAAGAACTTTCAGTTCATACAAGGCAATGTGATATAGCATTGCACGAAGCAGATGGCTATCAACTTAATCAACTGCAGATTTCAGCCTGTCACCAGTGCTGTAAACTTGACATTAGGTGTTTTATGGTGGTTACTATGAAATGGGATATAATAAAACATGATGAACAAATATCTATACTAAAGAAATACTTTAATAAAGACAGCAACATGAATGTTGTAGATAAAAAAAAACATACTGATGATTAAAGAACACAGAGATATACCAACATTAAATTTAGTTACTTATCACAAGTGTGTGTTCACACATTTTTTTGTATTGAAAACAAATAAAAATAGCTTCAGAATGAACAAAATATGAATGATGCCTCTGCATAAAAATCTGTTTAACTGAACATCACCTCTTCCAGCATCACTAACCTCCCACATGGGTTTAATTCCTTCTTTAAACAAATGAAAGTCACTATGTCCAGTCAGGTCTCCTGGTCTGACCAAGTGGCTATAAAACTTCCAAAACTGTTCCACCTGCAAAAAACATAAAAAAAACACAAAACGTGATAAGGTTTGAAAGTGTCAGAAATTACTCAATAAATGATTTTATAAATATATAATTATCCTATATATTTAATAGTACATACAGACACACACACAAATGTGCACTATTTCTTTCTGTAAAACACAAACAAATATCAAAATGTACCAACATTTTACTCTGAAGCAGAGCTTAGCATTAAGATAACAAAGCAGTCCATCAATAAAATCTGAAATAAATCAGCAGCTTCAATGTTGAAGTCAAATCTGTACACAAGAATAGGTTTTACCATGAGACACTATTGTACATGTCAATTCCTATTTTAATGCCAACATCCATTTTGATTAGTTAAAATTTTAATTGAGGGCATTGAGTTAAATTTTGGTTTCAGAATTTAAGATTTTTCATAATGACTACTGTATATATTTCAAGAACAATTGCATTTTACATGGCCAAGATCAAAACTATATATAATGTTTAAAGTATTTAAATTAAAGATTACAAGTCATGCAGAGTACAATTAAATCCTTCTTTCCAAAAAATATAAACTTCTATGGCAAGCTCTCCAATGCAATTACACTACTTAAGAAATTAAAAAGGACTCCATACAAATTGTTAAGTAGAATGGAGGAACATAATCTATAACAAGTGGTTTGCACATATCTCTCATGTTTGTCTCAAAGTTGTAACTGTTTAGGCTCAATCTTCATTTGAGCATCCAAATTCCTTTAGATGGTGAAAACTTCTTTTGAAAGCTCACATGGGATGTACTTGAAATATACACCATTTTTAATACATAAATAAGTAGTCTAGTTCTATAGTTGTGTACAATAAAGGAAGTAGGACGAATGGATACAATAAAGGCTACATAATTAGTCTGTACCATATCAATAAGCAAGAATAGATGCATTTCATTAAGTAATGTTTCATGAAATGAATCAATAGCTTTCATAATTATAACTGCATTACATAATTAAAGCATTAAGGAAGATAGACATGGTTAAATTATTCCAAAAATAAAATATCTGACAACTGTGCTCTATAGAAGGGAAAAACAATGAAAAGAAAATCTGGACATTTTTCAAATATGATCAAATACTTGGAAAATGCTGCTTGAATCAAGTGTTATAAACAGGCAAAATAGAACTATTAATACAAGATACTCAACACAGTCATATTCAAGGACACCATGAAAATTAAATGGAGGTCATTTCTTCACTATCATAACATATACAGTGCCTTGCAAAACTATTCATTCACTATATATTAATAAGATCTGGTCCAACCAATTAGCTTCAGAAGTCATATAATTACTTGATTAGGGTCTACCTGTGTGCAATCAAAGTGTTACATGATCTGTCACAGGATGTCTGTATAAATTGACCTGTTCTGAAAAGCCCTGGCCTCTGCAACACCACTAAGCAGGCAACATGAGGACTCAGAAGCACATCTAAGTCAGACACAGTTGTGGAGCATTAAAACAAAATGGAAAAAATACGGCACAAACCTACAAGAGAAGGCCACCTGCCATAACTCACAGACTGGACAAGAAGGACATTAATCAGAGACGCAACAAAGACACCAAGGATTGACACCGAAGGAGATGCAAAGATCCACAGCAGAGATGAGACTTTCTGTCCGTAGGATCACTTTAAGTCATATACTTTATAGAGCGGGGCTTTATAGAAGAGTGATCAGAAAAAAAAGTCATTAAAGAAAAAAAAATACATATATCAGAAAACACATTTGGAGTTTGCGCAACAGCATGTGGCAGACTCCCAAAACAAATGGAAGAAAGTTCTCTGGTCAGATGAGATTAAAATTAAACTATATGGCCATCATGGGGAAACACCATGTGTAGCATAAACCTAACACTTCCCATCACCCCGAGAACACTATTCCCACAATGGAGCATAGTGGTGGCAGCATCAAGCTGTGGGGATGTTTTTCCATTAGAAGGGACAGGAAAACTAGCCAGGACTGAAGGAAAGATGGATGGCACTAAATACAGGACAGTTCTTGAGGAAAACCTATTTCAGGTTGCCAAAGATTTGAGACTGGGATAAAGGTTCACCTTCCAGCAGGATAATGACTCTAAACATAAGATACTGCTAAAGCTACTCTGGAGTGGTTTAAAGGGAAAAAATAAATGTCTTGGATTGAGGTATGGGCTTTGACTTGGCCATTACAATATTGAATCTGTGGCATGACATGATTGCTGTACACCAATGCAACCCATCTAATCTGAAAGAGTTTGAACTGCTTTGTCTTGAGGAACAGGCAAAAATCCCAGTGGCTAATTGTGCTAAGCTAACAGAGACATTTCCAAAGAGACTTGCAGTTGTAAATGCAGCAAAAAGTGGCTCTACAAAGTATTGAATTTTGGTGTGAATACCTATGAACACTCATGATTTCTGTTTTGTCTTTTTTATTGCTTGTGTCACAATAAAAATATTTTACTCCTTGAAAGTGGTAGGCATGGTGCTAACCCCCAAAAATTAATTCCAGGTTGTGACAAAACAGGACAAACACAGAAGGGGATGAATACTTTCACAAAACATTGTATTAATTTATAACATGAAACTGCGTTCTAAAGTGAAGCTTTTTTTTTCATTTAAAAAAATATCTATCCTGCTCTTTTGTTATAAAATGGAGGTGAAGGGTACCAGGGTTCAATAAGACAACAAAAGCCTTAAAATTTACTAAATATGTCACCAATAAATATGTCAATTTTTCAAGCCTTACTGAGTCTTACTGAATATTGATTCACATCTTAAGATTGTATACATGTTAGAAAACAAGAGTAATAATGTGGTTTTAGAAATGGGGGGGTTGGGGGCAAAACATTTTTGTGATAATCAACCATTTTAGAAGGAGACCAGCTGTGCACTTCACCTCTCTACTTATCTTTTCCTGCAGCAACCTTTCAAGCCTAGGGGGCACAATTTCCTCTAGTATATACATCTCACCTTGAAAATAATCCTCTTGATATGTTGAATGTTGATAATGAAGTCTGAATTGTTGTCTAGTTCTGTTGACAACTACACAACGTTTACAGAAAAAATGTTTCACAATTGCTCACTGTTAATGTTCCATATGATGTATAACATGTTGAGGAAGAAAGGATGGATGTAATTTACTTCACAGCACATGCACTACACTTTTTTTTGTAATTGTCAAGTATTACTAACACATTTCCGGTATTACAGTATTTTTTTTTTTGTTCTTTATTTCACCTTATACAATTTCTTGTATTAGGAATTTGTTAGTTTTCGCATACCCCTTGGGGTCAGAGCGCAGGGTCAGCCATTGTACAGCGCCCCTGGAGCAATTACAGGTTAAGGGCCTTGCTCAAGGGCCCCAGCAGAGTAGGATCTCTTTTGGCAGTGATGGGGATTCGAACCGGCAACCTTCGGGATACCAGCGCAGATCCTTAGCCTCAGAGCCACCAAAACAGGTAATCTTCCACAGTTAAAAACACTGACCGATATCAATCTGTACATATTTGGGGAGAACATGCAAACTCCTTGCAGACCCTGGTGCTTCAGAACAAAATTTGTATGTCACAAATTAATATATACCATGATTGTGGAAAAAAATACTTCTAACTGAAAAATATCAAACATCTCCTTTAATTGAAGTGCATTTAAGACTGGAGGTAGGAAGCAGGCAAGGTCAAAGGAAACTGGAATAAACTGCAAAGTCCTGTCTAGTTTAACTAGACAATAATTTAAAAGGTATCTGGAAAAGATATTACATAACCAATCAGACATGGGGTACTGTACAATCTGTGTATATGGGAAATGCATGTGCTAAATACAAGTATTTTCATTTTTTCCACAAAGGGACTAAAAAGCATAATGAATTAAACATTTCTACAGTATAAAATATCTAAAAAACCATCACTACAGTATGTGGTGTCCCATGTTTTAACTTAATTATAAACAAGACACGGAGCATGCAAGTAACTGATCTTAGATATCTGGAGTTTACCTTAAATAATGCTATTACATTACCACTATCCGCAGTATACAAAAAGCATCCAAAGGCAAAGAAAAGTTCACATGTCACTCAACTACCCAACCAAAGGAATACAGAAGGACAAGATTCAAAAGCAACTGCTCCTTTATAATGAAGCACAGTGCATCCATTTTTTAGCATTCTCTGCTTAATCTCTAGGACAATAATAATAAATCTAAACCTTTGAGTACCTAATTAAATACTGACATGTCCGTAACCTTTATGTTGCTTCTGAAAACACATTCAGAAACTGCTTTCATTTAGCAGTGGTCAATATGTATTCCTTCTGATGGAAGTTTATTTTTTTTCCTTAGTTTGGCAAGCTCCTAGACTCAGAGCACAATACATTCCTCAACATTCTATGGGAATATCTCTGAAGCAAAGCTTCTGAAACCTGAATGGAAAAGTCTCTGAAGCATGCTGCATTTATTGGTGAAGTAATACCGTAAAATACCAAAGAGAAGTACCACTGTGAATAAATAAAACAAGGCAGAACTCAACTTTAAGGCAAGTGAGTTCTCTCCCCAAACTGTCCAACATTTACACTCTTAAATGTTTGTAAACATATGAGTTACAGTAAATTCAGCAATTTGTATATTTTACTTACATTTTCATGCTAGTAGAAGGAAAGGTGCCTCAATCTTCTAAAAGTTAGCTCGCAGAAACTGAGCTTTATTGTTCTAATTTGTATAAACTATGCACATTCTGGTGTCCTGAGAAATCGAAACAACTATGGCACTTATTTACATACATTGCTGTATTCTATTAAGAGTAAATTTACCAAAAATGGACACCCAAGTGGACCTCATTTTTATTTCAGGAAACCATTAGAGAGTCAATTTGCCACTTACAAGCAGATTGAGCAAAAATCAGCCTACTGCAATTATTGGCAATTTGATTGCTGCAGCACTACAGTAGTAAAACCCCTATAAAACATGTAAGCTAATCACAATGCATCCTACAAACTGTACTAGTCAGTAACCTGTCATGCTGGTGTTCTGTGAAAGCAATAATTGATATCTTTGAAAGAATATAAAGAAAGCTACATAGAGTAAATACAGGCTAGGGATGCACTGCATATTAGCCAAAATATTTATTAGCAAAAAATATTTGACTGAATAAGTAAAAATGCAGAATGTTTTTGATAAATATGTGACCATTTCCAGCATCTTCTGCTGTATAGAGAAAACTGATACATCATACTATATAACATGGGGCACAAATGCTATCATTAGAAGTTTGAATTGTTTAGCTTGCAATGAGGAATGAGAAGTAGTGCAATAATGCAGAAAACTGAAATGCTTTCTATGAAGGCAAAAAGAGAGAATAACCCCAAACACACAGAAATACAAGGATTAGGACAAAGTGAATTGGGATGGAAAGGAATGATTTTCAACAAGCTGAGCTAATTTAAAAAAAAATAAATAAATAAATAAGTGGAGTAAGTTTGTCTCCTTTTTTGTTACTGTTTCATGTGAAAAGGCAACTGGGAACAAAAAACGTATTCAAAATTTTGGCAAGTGGTTCTGGATATTCAGTTGCAGCCAGGAAACTGGTAACTAATAAAGAAAGATTCTTAAGGCACATCTTATACTATACTGCAACAAAAATAGTAGCAGTAAATTATTTTAAGACTACTGACCGTCGATAGTGCTAAGCAATGAAAGACCTATTAAAACAATTACTGCTGCAACTCAATGTAGAGGGTGCTTCCATTGTGTATTTGCAGTTATTACATTCATGTTTGCAGTTAATTGATTTTCTTACAATTTATGCATACTGGTCTCAATTGGGGATTGTTTCTACAATGTACAAAAATTCTCTAATACACTACGTATTAAAAGTGGGCTCTTATAATAAAAAATGTTTACATGAGGTCAGCAACCAAGCAAATACTGGCTTCAAATGATGCCTTGAAGTAACTTTAAATGTATATTATAGAAGCAATATATAAATAATTGATGGACCATAACTGGTAAAATGGCCTTTTCTCACTATAGTTTGTCCAGCTATATTCAAGTATAGCACATGAGGCACTTATGAATTTGTTCCATACTTTAAACATGAAGTTTTAAACTTCCCCTTAGGGACAAATATTACACATCTAACATTCATCTTAAAACTTCAAATATTTTGTAAAGTAAAATTTTACTCTTAAAACATGATCCCCCCAGAAGCTTCACTTGGAAGATTACTATTTTTGAAAATTACCAACAAATGCTTGTTGTGTAACACTTATAAATGAACACAGAATTTCATTTAAATAAACAGTTAAAGAACACAGTTTTAAGGCTTTGTATGATTTATCTGAACAAACAGCACTTCAAACTTTTCAAAAACCTTTTTTTAATGTTTATACTCTGATTCAGTTTTTCATTCATCTATCCTTTATTTTTAAACCAGCAAGCCCGCAATTCTCAAAAGAATCGCAAATCCAAGAATGGCAATCACTTTCTGTTCCCTCTGATACTTGGAGGGATGAAATATCATGGAGGGTGGGTGCGTCCTGGGAAAGTTCATTTAATTAAATAAACATATTTGTACTAAAGCGGTTTCTTTTTGGAGCTGTGACTCATCTGGTTCTGGTGTTTCAGAAGTGCGTTGTAGGCGCCTTCGTTTATTGTTTTTATCCATGCAGTCTCTTTTTTGTTTTTCTATGGCTGTGTCGTCAGCGAGAAGTCGTTTGCTGACGGCGGCGGAATCGCGTGCTGAAGTGACCATGGCGGCGGATCCGGGCATGGAGGGCTACATTACTAAACGAATGTGGTATATGCGGTGGTATGGGCGGTCGCATTCGGGCGGCTGTACAACCTGGCGTGCATGCTTTACCTCAGGTTTAGTTTACAGGTCGTAGCCATGGTAAAGTTTTCATTTAATTAAATAAACATATTTGTACTAAAGCGGTTTCTTTGTGTGGGCGCCTTCATTCATTGTTTTTATCCATACGGGCTCGTTTACAGGTCGTAGCCATACGGGCTCGTGTTTGTATTACTAATCGTTGAGCTCCTTCCATTTGGAGCTGTGACTCCTTTGCCTCTGCTGTGTCATAAGCGCGTTGTGGGCGTGTTCGTTCATTGTGTTTATCCATACGGGCTCATTTTGTATTTCCGTTAGTTGAACTCTTTCATTGTGGAGCCGGGACGTCTTTGCTTCTGGTGTGTCTGAAGCGCGTCGTAGGAGCCTCCGTGTATTGTTTTTATCCATTCGGTCTCGTCTTTGTTGTTCTGTGGCTGTGTCGTTAGGTAAAGTTGTTTACTGTTAGGAAGCATACTCCAACTTACACACACTGACTGCTGGCACAGTGGATTAGAGCAGGTGTAGTTTACAGGTTGTGGTGTTTGGGCGCCACACACTGACTCTGGGAACTACGGGCTCGGTTTTGTATTACAAATCGTTGAGCTCTTTCCGTTATGTGATTTAAATATGCCACACAGACCGCTGGCACAGTGGATTAGAGCAGGTTTAGTTCACAGGTTGTGTTGTTTGGGCTCCACCTACTGACTCTGGGAAGCCGCTGGGTTTCACTCTGAGGCGCAGTGCGCATGCGGTGCGTCCGCCATCCGTGCATAAATTAAACTGTGGTTTAGTAATATAGATGTGTTTTAGGTTAATTGGGGATTACAAACTGGCCCTATATGAGTAAGAGCAACAGTATAGCTGTACGTGTGAAAGGGTCCTGCAATGAGCTGGCATCCTGTCCAAGGCTGTTTCATATCTTGCACCTACTACTGCCAAGACAGACTGGGTGTCTGTGACCCTGAACTGCATTACGCATGTTTGAGAATATTATACGACTTGTTGCTGCATACTGACAAAAGTGTCTACTAATAAATCACCAACAAGAAGATCTGTTAAGGAGTATTTCATGCTACATAGTCCATGGGTGTTTTGTCAAATATCTTATTGAACATCAACATATTTTAATGCTGAATTAATTTTAACTTCAGTCACACAGTAGTATTGGGGTGGAATGCAACCTAAAAATAAATTAAAACATACAGATGCAACAGTGCCAATTTGTTTGATGTTCTGCTCATAGCTCTGAGTGTTGGCAGGCCGACTAGGAGTGCGGCGGGAATACCAGAAGGTGTAATTGTACTGTAGAGGATGTTCTCCAACTCCTGGTGTTACTGTCTGTAGAATAAAAAAAAAAAACTAAAATTAAAGGCATTCTGAGGCAGAGTAAAAAGTATAACAAAATTCAAAACATTCAGAAACTATAACCATTGGTTCAAATCTTTAAACTTCAAACATACTAAAACTTGATTTGAATTATAATTATTTTGTTATTATTTATCATAATTAAAAAGCAACACGTCCAGGTTACAGTTTCTAAACTGCTTCAATTTCAGACTGTTCCTTAGTCTAAGGAGCAAAGGATAAAGTGCTTAGCAGGAGTTAGTATAAAAAATTCAATTAATCATGCTTTTCCTAAGAAAGAATTACAGTAATGGATATTAGGGTTAATAACCCAGGATGCCAAGCTACAGTATTCAGAGTGAATTAATTACATGAAGACTGAATAAAACCGTATTGCCATAAAAGTAAGTATTTGAGACACACATTTACAAAAAGCCACTTAAATAGATCTTTTTTTTGTAAACTGCTTGAAGTACCTAGTGTTGCCTAGGTATGTTTCTATAATGTGTTATGGTTAAAAAGTAAATGTGTTTTATTAACTACTGACCCTTTTGTCAATGCTATCTGAAATGCAAGTCTCTCATCCTTTATAACTATTCATTTCTCTGCCCTGAATTAAGAATTTCTTTTGTGATTTGTTTTCAGAATTACTGTAACTCCTTGCTGGATTGGAACCTTGAATGTTACTTCTTTGTATTTCCTGGTTTAGTGTTGTTTTACAAAGAAATGTTTAGTCACACACTAGTAAACTGGTCGGCTTGTTGAATTAGTGAATCCATTGAGTGTGGAAAGCATCTACAATAGGCGAAGCTGATGGGGGTTTATTGACATCACTGCAGGCTTCTGTATTATTTAAAGGAGACATCACCAATAGACAGCATTTAATAATGTGTGGTCCCTAGGGGGGTTCTCCAGCTCCACAAACACCCAACACACAAGCTCGGACAAAGTTTTTTTTTTCTCGTGTTAAACTGTTACAGAGAAGAGTTTCTCACGACATAACCACAATTCTGTTTCTTAGTAATGAGCACATTATTTCTCTATCACTCTCTCTCCCTTCCTCCTCTGCTCCTCACAACAAGCTTCATCCAGCTCCTCCAGACTCTGGTTCCTCAACTGAAGCGAGGCTACTCCTTTTCTGTTAAGCCCAGGTGTACATCTGGTGTCCTGAAGCTGGCCCAGTGGGAAACCATGGCAATGTCGCAATCCAGGGTGAATGACCTCTTGTGTTCCAGGGGAGACAATGCCCTGCATAAACTGTCTTCAGCTGTCCTTCCATACTGTCGACATCCCAGCTGTGCAGTGGTCCTGGTATAGCTCTGGCCAGGTTGCCGGACTCTGCGTGGCACCCATTACACGATATAACTAGGATATAAACTTGATTCGATTGATGTGGATTTAAATGTGCTTTGAATCACAACACTTTATTGGCATCAAAGCCTATAAGTGTTATGACATAAAGTGGACTTGAAAAAATGTATATCAATAAATATTGCAAATTACCGATGACATTCTATGTTTTTCTTTTTCCACCATATTCTAAACTCAGCATGCACTCAAATAAAATTCAAGTGTATATGGCATTTTCTTTTTCAAAAAGTAAGTAAGAATCTAAGTAAGGTTCAACTTAATTAAAAATTTAGTGTCTTCAGTTCATTTCAGAGCTATCACATGTATACACAGTGGAATGAAATTTTCACCTGCATGTTTGACCAATGCAGAGCACACTGCCACTGTCCTTGTCTGGTAGCCCAAATCTTGTTCCATTGATTATGAGGCGAGCAAAACTGACAAATTTCCTTTCGCTTAGAGTTTCATGAAAGTGATAACTTTGCTTCTCATACGATTCTTATACCATTTTGCAACTGCAAAATTCACTAAAAAGGGGCATTTGAGTTTTAAAATGTTTTTAGAGGGTGGAAAGAAACCTTGTTCCTTAAGGATTTGGTGGCAATTACAGTACACCCCTTTGGACCTGTATATTTCTCAGAAAAGGGTTTAGATGAAAACAAACTGGTGGAAAGTGGTCTTTAGAAAATTAAGCAAGGCTAAACTTTATTAATTTGGCTTTTTAGTTCTACTTCTAAAATACAATAATCCCTCGCTATATCGCGCTTCGCCTTTCGCGGCTTCACTCCATCGCGGATTTTATATGTAAGCATATTTAAATATATATCGCGGATTTTTCGCTGCTTGGCGGGTTTCTGCGGACAATGGGTCTTTTAATTTCTGGTACATGCTTACTCAGTTGGTTTGCCCAGTTGATTTCATACAAGGGACGCTATTGGCAGATGGCTGAGAAGCTACCCAGCTTACTTTTCTGTCTCTCTTGCGCTGACTTTCTCTGATCCTGACGTAGGGGGATTGAGCAGGGGGGCTGTTCGCACACCTAGACGATAAGGACGCTCGTCTAAAAATGCTGAAAGATTATCTTCACGTTGCTATCTTTTGTGCAGCTGCTTCCTGAAATGACATGCTGCACTGTGCTTCGCATACTTAAAAGCTCGAAGGGCACGTATTGATTTTTAATTGAAAAACAAACTCTCTCTCTCTCTCTCTCTCTCCCTGCTCCTGACGGAGGGGGTGTGAGCTGCCGCCTTCAACAGCTTTGTGCCGCGTGCTTCGCATACTTAAAAGCAAACAGCCCTATTGATTTGTTTGCTTTCCTCTGTCTTTCTGACAGACTCTGCTCCACACGTGCACTCCTTTGAAGAGGAAAATATGCTTGCATTCTTTTAATTGTGAGACGGAACTGTCATCTCTGTCTTGTCATGGAGCACAGTTTAAACTTTTGAAAAAGAGACAAATGTTTGTTTGCAGTGTTTGAATAACGTTCCTGTCTCTCTACAACCTCCTGTGTTTCTGCGCAATTCTGTGACCCAAGCATGACAATATAAAAATAACCATATAAACATATGGTTTCTACTTCGCGGATTTTCTTATTTCGCGGGTGGCTCTGGAACGCAACCCCCGCGATGGAGGAGGGATTACTGTACCATACATTTACAGACTTATCATATTCCTTATGAACTAAAAATCATTATTAATCTCTACTTTCTCTGAATTAATTTTGTGTGGATTATAATAGTGCAATGGGTTTTTAACTGTACCCAAAAGCTACAACAACAACAACAACATTTATTTATATAGCACATTTTCATACAAATAATGTAGCTCAAAGTGCTAGGGAGGTGTCTGCCAACTATGCTGGACCGATTGTGGACAAAAATGTAATCTCAGCTGTGAAGCAGCAGTGCTAACCACTGCGATTCAAATGAGAAAAGACATAGGCGGGACAATAACCACAAATAAAACTGAGTAGGACACATATTGGCTGTGCCTCCAAGTGGCAGTTGTGACTCCAGGTGAATCTTCTTTTTCCCGTCAGGAAAATAGAAGCACCTTGTAAACAGTAATAAATCTTTTGTTGTTATTACTTCTTACTATTATTGCAGTTTGGGCAGCAATCTTATAGTAAGCATATGTAAAAGTTCGGCGCCCTGCTACATTTCTGTAATGTCACATTAGTCTTGCAAAACATCTTGGCGCGCTTGGAACAAATGTTTGTCTAAGGCCAGCAACATCCACAGCTTCCAGGAAAGTATTAGGTGAAAAGGTCCGCAGCAAATATAGTATGCCCACTGCAAAAAAAGGACTATTTTATACATGTGTACAGTACTATTTTGTATGTTATTATTTTTATTATTACATAATTTTAATTTTCTTGTAATTATTTGACATCTTGTAAAGCACATCTGAGCTACACTGTGTAGGAAAATGTGCTATACAATACTGTTGTAAACGCATTCCACAATGAGACAGAATTATAGCTTCTGTGTAAGAGTATATCAATCAGCTAAATAATTAAATTGTTATCTGTAATCAATTATTTGAGAAGAAAATGCTGTACCTGCAGCCTAAGATGATATCCCACTTTCGACACTACAACACTGAGTGCCCACTGATAAATGTGTCCTTCAATTAGCCATCCTGATGCTTGGTGGGGATTGTAGTCCAGTGTCACCACTGGTTTTTAGGTTGTTCCTCTCAATTACAACCCCTCTTCCCGTAACAAAATATAGCCTTAATTTTAAGTTGGACCAATGGATAAGCACATGCAAATTTTTGTGAAAGTCCATTAAGCCGTCATTGTATGATTAGCAACAAACAAATAGAACAACAAATGGAATACAATTTTATTTATATAGATATGTGTGGGAACTACAAGTGTCTTGGATACAAAAAGTGAATATGAATTGAAAATATCACAGCCTGTATAGTCAAGTCCTCAAAAAGTAAATATGATGGATCAAAGGCTCCTGTTATAGGGGAAAGTGTGGTGTTTCAAACCTTTTTAACTGATTTGAGTGACTACTGCAAGAACAAAACTACTGCAAAGATATGGGAAATGGTACTTGTCTGAATCATCTATTCTGCACCTCAGTGGCAAAACTTGCATTAAACAGGCTCCTAGTCTCTTGACTCAAAATGAGTCAGAAATGGAGTATGTGGCAAGTGGCTGGGGGTGGCACCCAGCCGGGATGCCCGGAAGGACAGGAGGAGGGATTGCACCTCCTCCAGACCATGAGGGGGCGACTGCCCTGGTGTCTTTGGGAACCAAGGGAACTGAGCATGGAAGCTCAACCCTATAGGGGCCCGTGGTCACCGCCAGGAGGCGCCCCAATGATTGAGGAGCCCTAGCCCTCAGCACTTCCACCACACCCGGAAGTGCTGGGGGGAAGAAGACTACATTGGGGAGTGCCGGCAAAAGCTTATCAGGAGACACCTGGAGCACGTCCGGGTAGGTATAAAAGTCTTGTTGGAGAGGAGTGGAGGTGGCCTGAAGAAAGAGGCATTGGTTAAAGGCCTGGACTTTTGGGGGAGTTGTTTGGGGTTGTGTGCACTGTCGTAAATAGTAAATTATGTATAATAAACGTGTGTGGGTTGAACCATCGCTGTCCGCCTGTCTGTGTCTGGGCCAGCTTCCACAAGTAAAACTACAGTCCTATCACAAATAACACCACAAGTAAATCTACAGGAAACTAAGCAACCACTCCCTATAACACTGTAATCTGGTAATTACAGGACATTAATTCAGTCCATCATATCTGTATGTTGATTTGCTTCTTTTCAACATTTAAACATGCAAGCTGACTTGTGACCAAAATAAACCTTCCATCTCAAAATATTCAGCTAATAAACTTGGATGTGGCTTGGAAACATTCTTTAATATATAGTGGCTCTAGTTAGTGAAATGAAAGATTTACAATTGCAGTTTTCAGTATTTATACATTTTATGTATAGCTATTTTACTACTAGATAACTGGCATTTAATATTCTGCACCTGATAAGTAACTTTAGTTTCAAATACCACATTTCGATTATATTAGGCTGGTTCAAATCAAATTAAGGGAAAAAACACACTCTTCAAGTTTAAATGTATTCAGGAATGAAAGAAATAAAATTAGAAAAAAGAAACCAGAGTACCTTTCTCTTGGCGTTATTCTCCTTCTCACATTTCTCCGTCTCTTTTTGTGGAGTAGGGTCATCATGATCACCACTATCATCATCTTTTAAACTAAAACAAAATGTCACAACAAAAAAATGTGTAAGTAAATATGCCATAGTACTAACTTTTCTAACAGATCAATATATATAAAATTGGCTTTCTCATTCACACAATGAAACAACTCACAATGTTAAATATTCAAAATTTGTGGAAAAACTATTCAAACATGCATGAACAGGTTTAACATTCAAGAAAACATATTTTTTGTTTCTCTTCATTATAAGCTTAGAAGAGGAACATGAAAAAGTAATATGCAAGAATGAGCATGCATTCCAGATGTGTCCCAAACATATTTCAAAGGTGTAAACTTCTTAGGCTGGTTCAAATCAAAGTAAAATGGAAAAGAAAAAAATAGACTTCAAGTTTAAATGTTATTAGTTTGTAATCTTGCTGTGTACAATGAATAAAAAGGTCAAATATTACAAACTATAATATTAAACAAAAATTTATAAAAACATGTATTGCTCTCCTAGCTTTCTGCTGAATCTCTCTCTTGTAGAGCACAGAACACAGTAACATAGATAGTGTTTTTAACACCACTTAAAAATAAACATAGCAGGACAAAAAAGATAAACACATATTTAAATCATTATGTAAGAGTACATACAAAACGTTACAGGTGATAATGTAGAGTTTCACAGCTAAAACTATTTCAAACTGCACCCTTTTAAAATAGAAAAAGGTTTTTCAGTGGGAATTATTTTGTACATGCCATGTATTTACCATCAATATTAAAACATGTTCACCACACATCTCACTAAATATGACAAGTGAATCTATTTATAATGTTATCTATATTGCACTTTACGATGCTATTTATTAAGGAACAGTTTCTAAAATCAATTCATAATATAAAGCAAACATAAAGTGCCATAATTAAGGTACCTCACATTAAACATCTAAATAGTAATGCAGTGATGGTTGTTTTGTATTAATGATAAAAAAAAAAATGTCCACATTGAGATTTATCAGACATGTTATCTTAATCATAGTGATGGAGTCAGTCTTTTTCTAACCCACTTAGCTACCAGGGGTTCTCAGCTACCATAGGGTGCAAGACAGGAACAAACACTGGACTAGTCTATAGGAGGGCAAATTTTTTTATCACCAATCCACCTAACCTGCATGTCTTCAGACTGTGGGAGGAAACCAGAGTACCTGAAGGAAACCCACACAGACAAGGGGAGAAAATGCAAACTCCAATCAAGGAGGACCCAAGGCAGAAACCTTGGTCTCCTTACTGCAAGGCACCAGTGCCACCACTGCCCCACCATGCTGCCTAGGGATGGAGTGATCTGTGAAATCCAATATTTATGACTGTGTGCTGGGGAAAAATCAGGAGTGCCTGGTAAAAACCTATGCTGACAGAGAAAGAACATGCAAACGCTATACAGACAATGCTGTTTCCATCATCAGACTGCAGCACCTACCATACTGGTAACATTAGCAAAAAAAAAAAAAAAATTAGTCACAGAAAATCACTCAAGAGTATATGAACCAGCATTCAACAGGATATGCTGACGTTTCAGTACAGTTCACATTTATGCCTTTGAAATTAAAATATTACTAAAAGTTGTGTTCATATTTAAAACATCAAAATTGTTCTCAAGTTTCTTAATGTTAAAAAAACAATATCTTTTCACTCTGTAATGGCCTGCACCTACTGATAGGATTTTCATTTTCTACTAGACAAAGAGCCCGTTTCGACAACGTAAGATGAAACGGGCACGAGTTTGTGTCAGCAGTGTATGAAGAACAAATGAGAAGGAACTAAGAAGTTGTTTTGTAATGATTGTAGTCCGCTTTACTCATTACTGTACAGGCTTGTACTGTTAGTTGATGAATTTTCCAGGCCTATAGTATAATATTGAATGATGAATGTTCCAGTACAATATGGAATAGTAATAAGTATAAGCACCACAAACCTGATATAGGTGTATTGAACGAATGTGTAATTGAATCAGAATGCGTAATTAGGCCTCGAGCTGTAGTCGAAATCACCTTTCAGGCCTCTAGAGCTTTAATCGAAGTCGCCTTTCTCTTTGAATTTTTGCGGCCGTAAATCCGCCGCCTGCCACAATGTTGGGGCTGGATGTTGGTCTCATAAGGTTTTTCAGGCAGCTGCGCAGAAGGCGACTGCACATTCGGCTTCGGACGTGCACAGAAGGCGACTGCGCATTCGGCTTCGGACGGACGTGAGTGAGTGAGGAGGCAGACGAATTATGTATTAAGATTGGAGTACTTTATTGTAATCTTGTTTGAAACAAAAATTGAAAATAAAATAAATGTATTCCCTTTAATAAAAATTAAAAAGTGTCTGTGTATCTATGTGTCTGTCTGCTTGCTATGTCTATCATTCCAACAGATAGTGAATAGTAAACACTTTTATTAATAAAATGAATTGCATTGGTCATTCCATCACATGGCACATGAAACATTTGTAGTAATGTATTTTATTACAAATATGTGCCACCTGTTGGAACGGCAATGCATTAGATGCTGCACTACAAGTGTTAACGCTGAGGTCTATATTGATTACTTACATTTCAACCTATCTTAAACTGATGGCACAGCTAGTGTTAAATAAAAAGTTAATTAAAAAAATGAAATAGCACTGCTTTATGCCTAATGTTCCATACTAATTCAATGCTGCTCCATCGAGCACAACTCTGCAAGAAGTGTCAGAAACTAACAAAATAAAAACTTGCATAATTCTGTCACCACAAAAGCATAGGTGCAATAATTTCCCCTAACTAATTTATAAAATAAAACATTTAAAACAATCTAGACAATTAAAGGCCATTCAGCCTAACAAGGCTCGCCAGTCCTATCCACTTAATTCATCTTAAAAAAAAAAAAAAACCACAAACAAAATCTGGGTTTGAAAGTCCCTAAAGTCTTATTGTCTACCACACTACTTTGTAGATTATTCCAAGTGTCTATTGCTCTCTGTGTAAAGAAAAAGTTCCTAATGTTTGTGCTAAACTTACCTTTAACAAGTTTCAAAATGTGCCCCCATGTTCTTGATGAACCCATTTTAAAGTAACAGTCTTGATCCTCTGTATTAATTTTCTTCATAATTTTAAGCACTTCAATCATGTCACCTCTTAATCTTCTTTCGTTTGAACAGAAAAGGCTCAGCTATTTTAATTTTTCTTCATAATTCATCTCCTGTAGCCCTGGATTCAACCTAGTCGCTTTTCTATGTACTTTTTCTAGAGCTGCTGTCCTTATAGTAGTCTGGAGACCAAAACTACAAACAGTACTCCAGAGAAGGCCTCACCACTGCATTATGAAGCTTGAGCATAACCTCCTTGAACTTGTACTCTATACATCATGCTACATAACCTAACATCCTGTTAGTCTTCTTAATGGCTTCTGAATACTGTCTCAAAGTATCCTAAATTCTTCTCATAAGGTGTACTCTTGATTTTCAGACCTCCCATTCAATATTCAAACACAATATTTTTACTTCCTACATGGAATACTTGAAATTTAATGTCAGTAAGTGTAATCTGCCACAAATCTGTCCAAGCTTATATGCTGTCCAAGTCACTCTATAATCCATGCATCCATCCATCCATCCTCTTCCGCTTATCCGAGACCGGGTCACAGGGGCAGCAGTTTGAGCAGAGATGCCCAGACTTCCCTCTCCCCGGCCACTTCTTCTAGCTCTTCCGGGAGAATCCCAAGGCGTTCCCAAGCCAGCCGAGAGACATAGTCCCTCCCACGTGTCCTGGGTCTTCCCCAGGGCCTCCTCCCGGTTAGACGTGCCCGGAACACCTCACCAAGGAGGCGTCCTGGAGGCATCCTGATCAGATGCCCGAGCCACCTCATCTGACTCCTCTCGATGCGGAGGAGCAGTGGCTCTACTGTGAGCCCATCCCGGATGACTGAGCTTCTCACCCTATATTTAAGGGAAAGCCCAGACACCCTACGGAGGAAACTCATTTCAGCCACTTGTATTTGTGATCTCATTCTTTCGGTCACTACCCACTACGACCATAGGTGAGGGTAGAAACGTAGATCAACTGGTAAATTGAGAGCTTTGCCTTGCGGCTCAGCTCCTTTTTCGCCACGACAGACCGATGCAGAGCCTGCATCACTGCGGATGCCGCACCGATCCGCCTGTCGATCTCCCACTCTATTCTTCCCTCACTCGTGAACAAGATCCCGAGATACTTGAACTCCTCCACTTGGGGCAGGATCTCGCTCCCAACCCTGAGAGGGCATTCCACCCTTTTTCGGCTGAGGACCATGGTCTCGGATTTGGAGGTGCCGATTCCCATCCCAGCCGCTTCACACTGAGAGAGCTGAAGATCACTGCCTGATGAAGCAAACAGGACAACATCATATGCAAAAAGCAGTGACCCAATCCTGAGTCCACCAAACCGGACCCCCTCAAAGCCCTGGCTGCGCCTAGAAATTCTGTCTATAAAAGTTATGATCAGAATCGGTGACAAAGGGCAGCCCTGGCGGAGTCCAACTCTTACTGGAAATGGGTTCGGCTTACTGCAGGTAATGCGGACCAAGCTCTGACACAGATTGTACAGAGACCGAACAGCCCTTATCAGGGGGTCCGGTACCCCATACTCTCGGAGTACCCTCCACAGGATTCCCCAAGGGACACGGTCGAACGCCTTTTCCAAGTCCACAAAACACATGTAGACTGGTTGGGCAAACTCCCATGCACCCTCCAGGACCTTGCTAAGGGTGTAGAGCTGGTCCACTGTTCCGCGACCAGGACGAAAACCACACTGTTCCTCCTGAATCCGAGGTTCGACTATCCGATGGACCCTCCTCTCCAGGACCCCCGAATAGACTTTTCCAGGGAGGCTGAGGAGTGTGATCCCTCTGTAGTTTGAACACACCCTCTGGTCCCCCTTCTTAAAGAGGGGGACCACCAAACCAGTCTGCCAATCCAGAGGCACTGTCCCTGATGTCCATGTGATGTTGCAGAGGCGTGTCAACCAAGACAGTCCTACAACATCCAGAGCCTTGAGGAACTCCGGGTATATCTGATCCACCCCCGGGGCCCTGCCACCAAGGAGTTTTTTGACCACCTCAGTGATCTCAGTCCCAGATATGGGGGAGCTCACCTCCGAGTCCCCAGGCTCTGCTTCCTCATTGGAAGGCATGTTAGTGGGATTGAGAAGGTCTTCGATGTACTCCCCCCACCGACCCACAACGTCCCGAGTCCAGGTCAGCAGTACACCATCCCTACCATATACAGTGTTGACACTGCACCGCTTCCCCCTCCTGAGACGCCGGATGGTGGACCAGAAGCGCCTGGAATACGTCTAAAAGTCGTTCTCCATGGCCTCCCCAAACTCCTCCCATGCCAGAGTTTTTGCCTCAGCAACCACCAAACCCTCTATAATGACTTAACGAATTCCAGATTATCTGCCAATCCACCTATCTTCGTATCATCTGCAAACTTAACCAGCCGGTTACTTATATTCCTATCCAACTCATTCATATAAATTTTAAAAATAGCAGCGGACCTAGCACTGACCAATATAGAAGACCACTCCTAACATCAGCCAATTTTGATAATGTTCCTCGCACCATCACCCTCTGCTTCCTGTGTCTGAGCCAATTCTGCACCCACCCTGAACTCTCACTTCTTTTAGTTTGATGCTCAACCTCTCATGTGGTACCTTATCAAATGTTTTCTGAAAGTGCAGATAAATAATTATTATATGCTCCATTTCTATATCATCGTTCTGTTGCTTCCTCACAGAATTCCAGCATTTTGGTAAAATGTGACCTCCCCTCTTCTGAACCATGCTAACTGTTCAGAAAATCTTCTGTACTTGCCATGTGCTGCTCAATCTTTTCCTTAATAATTTCTTCCATTAATTTTCTGTGATGCACATTAAGGTTATTGGTATATACTTGCTTGGATCTAAACAGGATAGTATTTACCATTTTACAGTCCTTCGAATTTCCCCAGGGCACAGTGACGTCATAAAAATGTGCATCAAGAGTTTACATATGAACTCACTTACCTCCTTGAGTACTCGAGGGTAAATATCTGGTTCTGGTTATTTGTTTGATTTCAGCCTATGTAATCTGAGCAGTTCTTCTCCCTCTACAATTTCTGTATCACTCAGTAACTCCTTGTTAGTCCCATTTAGCACTGGGAGGTTATCCACTTCCTCACTTGTGAAAACCTCAGAAAAATGCTAGAGCATCCGCTATGTCACGGTCTGTATCTTTTAATTCCCCTTTACCATTCCTGATGCACTTCACCTCCTCCTTGACTGATCTTTTAACATTGAAAGAATCTCTTTGGGTCATATTTCACCTTATCTGCTATACTTCTCTCTGTCATTTAGCCTACCTTATATCTTTCTTAATGGTTGCCCTCATGTTCTCATATATCCAACAGTTCACTTTGAGTTTTTAGTCTTATATGCCTTAAACAGAGCAGTTTGTTCCTTTGCAGCTTCTTTTTTTAAACTCTTCATTAACCCATTGCAGAGTTTAAGTTTCCTTTTAATTCCAAATTTAGGTATGTACCAGTCCTGTATTACATATAAAACATTTTTAAACCTGTTCTACTGCTCCTCGACTGTCTCCACACTTAAAAGCTTATCCTAGTCCATCCTCCTTAGACATTGCCGCATCTGCTCAAAATCTGCCCTGTGAAAGTTAAAACAGTTTCAGTCTTTGCATCCACACTCCTCAAAAACACTGAGAATTGTATTACAGTATGCTCACTTGACCATACTGCTCCAGTCACCTTTACATCCTCAATTCTGTCCTGATTACTACAAAATACTAAATCTAGGGTGCTTAAACATACTGTGTTAAACAACAGTCATTATTTACTTCTATTTCCAATGTTATCCCAGTTAATATTCAGATAATTAAAGTCCCCCATGACTAGAATGTCCCCTTGTAAACCTGCCTTTTTAATATTACTAAAACAATGTGCCTTGAAACTAGTGCTGGGCGGTACGACCAAAATTCTATATCATGGTATTTTTCAAAATTATACCGGTTTCACGGTATTGGAAGGTATTTTTTTCCCATGCACGAGTGGATGTTAACCACATTTTCTACTGCAATTACTGGCTAAGAATAACCTATTCCACTGTCATAAGTTGTATATTGTACAAAAAAAACATTTTAATGTGCACACAAGTATTAATACAGGTTTGCATGGCCCAATAAAGTGATAGTTTTCAAGGGGGTGGCACTAATGAAGAGAAGGAATCACATCGCATGACAGATGCAGTCAACTAATATGCTTCCCCAACACATTGGTGCCCCTCCGGTTTTTTACCCTGCACCAACATTTGAGCCATGTATTAAGCCTTCTAATCTCCTCAATCTTATCTGGACTGACACATGCAGAACTTCAGAAAAGACTAACTGCCTTGTCAGTTCTGCTACTCAGCCTGGCACCTAACTCTTTGAATTTGGATCACAGAACTGACAGACTACCCTTATGCATGTTACTTGTTGCAACATGGACAATGACAACTGGATCCATCCCTGCTCTAGCCAAGAACCTATCCACCCTTCCAGGGAGATCTCCCACCTGTGCCACCAATGAAGATTCTTGGTCTCTGGAGCAAACTTATGCTTCAATCCCTCTAATGATTGAGTCCCCAAATATTACTACCTCCCACTTTCTGGGAACTGGTTTTGAGGTGGGTCTTCATCCCTGCCTACCACCTCCACAAGCACCTGCAAGCAGTTTGACACTTTCAATTCCGGGGTTGATTCCCTCGACAGTGTGTACCCTTTACCATAAGCCTTGTGAACATGACCCACCCTCTCTCTACCTGTCTGGTCTAGAATCTCCTTCCACGCCACCTTATGAGTATACACTCTCGCTCTCTCAAGGACATCTGGGCCAGGTCTGCCAGTTCCCTTACTAAAACAAAGGCCAGCCAACTCCTCCCTCATTTCAGCAACCCTGAGCTCGAGGTTCTGGATCAGCTGGCATCTTCTGCATCCTCTAAAAAGTCCAATATCAAACAGAACTTGCATTATTCAAATTTGAGTTAGGATTGCTAAAACTGCCTTAACTTTTTTTTATTAAAATTAAATGATTTAACTTAAACGTTTTTAGTTTTACCATTTAAGACAAAGAAATTAGATTATAGAACTGCTACAGTTACTTTACACCTTCTGGCCCCTTAAAGTCCTATAATCTTCTCCCTTTCTGACTGATGGCTGTTTGTTCTTATTTGAGGTTGACTTTACACTTCTCTGTCTGTTCTCCTAACTTTGCTCTCCTCTTAATGATTTATCCTTACCTAAACACTCACCACTTGCACTGTTTGTAGTCCTTTGATTATTAATGAACCCTTACGGGGTGGCCCTCTTAACTTTCATGAGCGCTAAGAAATGTTTAAATCTACAAAAGCTGGCTTACTGAATATGCGCTGCTAATTAATTTCTTACTGTCTTTTCTGCTCCTACAGCCCCTTATATGCCCGATTGCCCTAACACTGGGCACCTGCGAATGTAGCAAAGAGCCTTCCATTTATTGCTTTGAAGTCAGCCCCCACTAAGGAATCCTGTGTCACTGATTTTAATTTCATTACAAGACAGGTGAAAAGATCCTTGATAACATTCTCAGTTTCAAGCACATCCCACCCTCATTCTTAGTCACAAAAGTTTATCCAAATACAAGAGAAATAATTTGAAAAGTATGCTGTAACAGCAGAGGTTTGATGAAGCATGGAAATGGAGCCCTACAAATTTAATGCACCTCAATAAGAGGAATGAACCCAAGTGAATACAACTTCTGATTTATCATTATTTTTAAAATACCTATACCTAATCCAAGAAGCACAATCTATTTGCTTGTTGTTCTTTATGTGTGGATTTGTTTGTCAAGCCATAGACTTGAAACGTGACTTTTGATGAGATGTTAATTTCTGAAATAACTTTTGGCCTTGTCCCCAAGGGGTGCAGCAGGGGCTGTTTGGGGGGAGTAAGAGTGAGTGGTGAGAAATACTAGTGTTATTGCTTGACAAACAACACAGATTTTGATAGCCAGCGCAGTTGCCTTTCAGTTAAGAAGTCCAGATTTGATTTTCCTTTTCCACTCACTACACTTGTTATTTAATCAAACATTGTCCTTACAATTTGTGTCTTGGCCCCAAGAGATCCTGGATGGCGCCGCAATGTTTCTGGAGATAATAATTGCATTTGATGTTGCAAAAAAAACGTCATCATTACACCATCATTGAATTTATCCGCCTGCTTGGCGTTACTTTTACGTCGGATTTAAAGCTGTGCAAGTCAAGTTTTTAACATCTAACTTTCGACCTTGCCTGGTGGCCTGGTCAGCGCAATTGCTTAGCAACTCCAAAATTGCCTCAATTTTTATAAGGAAATACAATCACCATTTTTATATGTTAATACAATAATTTCTTTCCTACATTCAAATAACAGTAAAGTTTGGAAATAACATTTAAAAACAACAAGGAAAGCTTCAAAATAGCAAGGAGTCAATAAAAAGGAAAATCTGTCTGTGAACATTGTTGGAAAAAAATACTTTAGCCCTGCACAAAGTAGATGTCTTAAAGGATATGTCAAATTTACAGTTTGTTAGCCCTGAGCATGGGAATGGCGCTACAAAATAAAATGTATTATTTTATTATTAAAATCTATGGAAGGGTTTATAAAGCGAGTTTTAAAGAATTCATCATAAGTATAACTTCTGACTTCAAATGTATCAAACCAAGCCTATGGAGAAAAAAAAAAAAAAGCTTTCATACTTTAAAAAAAAAAAAAAATACTGATTTTCCAATTCCTCCTTTTACAGATTGCAATGTTGGCAGATAATTTTTGGAAGTAAAAATAATTTACCATTATTTATTTCTATTGATAAGCAATGTAAATAAGTTTAAATGGCACATGTGTGAAGAGCACTAGTTTGTGTCCCCCTAAATGACAAGCAATTTCTTTTTAGTTATGTTTATTAAATAGTTAAACAAGATGTTCTTGCAATGAAGATATACTGTACTATAGGCTCCATCTGTATAGATGGCATCACACTACATGATTTCAAGTCACAGAGCATATATCAGTTACTTAACGACCAAAGAGTTCCTCCTTGCCTTGACGATGTTAGATTACATACTAAGGAATCGAAAGGGATGATGGTTAAAACAAATCTCTCATGACTTCTCAGCACAGCTTCAAATTCTCAGTGTATCTCAAGCTCCCCACATTTTTTAGTCTATTAACATCCTACATGACAACACCAGGCTCTGTAAGAATATTTTTCAGGTATGGTAAGTCCAAATGTAATATCAGCCCATCTTTTTCCTTTTTCCAATCTGCTGTGGTATGACAAGTGAGGTACTGGTCAGACAAGTCTCTTCTGTTTTTGCAGTCCAATATAGCTGCTTTCCTTGTAGCCATACAGTACCTTCGGCTGAGTGTTCACGGGTTGAGCTCTTGCACACAGAGGAGCCTATCCTTACGACTTAAGACAAAATTCAAACCAATCTGATTACACTGTAGCTCACCACAGAGTACCATGACCAGTGTCTTGAGGATGTCACACTACAGGTCTACAGTCACAGAAAAGTGCTGCAACTGTCCATAATTCACTATTGTAAATGAAGGCAATGTCTGAAAAATCACTCAAAGTTGTGTAATGTGACACTGATGTAAGTTTCAAACACAATGTGTATATCTTTCAGACACACGGTTTACAATCCAGCACTTTAAGAGGTAACACACTATTGCATACACCATGAAAAAAACACATTTAAAATGAGACATTTGCTTGACCCACATATTTTAAAGGAAATTATACAATCATAAATTAAAAGGCCAGTAATATTTTGCAAAGTATTATGAAATCTTATCTGTAACCCATTTTAACTAATTACTTACTTAATACTTCTTTCAACTACTGCCTATGCTATGCAGAGATTTCACAAGAACTTATACTTCAGTATTAAACCAATGTCAAATAAGTCAGTATACAGTGATCCCTCGCTATATCGCACTTCGCCTTTCGCAGCTTCACTCCATCGCGGATTTTATATGTAAGCATATTTAAATATATATCGCAGATTTTTTGCTGGTTCGCGGATTTCTGCGGACAATGGGTCTTTTAATTTCTGGTACATGCTTCCTCAGTTGGTTTGCCCAGTTGATTTCATACAAGGGATGCTATTGGCAGATGGCTGAGAAGCTACCCAACTTACTTTCTCTCTCTCTTGCGCTGAGTTTCTCTGATCCTGACGTAGGGGGATTGAGCAGGGGGGCTGTTCGCACACCTAGACGATACGGACGCTCGTCTAAAAATGCTGAAAGATTATCTTCACGTTGCTATCTTTTGTGCAGCTGCTTCCTGAAACGACATGCTGAACGGTGCTTCGCATACTTAAAAGCACGAAGGGCACGTATTGATTTTTTTATCTGTCTCTCTCTATCTCTCTCTCTCTCTCTGCTCCTGGCGGAGGGGGTGTGAGCTGCCGCCTTCAACAGCTTTGTGCCGCGGTGCTTCGCATACTTAAAAGCCAAACAGCCCTATTGATTTGTTTGCTAGAGATTGTTTTCTCTATCTATGTGACATTCTGTGCTCCTGACACGCACTCCTTTGAAGAGGAAGATATGTTTGCATTCTTTTAATTGTGAGATGGAACTGTCATCTCTGTCTTGTCATGGAGCACAGTTTAAACTTTTGAAAAAGAGACAAATGTTTGTTTGCAGTGTTTGAATAACGTTCCTGTCTCTTTACAACCTCCTGTGTTTCTGCGCAAATCTGTGACCCAAGCATGACAATATAAAAATAACCATATAAACATATGGTTTCTACTTCGCGGATTTTCTTATTTCGCGGGTGGCTCTGGAACGCAACCCCCGCGATGGAGGAGGGATTACTGTATTGCTAATAAAGAATGGCCAAGATCACTGTGAAGTGTATCAGATATACTAAAGATGATTTAAATTCTCCACAATGTGAAACTGCAAATGTTCCAAACTTGCATTTTCCTTACTTTTATACTTTAAGCAGATAACCTCCCTAAAATTCATGGGCGCTAGGAAGCATCAATCATAAGAGTGCTTAACACTAGAATTCCTGAAGCCTATGAAAAAACTCGTAATCCCAGTCCACCTTAAATCCCTTCACACCTCTATCATCAGCATCTTTTGTTTTGTAAATGCGTCAATCAGCACAAGCAGCCTGCTATCCCATCCCCCGCCTTGATGGAGCTCAGCTTGCAGGCAAAAGTTCTCCCAGCTCAAGCCAAGGCTCCTTATCTGCATGTAATGTGCCTGGAGTTATACAGTAATCCCTCGCTATATCGCGCTTCGCCTTTCGCGGCTTCACTCCATCGCGGATTTTATATGTAAGCATATTTAAATATATATCGCGGATTTTTCGCTGCTTCGCGGGTTTCTGAGGACAATGGGTCTTTTAATTTCTGGTACATGCCTACTCAGTTGGTTTGCCCAGTTGATTTCATACAAGGGACGCTATTGGCAGATGGCTGAGAAGCTACCCAGCTTACTTTTCTCTGTCTCTTGCGCTGACTTTCTCTGATCCTGACGTAGGGGGATTGAGCAGGGGGGCTGTTCGCACACCTAGACGATACTGACGCTCGTCTAAAAATGCTGAAAGATTATCTTCACGTTGCTATCTTTTGTGCAGCTGCTTCCTGAAACGACATGCTGAACGGTGCTTCGCATACTTAAAAGCACGAAGGGCACGTATTGATTTTTTTATCTGTCTCTCTCTATCTCTCTCTCTCTCTGCTCCTGGCGGAGGGGGTGTGAGCTGCCGCCTTCAACAGCTTTGTGCCGCGGTGCTTCGCATACTTAAAAACCAAACAGCCCTATTGATTTGTTTGCTCCTTTGAAGAGGAAGATATGTTTGCATTTTTTTAATTGTGAGACTGAACTGTCATCTCTGTCTTGTCATGGAGCACAGTTGAAACTTTTGAAAAAGAGACAAATGTTTGTTTGCAGTGTTTGAATAACGTTCCTGTCTCTCTACAACCTCCTGTGTTTCTGCGCAAATCTGTGACCCAAGCATGACAATATAAAAATAACCATATAAACATATGGTTTCTACTTCGCGGATTTTCTTATTACGCGGGTGGCTCTGGAACGCAACTCCCGCGATGGAGGAGGGATTACTGTATAAGGTAAATAATACAGTATATCGTTATTTGGAATGCATGCATGTCATGTGTGTTCCATGTCTACAAAGATCTGGTTAAGTGTAGGATGAAAGGAAATGTGAGAAATGCTGAACACATACCTAAAAGTAGAAACTTTTTCCATGTTATACTAATAATGACGAGAAGTGTATAATGTATTACAGTACACCCCGACATTTTGCTGGGGTTACATTCCTAGAGCACCCGCGAATTGTGAAAAAGTGCAAATTTTGGATGTGGTTAAAAAAAATGCCTATTTCTATAGTTTAAACCCAAAATATGCTCCCAAAACACTTTAATTTCAAACTCAGCTGAATACATTACCTAAAAAAAAAAGAATGTAAAGGTAAACCCGTATACTGCACAGTACTGTACTGCTATGTCTCCAGCAGTGCTAGAATGTAAAATACCAATGTTACTGCTATACAGTAATCCCTCCTCCATCGCGGGGGTTGCGTTCCAGAGCCATCCGCGAAGTAGAAACCATATGTTTATATGGTTATTTTTATATTGTCATGCTTGGGTCACAGATTTGCGCAGAAACACAGGAGGTTGTAGAGAGACAGAAACGTTATTCAAACACTGCAAACAAACATTTGTCTCTTTGATGACAGTTCTGTCTCACAATTAAAAGAATGCAAACATATCTTCCTCTTCAAAGGAAACAGAGAGGAAAGCAAACAAATCAATAGGGCTGTTTGTTTTTAAGTATGCGAAGCACCGCCGGTACAAAGCTGTTGAAGGCGGCAGCTCACACCCCCTCCGTCAGGAGCAGGGAGAGAGAGAGAGAGAGAGAGAGAAACAAAGTCAAAAATCAATACATGCCCTTTGAGCTTTTAAGTATGCGAAGCACCGTGCAGCATACTTAAAAGCTGCACACAGAAGGTAGCAACGTGAAGATAATCTTTCAGCATTTTTAGACGAGCGTCCGTATCGTCTAGGTGTGCGAACAGCCCCCCTGCTCACACCCCCTACGTCAGGATCACAGATAGTCAGCGCAAGAGAGAGAGAAAGAAAAGTAAGTTGGGTAGCTTCTCAGCCATCTGCCAATAGCGTCCCTTGTATGAAATCAACTGAGCAAACCAACTGAGGAAGCATGTACCAGAAATTAAAAGACCCATTGTCCTCAGATATCCACGAACCAGCAAAAAATCCGCGATATATATTTAAATATGCTTACATATAAAATCCGCGATAGAGTGAAGCCGCGAAAGGCGAAGCGCGATATAGCGAGGCATCACTGTATGTACTATAATTCATGCAAGCGCATTTTCATTGCCAGAAGCCTTAGAAGGTGCAGGGCGTTTCAATGGCATCTTGGGGCTTTATGCCTTAAACTGCCACATACTTGGGGGTTAATGCATCCCTGGATGGCAAATACTTTTTTGCTGCACTTTAAGTAAACGTCACAATTTGCAAAGAAAAAGTGAAATTTTAATGGAACACATTTTTTTCATGCAAAGAGCATCACAATTACTGCAACACTGATAATTTTACACCTGCTAATGAACTGTAAAAACTATTTCAAAAACTACTGGAACAATATGTACAAGGTGTAACTGACGCCATGGATGAAATCACCGAGCCAGCTGCGCTTGAACTGGCTGCACACAAGCACACAGAGGTAAGCGCTGATGCTGGCAGGCTAGTCGAGTGCAGCGGCTGAATCCCAGAGACTGTGAGGATGCAGGGTGTCACGCTTGGGTCACAGAATTGCACAGAAACACAAGAGATTGCAGAGACAGGAACTTTATTGAAACACTTCAAACAAACATGTGTCTTTCAGAAATAAAACGAGCTCAGTATGCAGTTAGTTCTCGTTTAAAAGAATAGGCAAACATCATAGCGGAGCACAATGGGTGCAGGACCACCAACAGGAGCAGAGGATGTCTAGGGGAGGAGACAGAAACAAAGCAATCAGCCAAAAAGGACAGGTGCTGTTCAGGCTTTTAAGTAAGCGTAGCATCGTGCGAGAAGCATATCACGTGACAGAGCAGCCGCAAGTAAGCCCAGCAAGTAAGGGAACAATGTGAAGGTAGTCTATCAGCGTTTTTTTAAGAGGGTTTTTTTTGAGGAGTGTCGGTGTCTTCTAGGGGTGCGTTCAGCCCCCCTGCTCACAAGGGGCTGGCAGTGGTCATGAGCTGGCTGCTCAACGAATGGCACTGGGAAATGACTATAGCCGGTTGTGGCGGTTTAAGGGTTCAGAGGAACAAAACAGAAAACACAAGAACACTCAGCTGAAGATGCATCACAGTCAATCAGCAGCAAGGAGAAATGAATAACGCTGTAGCAGTCAGGTGCCGCTAAGATTCACACCATCGAGAAGACAGTGATTTATTTTTATGGTGGAGATTCCAGGGAAGCACACAGCCTTGGCCCGACCCGCATGCACTCACAAACAGAGACAAAAACAAAGCAAACCAGTAATCAAACAGCAAATAAAGAATGTAATGAAAACAAATGAAAACAACGATACCACCCCTGTTCCCCTTACGGCGTTTACACATTAAATACAACAAAGCACAAAGAAAACACACACAGTAAATCATGAAAAACATTCATGAAAAACGGCAACAGATGAAATGTAATGATGAAAATGGATAGTCCAGAGATCCGCACGTTGAATGGGAATGTAAAGATAGTCTTACTGCTAGTTCCTGAAATGGTGAAGACAGGTGGACAGGTTCAGGAGTGCTCCTTTCTTTGCAGGATGGCCATGAATCCACTTACAGTCCTCATGTACACAGGCAGAAGGCAGAAAATTCAGACACCAATCATGAAAAGATCCAGGACAAAACGAATAAGTACAGGTAACCCAACAGAAGGCAGACAGACAGGAACTTGAAACACAAATTACAAAAACTTTTTTTTTTTTGCTTTTGCTCACCGGACCCTTTTCTAAAAAATTAAAAAGCCATAAAAATTGCGGCAGATATTTGCGGTTTCTGCTAACAATTATTAGATGGGTTCTAAGGAAAAATCTGTGAATGACTGAGGCCGCGAACTCTGAACCGCGACTTTGTGGGGGTCTACTATATTCAGTTTTATCCTCTCAGTGATGTTCACATGGTAGAACAAACCTGCCACACCGTCTTTGAGTTGATGGCATTTACAGTGCATCCGGAAAGTATTTCATAGCGCATCACTTTTTCCACATTTTGTTATGTTACAGCCTTATTCCAAAATGGATTAAATTCTTTTTTTTCCTCAGAATTCTACACACAACACCCCATAATGACAACGTGAAAAATTTTTACTTGAGATTTTTGCAAATTTATTAAAAATAAAAAAATTGAGAAAGCACATGTACATAGGTATTCACAGCCTTTGCCATGAAGCTCAAAATTGAGCTCAGGTGCATCCTGTTTCCCCTGATCATCCTTGAGATGTTTCTACAGCTTAATTGGAGTACACCTTTGGTAAATTCAGTTGGTTGGACATGATTTGGAAAGGCACACACCTGTCTATATAAGGTCCCACAGTTGACAGTTCATGTCAGAGCACAAACCAAGCATGAAGTCAAAGGAATTGTCTGTAGACCTCCGAGACAGGATTGTCTCGAGGCACAAATCTGGGGAAGGTTACAGAAAAATTTCTGCTGCTTTGAAGGTCCCAATGAGCACAGTGGCCTCCATCATCTGCAAGTGGAAGAAGTTCGAAACCACCAGGACTCTTCCTAGAGCTGGCCCGCCAACTAAACTGAGCGATCGGGGGGAGAAGGGACTTAGTCAGGAAGGTGACCAAGAACCCGATGGTCACTCTGTCAGAGCTCCAGAGGTCCTCTGTGGAGAGAGAAGAACCTTCCAGAAGGTCAACCATCTCTGCAGCAATCCACCAATCAGGCCTGTATGGTAGAGTGGCCAGACGGAAGCCACTCCTTAGTAAAAGGCACATGGCAGCCCACCAGGAGTTTGCCAAAAGGCACCTGAAGGACTCTCAGACCATGAGAAAGAAAATTCTCTGGTCTGATGAGACAAAGATTGAACTCTTTGGTGTGAATGCCAGGCGTCACGTTTGGAGAAAACCAGGCACCGCTCATCACCAGGCCAACACCATCCCTACAGTGAAGCATGGTGGTGGCAGCATCATGCTGTGGGGATGTTTTTCAGCCACAGGAACTGGCAGACTAGTCAGGATAAAGGGAAAGATGACTGCAGCAATGTACAGAGACATCCTGGATGAAAACCTGCTCCAGAGCGCTCTTGACCTCAGACTGGGGAGACGGTTCATCTTTCAGCAGGACAACGACCCTAGGCACACAGCCAAGATATCAAAGGAGTGGCTTCAGGACAACTCTGTGAATGTCCTTAAGTGGCCCAGCCAGAGCCCAGACTTGAATCCGATTGAACATCTCTGGAGAGATCTTAAAATGGCTGTGCACCGACGCTTCCCATCCAACCTGATGCAGCTTGAGAGGTGCTGCAAAGAGGAATGGGCGAAACTGGCCAAGGATAGGTGTGCCAAGCTTGTGGCATCATATTCAAAAATACTTGAGGCTGTAATTGCTGCCAAAGGTGCATCGACAAAGTATTGAGCAAAGGCTGTGAATACTTATGTACATGTGATTTCTCAATTTTTTTATTTTTAATAAATTTGCAAAAACCTTTTACATGTTGTCATTATGGGGTGTTGTGTGTAGAATTCGGAGGAAAAAAAATAATTTAATCCAGTTTGGAATAAGGCTGTAACATAACAAAATGTGGAAAAAGTGATGCGCTGTGAATACTTTCCGGATGCACTGTATCTCCATTCTTTTCACAAGAGCAACACTCTGGCTGTTGCCTGCTCAGAACTGTTTGTTTTACCACCAATCAAAGATACAGTGTCCCGTGACCGCTATCAGACTGGACCAAAGGCAGGACCGACGCATTTACAAAACAAAAGATGCTGATGATAGAGGTGTGAAGGGATTTAAGGTGGGCCAGGATTATGAATTTTTTCATAGGCTTCAGGAATTCGTGTGTTAAGGAGGTTCACATGTGCTTATATGAACTTTTGATACCAGTTTTTCAAAAATCAGTGCACACTCAAGAAATTCCCAAAGACCTGAACTTTGGTCATTCTGATTAGATAAGTTTTTTTCCAAAGTAACTATTGGCCAGTAAGCTTAATATATACCATGGTTAAATGATATATTAAGGAAAAAGTTGATAGACATGGCAAGAATAAATGTATTACTGAACTGACAACCTAGGTTCAGGCAAGGGGATCATGTTTATTATGTTGAAATTCTACAAGGAAGACAAAAAAAAAAATATGATCAGAGAGATGCATATCTGATATTTCAGATCATTTCTAACTTCTCATGAAGTACCTTAAGCTAAAAGATGTGGGAATTTAAGTTGTAGTGTGTAGTGTGTAGGTGAATGCAACATTTGCTCGAATACCTGAAGTAAAGCATCACAGTGCAAGAAACCTTATCTGAACAACATTGTTTTACAGAACAACTATGGCAAGGACAGAAAATTTAGCCAAACAAGTTCACTATTCCTATTCATCTAGATCAGGGGTGGGTAATATCGGTCCTGGAGAGCCGCAGAGGCTGCAGGTTTTTGTTCCAGCCCAGTTTCGTAATGAGAAGTCAATTATTGCTGATAGATACTTTATTAATCCCAAGGAGAAATTCACATACTCCAGCAGCAGCATACTGATAAAGAAACAATATTAAAGAGTGATAATAATGCAGGTAAAACAGACAATAACTTTGTATAATGTTAACGTTTAACCCCCCCCCCCCCAGGTAGAATTGAAGAGTCGCATATTGTGGGGGGAGGAACAATCTACTCGGTCCATCAGTAGAGCAGGACATTGACAGCAGTCTGTCGATGAAGCGGCTCCTCTGTCTGGAGATGATACTGTTCAGTGGATGCAGTGGATTTTCCATGATTGACAGGAGCCTGCTTAGCGCCCGTCGCTCCGCCACAGATGTCAAACTGTCCAGCTCCATGCCTACAATAGAGCACTTATTAATTTATTATTTTTATTATTAAATTTATTATTAATTTTATTAGATGAAGCACTTATTGCTTAAATTACATTTTGATGCTTCATTTTAGTGGTCTCGCTTGTTAAGGATCTCCACCCTTAATTGCTTATTTCAATCTGAAACTGCTGCATTCAGTGTTTTAATGGCTCCATATTAGCAATAAGATGTAAAAGACAAAGCAGTCAGCAGTTCTCCAGTTAATGCTTTTCCAATTACATCTGTGTGTGTTCATCATGCACTGGTTGATTTAATAAAACACTTAATAGAAAAATGTGACAGACTGAAAATTATCCATTTTAGGCTTCAAATTATTTGGATGATATCCTCGAAAAGGAAAAAAAATCTACGATACAAGACCCTTACATTGCGCAGACTAACAAGCCATAAAATTAAATAAGGTCTGAGATTGACAAGGATTGTTTTCTATTTAAGCAATTTGGTTTTAAATGAAAACCCGTAGCCACTGCGGCTCTCCAGGACCGACACTGCCCATCCCTGGTCTAGATTATCCAAATTAAATTTGAGATTTTATGGCCCCTTGGCTCCTACCCTACATAGTAATTGAAGAGCTCAGTTCCAAAATCAGCTAAGTACAAAAGATACATTTTGGAGATAAATAGGAAAATCTGGGTCCGTAAGCAGATTTTGAAACTAAATCCCTAAAACTATAGCGCTACACTGTTGCAATTAGCAGGTAATGAAGCTCAAACATATTTTCGGCGCATGACCAACTGCATGAAAAGTCACAATCACGTGTTCACTAAATTTTACCAAAAGGTGTAATTAGCAGATTTTGGAACTCACATCTTCAATTTTTTCCATCTGTCCATGGAAAATTATGTGAAGAGAGACCATCGAACATTTGTGGGAAACGTCCCCCCTTTTCTAACTGTATCAACCACTAAAATAACATTAATACATTATTAATGTTTTCAAATTTATTATCTATTATAATTAGTAGAGACAATTTCCTAAAAAAGTATTTTCATGCACATAACTGATCCAAAAAACTACAGAATCTATGAATATTTTACAAGTTTTTGATCTTACTCAACATATAAAATTAGACCTGGTTATCTCCTGTCTGCTTAAACTTGATTTGACTCTGATAGAGGACATTGATATATTACATCATTGCTATATTTTCTTTAATGTAACAATGCCACTTACTAGAACTAAAAAAAGTGCATTTTAAGAGGCTTTTTCTAATATGTAATCAGACTTGCTCTACTCTAATACAACTAGCAATATAAATAAGGTCAACAATTTTAATGCAAAATTTAAGGTTGCGGAGGACATTTTTTGGTATTGTAGCTCCTAAAAAAACTGTGCAAAAAAATAAATAAATAAATAAATAAATATAAATTGATCGCAACTGTACTACCATGGAAGACAGAGGCAGTTTGGAAACTTGACAGAATGCCATAAGGCTGAATATAAATGGAGAGAAACTAATTAACAATGCACTAAGAAATACTGATTGTTTACATTAACAAACAAAATCATTTTAGTTTGAATTGCACATGGGCCTTTTCTCAGACTCTCTGCAAGCTTCTGTTGTCAGACAGAACTGTATTTAATAAAATTTTACAGAAGCTCGAAAAAAAAAAATAGATAAATAAAATGGCTTGGATAACAAAGAATTGTTACTGTCAAGAACAAGTGACCTGCTGGGATTGTGCCACAGGTTTATATTTAAAGGCATTAAAATTTGGAGAGAGAAGGGTCCACTATTGAACTGGCCGAAAGGAGACTTCAGTCCTTGTTTGAAGTCACCAGCATTAAGAATGATTCATCAAAAAGATACTGGGACAGAGTGAATGATGTCTGGTATTGAGTGAGGCAGGATGATGCCACTTACTTTCCCGGCACAAAAAATCTCCCATCTTTCTCCCACTTAGTCTGGCAAAGCCCATCCAGCATTATAATATCGTCTGAAATAAGCCACTACAAGTACTTAAGAAAAATAATCTTGATGTTTTAGTCTTGGTCAATTTTAGACCTCTAATCTGCATTTATACAAAGAATATTAGAAAATGTTTTTAATTAAAGTGAATATTTGGAAAAAAAAATATTCTGGAAACACTTCAGTCAGGCAGTCAGGTTTCAGATCAAATCATAGTACAGGTGCTGCACTGTTTAAAGAAGTCACTGACTTGAGTCTTAATGCAGATTCAAATAATCTATCAGTTCTTGTTCTATTAGACCTGAGTGCAGCATTTGTTTGACCACATCATTCGTGCTGACCGCCTTAAGACAGTGGGTTTGACTTTTTTCCAGTGTCGTGACCTGGTTATAATCTCCTATCACAAATTCTTTTGTCAGTTGTGGTGATTATTCGTCAGAAACCAGTGACAGATCTACAGTACTTCTTGAAAAAGAGCATTTCAATGTATCAATACACTGGGATAAATATCCCCCAAAAAAAGGAAATTAGCTGACCCGTGTTTTATTTTTTCTAGATATTTGATAATAATAATGTTGTAACATGTGGGCTATTTTTAGGCATTATTTTGACGAGAGCCAATTTATGCAAATGAAGGCTTAAGTGGAAGTACAAAAGCTTGAACAAGCTCAAAGACGACATGCTTATTAGCAAGTTGCACCCTTGGGTACCTGCAATACACTCTAATCTGTTGACATCTATTTATTCCTCATGATATGAGTAAAATACATACAAATTCAATATGGATTGGGGGATGTGGTTGCCCACCCTTGAATTGCTGATTTCACTTATATACAGTACACATACTTTGAACAACAGGGTGCATGACTGGGGCCTTTATTGGTTAAATACACGCAACACTGCAGAGAACTGTGGTGATTTCTTGGAGGTCATACAACGAAGTGCTGCTACACTTTAGTTCGCAAAGCAGAAACAACGAAGTACCAGTACAGCATACAAGCCCACTTCAAAGCAAGAGTACAGCACAAGCCAGGAGTGAAGACATAAAAATAAGCTATACGAAGATGTAATGTTCAAAACTCACAATACTGAACTATTCTTTAATCAATATATAAAATAAAACCTTGAGCTGCAAAAAAAAAAAAAAAGGGAAAAAATGTGAACTGTGAGTGCTAACACTGATTAACCTACCAGGGACAATGACACCTAAGTAAACAGCCAGAAATTAGAAAAACTGCACCTTTTTACTTTATTTAAAACTGTCTCCTGAAACTTTTAAACTCTTGACTCTATAATCCCATTCTAAACACACTGTATATTTTTAAGCAACTGCAGACTAATTTTAAATTCTGTACCTTTACTGACTTGAACTTTGCATCTTTTTAAGTCATCATTTTATAATATTAAACAGATTATTAATTTATTAGACTTGGGGTAATTAGGATCCAGACAGACTACAGCCTGAGAAAAGCAAACAGTGATTATTGTTGAAATTGTTAATTACATGTAAAGTTAGGCTTTTAAGTTTGGGGTACATGCTAGACAGATCAGGAGGGCTGGCAGAGCACAGCAAGAGGGACAAAAGCAAACAGAGCAGAGAAAGAGAAGAGCCCCAAAAAATTGACAAGGACATTTGCGGACTGTTTATTAATGTTGCTTTATAATATTAATTTTATACTGTTTGATTGGGTCAAGGTATATTATTATGAGCATGTGGTGTGAGTGATTGCCATATTCCTAAAGGGGTTATCAACTGAGAAGAGTGGGCTTGAATGGAAAGTAGCTCTGTGAACGGGCACCTACTTTGGTGACTGGCACAAGCGTACCTGAGGTCTGAACACAACCATTTGTTCTGCTTGTGCACAGCTAGTAAGTCTCATTGCTTGAGGCAGCCGTCCACATGCAGGTAAGACTGTACACTTGGGGCGCTATAAAGCAGATACCTAACACTAATATAAGCAATACAGTTAACAGTAACTACAGTGTAGGCAAACCAATACAATAAAACAAATATTTATAATATATTTAAGGTTTAATGATAAGAGCACCTGGTATGGGCAATTGCCACATTCCCACAAGTGTTAGCAGCTAAGGAAAAGATGTTCTTGAATAGTAGCATTGCTGTGAGTGGGCACCTGCTTTGGTGATGGGCACAAACTAAGCAAGTAAGTCTCTTTGCTTAAAGCAACTATGTATGTGTAGATAAGTTTGTACAAGTGGGGCGCTACGAAGCAAATAGAGTAAGGAATGAGTCAAAACCAATTCAATTTCTCAGTTTAATTTCATGAGAAATATTAGCTCTTTTTGAATTTAATGGCAGCAACAAGTCTCAAATAAGTTGGGGCAGGGGAAACAAGTGTGATACTAAAAAGCAGCTGGTGGAACATTTTGCAACTAATTAGGTTAATTGGCAACATGATTGGCTACAAAAAGAATCTTAAAGAGCCAGAGTCTCTCCGAAGATAGGCTGAGGTTCATCATCTGCAAAAAAAAAAAAAAAAAAAAAAAAAAAAAAATCTACAAATCTAATAAGACGTTTTTTATCAACGATCTTATTAGTGATAGAAAAATTGATTTCATTGCACTAAGTGAAAGTGGCTTATCTCAGATGGCGCGGCTGTTTTAATCGAATCTGCGCCTCTGGAATACAGATTTACTCGTGCGGACCGCCAAGGAAAGAAGGGTGGCGGTTTGGCAAACATTTACTCAAGCCGGTTAAAATGTAAAGATATCAGTTTTGGTAAATTTAAATCCTTTGAGTATCTTGCCATTGTTATTCATGGAGTTTCTCACATTCTAGTATTATCTGTGTATAGACCTCCTAAATTCAACGCATCTTTCTTTGAGGAATTCTCCGACTTAATGTCAATTTTAATTACGAACTACGACACGCTCTTAATAGTCGGCGACTTTAATTTTCATTTAGATAATCAGTGTGACTAAAAAGTAAAAGAATTCATGAACATCCTGGACTCTTGATTTGAGACAGCTCGTTAATCAGCCTACACATAAAGCAGATCATACGTTAGACTTAGTGATTACTAAAGGACTAAAAGTTGGTATAAAGTAGGTTATTGATATGGGTCTATCAGACCATTTTCTTCTTTTTAATTTAGAAATAATGTTAGAAAACACTCATGAGAAGCATTTTGTTAAAAAACGCTTCTTTGACTCAGCAGCAGCTTTAAAGCTTACATTCTAAACAATCAATCCGTTTATAGTGCCAACTATAATAGCGAGGATAATGTAAATAATAAGGTGGAAAGATTTAATACTAAAGTGAGAGCTGCTGTTGACATAGTTGCACCTGTAAAGACAGTTAAAAAATCTTCTAGCATTGTTATACCATGAAAGACCCAAAGAGTGTCTGATTTAAAGAGAACATGCCGTAGAGTTGAGCGTAAATGAAGACTAAACTATTCACCATGAAATATTAAAAGTCAAAATAACAGAATACAATAACACAGTCCGTCTTGAGAGGCGCTGCTATTTCTCTAAGATTATAAATAATGCTAGTAATCCCAGTCTTATTCTCGACAATTGACCGTTTGCTAAACCCAGGTAACTCAAAGGAATGCCTCCTAAGTACTTCCAGTAAAACTTGGTTTTTGCTGTATTTTTCAATCAAAAAATTAATGATATTAGAAATAACATAGTATATTTCCCCAACACTAAGGATCCTTCTAAACCCCAGTATTCCGTTGTAAAATTAAACTCACTAGGATAGATTTACCTGATTTACATAAAATAATTTCTCAACTGAAACCCTCCACCTGCCCCATTGACCCAATACCAACAAATTTTTCAAAGAAGTATCGGAAGTGCTAATTGATAATATTCTTGACATAGTAAATTCATCATTAGACACGGGGGTGTTCCCAGACTGTCTCAAGATTGCTGTAGTTAAACCCCTACTTAAGAAAAATAATCTTGACCCCTCTGCTCTTGAAAATTTTAGACCCATCTCTAACCTGCCTTTCTTAAGTAAAATTTTAGAGGAGGCAGTCATTATGCAGTTAAATGACCAACTCAATAAACATGCTATTCTTGATAAATTTCAGTCAGGTTTTAGAACAAATCACAGCACAGATACTGCACTCGTTAAAGTAGTAAATGACTTGCGGGTAAATGCAGACAGAGGCCATTTATCTGTTCTCATCCTATTAGATCTGAGTGCTGCATTTGACACCACTGATCATAATATTCTTAGAAATCGCCTTAGTCAATGGGTGGGCCTCTCTGGCAGCGTCTTAAATTGGTTTGAATCCTACCTGGCAGGGAGAAAATTCTTTGTTAGTTGTGGTAATTACAACTCAAGGACACAAGATATCCTATATCATGGTTCACAAGGCTCTATCGTGGGTCCGCTGCTCTTCTCAATCTACATGCTTCTGTTAGGTCAGATTATCTCAGGGCACAACGTGAGCTACCACAGCTATGCTGATGACACACAGCTGTATTTATCAATAGCACCTGATGACCCCGATTCTATTGATTCACTAACACAATGTCTGACTTGTATTTCAGAATGGAGGAATAGTAACTTTCTCAAGCTAAATAAAGAGAAAACTGAAATCTTAGTGATTGGCAATAATAGATACATTGAGGCTATTAGAAATAAACTGGATATATTAGGATTAAAAGTCAAGACGGAGGTAAAAAGCTTAGGGGTACCTGTCTGTTGACTAATCTGAATTTTAAATTGCATATTAATTAGATCACCAGGACAGCATTTTTCACTTAAGAAACATAGCAAAAGTTAGACCTCTTATATCATTGAAAGATGCGGAGAAATTAGTTCACGCGTTTGTTTTCAGTCGACTAGATTACTGTAACGCAGTCCTCTCAGGAATACCCAAAAAAAACAAATCGTTTGCAACTAGTGCAGAATGCAGCTGCTAGAATCCTAACAAGGAAAAGAAAATCCAAGCACATTTCTCCAGTTTTGATGTCACTACACTGGTTACTCGTGTCATTCAGGATTGACTTTAAAATTCTGCTTATGGTTTATAAAGCCTTAAATAATCTTGCCCCATCTTATATATCGGAATGTCTGACATCTTCTATTCCAAATCGTAATCTCAGATCCTCAAATGAGTGTCTCCTTAGAATTCCGAGAGCAAAACTTAAGTGGTGAGGCGGCCTTCTGCTGTTATGCACCTAAAATCTGGAATAGCCTGCCAATAGGAATTCGCCAGGCTAATACAGTGGAGTACTTCAAAAAACTGCTGAAAACACATTATTTTAACATGGCCTTCTCATAATTTCACTGAAATTTAATCCTGATACTCTGTATATCCAATTCATTATAATAACTATCCATGGTAGCTCTAAAATCTGTACCAACCCCTATTCTCTCTTCTGTTTCTTTTTCCGGTGTCCTTTTGGTGGTGGCAAAAGTCACCACCATCTACTCAAAGCACCATGATATTCCAACAGTGAAGAATTAAAAGCCAGAAGTCTGCATATCTATCATCATCAAGTCCTTCCGTTAGAACCCTAATTACAAAGAGAACTATTTCATTTATGTTAGGTAGAATGCCCAGAGGAGACTGGACGGTCTTGTGGCCTGGAACCCCAGCAGATTTTATTTTTTTCTCCATTTTTTTGTTTTTTCTGTCCACCCTGGCCATCAGACCTTACTCTTTATGTTAATGTTGTCTTATTTTAATTTATGTTATTTTTTTTTTTATTTACTGTTCTTCATTATGTAAAGCACTTTGAGCTACTTTTTTGTATGAAAATGTGCTATACAAATAAATTACTATTATTATTATTACAAATTGTGGAACAATTTCAGAATAATGCTCCTCAATGTAAAATTGTGAAGACTTTGTATATCTCATCATCTACATCATCCAAAGATTTGAGAATCTGAAAAAATCTGTGTGCACACAATATAACACAATATTGGATGCCCATGATCTTCAGGCACTCTGGTGGCACTGCTTTAAAAACAGGCATGATTCTGTCCTGAAAATCACCGCATGGACTCAGGAACACTTCCAGAAATCATTGTCTATGAACACAGTTCCTTGTGCCATGCACAAATGCAGTTTAAAGCTCTAACATGCAAAGAAGAGGCCACATGTGAAATGATCCAGAAACACCAGTCTTCTCTGGTCTAAAGCCAACTTAAAATGAACTGAGGCAAAATGGAAAATTGTTCTGTGGTCAGACAAATCAAAATTTGACACTTTGGAAAACAGATTGTGTCCTCCAGCTTATCAGTTCTCATTTCAAAAGCGTGCATTACTGCCTATACAATGGGGAGCTTGCACATCTGGAAAGGCACCATCAATGCTGAAAGGTATATAAAGGTTTTAGTGCAACATATGATCCCATCCAGATGTGGTATTTTTCAGGAAGGCCCTGCATATGTATATTGCCTTGCTAAACTGCATACTCATCTATTAGAACAGTCTTTGGCTTTGTAGTACAAGAGTCTAGGTGCTGAAATAGCCTGCCTACAGTCCAGAACTTTCACCAATTGAAAACACGAAACGAAAATGACGACCCAGGACTGTAGAGGAGCTAGAATCATATCAGATAAGGGAAAACATTACTTTCTCAAAAGTTCAGAAACTGGTCTCCTTAGGTCCCAGATGTTTACAGAGTGTTAAAAGAACAGGGGATGCTACATAGTGGTAAACATGGCCCTGTCCCAACTTTGTACCTTTTTAAGAAAATAAGGTTATTTTGAATTTGATAGCAGCAATGTGTCTCATTTTCCCAGTTTAAACATTTGGTGTTTCCATGTTCTACTGTGAATAAGATATTGGTTTGAGACTTGCAAATTATTGCATTCTGTTTTTATTTACATTCTACACAGTGTCCCTTTTTTTTGGAATTACGGATGTACTTCTGATACATTTAATTAACTGAGGACCCTCGTCTTAGGAAATTTCATGACCAAAGCTAGGTAACACAGCTAGTAAAAATACACTAGTACAGTACATCTGGTTTACTTGAAAGGGGAGGTCTCCTTTCCTGCATCTCCCTAATCTTTAAGAGTACCATATAGAACAAGAACCAATATTTAACAGAATTGTAGATTTAACAACCAAACCACTGCTCAGCGAGCACTCTTAATTTCAGCTGATAAGAATGTATCCTCCAAGCATGATTACAATTGCTGCTAACAGAACACTTATTTGGTTTAATTTCAGACTCAGGACTTATTCACTCAGTTATTCTTTCATAAGGTGGTTCTAATTAATGGAATTAAAATGACAATCAAACCAGCAGCTAACATAAGCAAGTTGATATAGGTTTATCACGAAGTATCTGTATTAAGACATTTGGAAAGAAAGGAGAGGAAAAAAGTGAACATTCGATAAATACCAAGATATTCTGATCCACAAAATACTTATTTTCAAAATAATTTGTTTTCAGAACGTCTACAATAACGAAGGAAACGTCTGACGTGGCAGGATGAGAACAGAAAAAATGGTAACTAACGTTTGGAACAAGAAACTGCAGCCACACTGGCTCTTCGGGAATCAAGTACAACTTCTCCGGCCTAACCTAGAATGCAATTAATTAGATCCACATGAATAAATTGCGTTTTAACAGGTTTGTAAAAACCGGCCCGTCGTTCCTACTGTAAACAATCACAAGTTGAAGTACAATCACGTTATATTCAACAGTTCACATTGTGATTTCCTGCAAAAACTACAAACGGTATCGATTAGGAGTACGTTTACAAATGGGCACTGCAGTACAATGTAAACCATTGTTAATGTAGACTAAGGTCCACGTAACGGTTCATTTAAGCCTTGAATTGCAAACTAGCATCTGAATGACACATTACCTGATATTTCACCATTAAACAACTTAATGAAAAGGGCTAAAATAAACACCTGGCAACTATTGGCTCTGCATTTTGGAAAATTACCATTTCTTTAACTCACAGATGTAAACCTACCTCAGATGCCATGGCTCCACATAAAATCTGACTAGGACATTACGTTTAAAAAAAAAAAAAAAAAGGTTCTGTGGTACTCATAGCACTATTCATAAAATTTAAAAGCCGTCCTTTAAGGAATAGTGCAAGTTTCATAAAACACCACGATTCCCGTGTATACATGTAAAAATCCACATGTACGTTACTTCCATGGGTGATTTAATACGGCAACAAATTTCGAAATCAGAATCACAATGCTGTCGCTTTCTCGCGTGCCGCACAAGTAAAATGACAAATGTGGGTCCTTGTCAAACTTCATGAATTTTACGGTCATTCTCGTTTTAAAACATACTGGTTCGCCGATATTAAATAACGGTAAGCAATAGTTTTCATACTTACTGGTCAAACTTATTCATTGCCTGCTCTCTTTGTTTAAATGAGGAGAAGAGAATAAACTTAGCTGCAAACTTAAATTTATATAAGCAAACGGAAAAAATTCAGGCCGGCAAATGTGACTAGCTACACAACCGCCAATGCGCATGTGCACTGTCGTAGTACTGCAAGCCACGAGGGACAAGCTGAACTAACGCCATGAAAAAAAAAAAACGACTTCTCAGATTTCTTTTCAGAATTATGCCTACTCTGACTGCAACCGAAATAAACAGGTCTTATTTCATTACGTTTTACAGTCACACAGTAGTGCATTACTAAGCCCTGCTGTTTTTTTTACTTATCCAGCATTCTGGGTCTCCCTACATGTTCCATTCGGAAGGGAATGGTTTTACACCAGCAGGTGAAGTAAATCCGTTATTACCAGAGGATCTCCGTATTTTTAGTCCAGTCCAACTCGCTCATTCTAGTAACTTTTATGGACAGCGTGTTCACGTTTCAGTTGAGTTTACGGAGCCTTTATACTGCCTCCTGGTGTGAAATCAATCCCATCCGAATGGGGCTACTAATTACAAAGGTCCTCTGTTAATAATTACTTCACGGTTTCTCCCACCCCCTGGTGTAAAACCAATCAAATCCAAATAGTGTTTTAAATTAACAGTCCCCACGTAGGTCAGCGGACCTTATGATGGACTGCCAGGCTGCCCGCAGCTAATTCAAGCTTTACACAATCATGAGAGTTCTTGGACACCGGTGACCACGAGTGGGGTTTTATTTTATTTTTACTGTACAGAAATAAACGTCTGTTGTTATAAACTAAGTAAATAGGAATATAAGTAGGAAATTTAGCATATTTGACAACTAACATATAAGCTAGATAGGTTGTCATATGACGTTTAAACTATGTTTCCAATATAAATTTGCACATTAAGACGAATAATTACCATTTAAGAAAGAGTTGTTATATAAGATGGATAATTGACCTTTACACTATACGTTTGCTATAAAAGGGCAAAAAACATACATTTGAATAAAAAAGATATATTTATTTATTTTTTCCCATCTTCTTAAGAAGAAAGGGAAGGGCGCCACACATAGTCCACCTTTTATACTGAATCTAAAGATTAAAACAACCTGATAAAGTAATTTTTAGAAACTTCGAAGAATAATAATAACCAGCATTCTTACCGGGAAAACTTGCCGAGGTAAATGTTAGCTTGACGATTAAAATATAAATTGTATTAACATCGCAACAAAAGTATAAAATCACATTTTTCAACATTATGTACACGGCCATTCGTTTTCTCCCAAAATGTCATTGTAAGTATGAATAATGTCTCTCAAAACGCAATAGACATTGAAATTGGCGCAACATACACACAAAATCGACATCGATGAATAGCATATTTATCTATATTGAATACTCTGATTTTACAATTGTGGACTTTTACTAAGAAGTGAATACCCAGAGCCGGCGCAGCCATTAGGGCGAGTAGGAATTCGCCCATTGCTCATATCATAAATGGGGAGAAAAACCCATCCGCACGGGTTAGCTACCGACCGGTCTGTTGGCACAGTAATTAGCTTGGCCAAATGGCGCAAAATAACCTAGCACCGGCACTGTGAATATTTGCTACTTGATATGTGAGTCTGTAGCCCCAGAATACAGAAATCGTGCGTCTAAGACGAAAATTGAAGTGTCTGAGAATGAGTAAAAACGCAAAATATGTGTTGCTTTGAAAGACACATTAGGCATTTATCTAGTTTTGTTTTAGCTTCTGCATGTTAGATTTAATGGTATACGTCAATTATTATTATTATTTTTTTAATTATATATAAACAAAAAATACAAACGTTGTGAATAAATTCACATTTATTGAAAAGCGATTATTGTTGAAAGCGATTTTACATTTAAAATTAAGAAGGACGTTTTAGACAAAAAAGACGGGCTGCAAAATCTGTGATCATTATAATCAGTAATTGCGTAGCTGTAGCGGGTATCACAAATCACAAGATATTTATTCGCTTCCTTCTGAATCTATACCGATATCTGTCCATACCCCATCCAGCTCCAGACATCCATTAAGTCCCGTAAATTAGCTCGTACTGAGAAATACATACTCTAGCATTTATGGTTCTTCTACTTTCCGTAAGGGTAACTTTTTATTTAACTAGTATGCTGTGCGTTTTATAAACATATAAGCTTATAAAATCTCTATACAGCACTTGTGTTGTATGGCGAAGTGTACCAGCATTTTTTGGTTCTTCCACATTTATGTTTTTGCGTAAAATGATAGTTGATACCAGTGCTGTATTATCCGACTTGTAGGACAGTGTTACGAAGTTATGTGTTTCCCCGGATTAGGGGAGGCGCGCTAGTCCTTGCGTGACGTTTTGATTTGCCAACAGTTGGCAAACCCATAGATAATGTACATGCGCTTCCGCTTGCGGTTATTTATTGCTCACCGTCGTCATAAACCCACACAAGGTCGTTATAAAGACAAAAGGACAAATCAGTAAAACAACGTACAGTATTTTGACGAGTCTTCCCTGACCATCAGTATGGGCTGCTTATAACTGCGGACCAAGTGAGTAGACAGCTGATGAAGCTACACATAGGAAAAGCCACAGGCCCAGATGGAGTCAGTCTTCAGGTTGTTAAGGCCTGTGCTGACCAACTTTGTGGTGTCCTCTGTCACCTATTCAGTCAGTCCCTATAAGGCTCCAGAAAGTGACACTGCTGTGGGAAACTTGCTAAAGTGTTCCTAATTCAAAGTAGACTGGTGCCTCTTCACCTAATGACTACAGACCCTAATGAAGACCTTTGGGAGACTGGTCCTAGACCATATCAGTCCTTTGGTGGTAGACCACATGGACCCACTGCAATTTGCCTATTGGACAAAGATTGTAGTGGAGAATGCAATTATCTGTCTTCTCCACAAAGCTTATTCTCACCAAGACAAAGCTGGCAGCACTGTGAGGATGATGTTTTTTTTTTTTGTATTTCTCCAGTGCCTTCAATACCATCCAGCTTTCCCTGTTAATGGTTAAACTCAGAGATATGTAGGTGGATGAGCCTATGGTGTCATGGAAAATGGACTTTCTTTTTAGTAGACTGCAGTTTGTGAAGCAGACCGTCTTTCTGATATTGATGTGAGCAACACTGGAGCACCACAAGGACAGTCTTGTCTTCTTTTCTTTTTACTATACACACCTTAGACAATAAATACAACACTGGGTCATGTCTCTTGCAGACATTCTCAGATGATTCTGCACTTATGGGGTGTAGTGACTAGGGGGATAAGACAGAGTATAGGAGTCAGGTGGAGAATGTTGTTTCTTGATGCATAAAGAATTGTCTGTTATTTAACATCAGCAAAATCGAGGAACTAGTTATTGACTTTCACCACACCATAGAGCATCTAAGTCCAGTCAATATTCAGGGAATGGAGGTGCTGTACTTCTAAAAGTACTTGGGAGAGGCTTCATCAATGACAGAATGGACTTATTCTCGTAACACAGAGGATCTATATGAGAAAGGGTAGAGGTGGCCATTTTTTCGTAGGAGACTGCATTCCTTTAATGTGGGTAGTGACATCCTTTACCTGTACGTCTTCTTTAACTTTGTGATGACTAGTGAGATTTTCTATGTGGTTTTGTGCTGGGCAGATGAAATCACTTCATAGAGAGTCCCACCAAATCAACAAGCTAATTAAAAGGACGGCCTTAGTTATGCCCCCAGGTGGTGAAGGAAAGAAAAAAACAAAAACAAAACCAAGTGCCATTATTAACAAATCTGAACATCCTCTCTCTGAAACACTAACACTAAGGATTTTCAGCCAATGAATTATTCAGCAGAAGGGTGACAGGAAACACTACTGGGGCTCCTGCAGCAATACCTCTGCATAATGCCACACAGGACTGTTAACTGCCAAGTCAGAAGTTTTTCTTTCTTGTTTAATTTTCTTCCTTTTTAGTCATTCTTGTATGTGCTCAGAATTGTGTGTGTGTATTTATTGATTTGTTAAGTTATTTAACGAGCTTCTGTAGAAAGCCAAATTCCCACCTGTATGGGGACAAATATTCTACATATCTAACATATATCAACTTTTATTATATACGTGCTCCATTGCTCTGAAAATGGTTACCTTAACTAGTTGTACTGCTCTACTGGGAATCGATTTTTAAAAGTTATTTCTTATAGCATTATTAATAAATACCTTTTGGTTACTTCCTTAATGCGTTTATTCTGGTAGGAATCATACTACCAAGTAAAACCGTGTTTTGAATCAGATTACCTTATTAACAATTAAAATCAGATGAATCGATCTATGTTCTTTTTAAAGTGTCCAGTTGATCACATTTTGTAATTTCTCTGTTTCCCTTTCTAGTATTTGCAAAATATACACAGGATTAACACAATTGTCCACATTTTTTACGCTTGTAGGCGGTGTTCTGCCACTGACGCTGTGCACTCTGTCATTTCATTCTGTAACAATTGGGGTAACAGACTCTGTTGGAGAGAGTGTGGGTGTGTTGATTAAAACTATTCTGCTATGGACTGGCGTCTTGGTTTGCTTCTATAACTGAATTTTATGATTGGTTTCATTATAATATGTTGATTAAAATCGAAGCTGCAGATCCAGAAATATTCCAGTTTCATTTGACGATTGTAATGGAGAATTATGTTCTTTACCTGCATATTATTTGTTCAATATTTCAAAATAGTTTCACAAAACGTTTTTACAATAGGTCTCAAATATGATCCAATCGTAAGTGGAGCTTCAAATCTTCATCGCGTCATATGCCAACGTCACGTGTCTGATTCTAACCTAGTACTTAATCTTCTTACACTGAGACGACTCCTTTAGTCATTGCTGAGTTTCAGCTTTGGACGCTGAGAATGACTGTTTTAGATATGAATGGGGATATGCTTTTGTACGTCTTTGCTGGACTTGGAGTTTTCAGCTTCATGGTGGGAGCCGTCCAGCTGATTTGGAATATCTGGCGTGGCTTTCTTTCTTATATAATGCCGTGGTTTTGGAAGACCGATCTGAAGTCCTTTGGAGAGTGGGCAGGTACTGTGCAATATTCCAGTATCTCTAGAAAAAAGAACTTGATTTCAAACACGCATTCAGGACTGATTTATTTTCACAATGTGACGAATACTAACATTTTTTCAGTACATATTAAATTTGTCTCGTTTATTAGAAGTTGCACGCGTTCCGTCCCTCTTAGCAGCCCTTCAGTACCGAATGAAACGCATTTTCCAAGAAAAGCTTGCTCAGTTGTAAATTAAATCCATGAAAACCTAGGACTGCGTTAAACACATTGATCGCACTAAAGTTTACTCACTGAATTTGCAAGTAAATAATCTCTCTCTCTGTTTCCTGTCCCACGCTAACTTCGCCAACTGCCATGTGGGTATAATAGAGTGTGCTTTTAGCGAACCACACACTAAATGTTTGAGAAATAACCATTTACATTACCTTCGTTTCTTAACTAAAACTTATATTCAAGTTCAGTCCCGGCCTCACGCAGCACAAAGTCATTACAAAAATAACCGTAATTTATTTAAAGCATTTCATATTAAAAGACATGCCAAAATGTCACGTTTGCATCCTGAGGATTTCCTGAGTTGCCTCGAAAGCTTGCATATTGTAATCTTTTTAGTTAGCCAATAAAAGGTGTCATTTTGCTTGGCTTGTCTCTACATTCATAATGGCTAACACGGTACAACACCCTAGTACTACTGATACCTTTCATAAAATTCAAGCAGATAAGTTAATTAAACACAACGTTTCACTAGTTAAGTTAGTTGTATTCAGCAATGGTACTTTTTGTTTTTTATATTTTATGGTGCTACAACGATTAATAGTAATTGGACTTTGGCTGCATTGATCGTGTTAAATTAAGGCTAAAACTAAGTTCAAAGTTTACAGTTTAGCTCCAAAAGGTTTTCTATTTGTTTACAGTTTAACCCCAAAATGTTGTATTTTTGTATTCTAAGTAATAGATGAACTTGCGAACAAGAAACCTTGAGATTTGAGTGTTTCTCAAGTTTTATATATAAAGAAACATATATACTCATAGTTTAGGTGTTGTATATGTTATGTAATAAATAAGATATATTCCAAAATATGTTAATAAGGAGGGAGAATATTTATTTGTACCCTATAAATTGTAACCACTGTGTTTTAAATAATTATCACACTGTCCAAAGTAATTTCAGGATGCTACTAAGCAGGGTATGGTAGCACAGTGGATAGTACTGCTGTTTCAGGACTTCAGCATTTGAAATCCACACCTGGCTGTTGTTCTTGCAAAGTCCACATATTCACCCTACATATGTGCAGATTTTCCTCCTATTTGCCATATATGTGCATTTTAGGCTAATGGGTGAGTCTAAATTATTCCCAGTATGGGTGTGGTTATGGCCCTGGTATCGAATTCCAGGGCTCTTTTCTACCCTGTGCCCAGTGCTGTTGGGACAGGTTCTGACCCCTGTTTGACCCTGAATATAATTAAGCAGGCTTAAGACTACTGTATTGTGATATGCAGCACTGGCTTTGGGTTAGTGCCAGCAAGAAGACCCATTGTGGAACATAAGCCCACAATAAAGCTCCCCAGGATGTCATTGAATGGTAGACTTGTTGCTAGAATGTGGAGAGAGAAGGGGGGGGGGGGGGGTATTAAAACAGTAGAAAAAGTTTGACAAGGACAAGCCTTTCAGTCTAACAAACCTTGCCGATCCTATCCTCCTCATTTCGACAAAGTAACATCAAATTGAGCTTTGTCGAAAGCATTGTCTTTATCCTCTTCTACATGCTCTAACTACCAAAGAGAGAGAGAGGGTGAGGGAGAGGGCAAGGTAGAGAGAGAAGCTCACAATCATAAACTGGTGGTTGGGACACCTGTTTCTTCAGATGACTGGCAGTTATGCCATGGAATTTATTGAAACAATGTTAGCCTGGTCTGCACCAAGAGCTTGGTTATTCTGCAGCCTACTTGTCTTTGGGAAAGAGAGCTTGAATAAACCTCAGTTTCAGTTTGAAAAATTCTCACCTTTTACATTTATACTATTCACATTGATACTCTGTCTTGTACCAATGAAAATTCTAATCAGATAGTTGTTATTGAAATTTAAATTTGTTATTTCTCTTTTAGGAAATGACTGCTTGCTTGCTATTGTTCTTTTTTCATTTACTAGAAAGGCAAGCAAATATAGATCACTTAAGTATAAGAGTAGTAAAAGTAGGATTACAGTTGTGTGTACGTGAAACACAGAGTTTATTCTTGTATTATTATTTATTTATTAATTATTGTATTATTTATTTGTGTTATATGACTTCTTATTATTGTATTATCTCTTGCTTTCTTGTCTTATTATTATTATTATTATTAAAGTGTGGTTGAGTGTCTGCAGTGGGTTGGCACCCTGCCCAGGATTGGTTCCTGCCTTGTGCCCTGTGTTGGCTGGGATTGGCTCCAGCAGACCCCCGTGACCCTGTGTTCGGATTCAGCGGGTTGGAAAATGGATGGTTGAGTGTAGCACGTAGACAACATCCATCCATCCATCATTCAACCCGCTATATCCTAACTACAGGGTCACGGGTGTCTGCTGGAGCCAATCCCAGCCAGCACAGGGCAGGTAACAAACCCCGGGCAGGGCGCCAGCCCACACACACACCAAGCACACACTACAGACAATTTAAGATCGCCAATTCACCTAACCTGCATGTCTTTGGACTGTGGGAGGAAACCGGAGCACCCGGAGGAAACCCACGCAGACACGGGGAGAACATGCAAACTCCATGCAGGGAGGACCCGGGAAGTGAACCCAGGTCTCCTAACTGCGAGGCAGCAGCGCTACCCACTGTGCCACTGTGTCGCCCAAGTAGACTACAAGAATGTGTAAATAATAAAGGCCAGCAATTTGAGCACTGGCAAAATTGTACCTAAATGTACAGTGCCATTGTGACATTCTTTTAAGTAAATAAAGTTAATAATGCTATTGTAATAATCAAGACTGCATGCCTTTTTTCATACAAGCAACTGTAAACCTAAGTATGTGCTGATCAGCCAAAACATTAAAAGCACTAACAGGTGAAGTGAATGTCATTGATCATCTCATTACAGTGGCACCTGTCAAAGGGTGGGACAGATTAGGCATCAAGTGAACGGTAAGTTCTGGAAGGTGATGTGTTGAAAGCAGGAAAAATGAGCAAGCGTAAGGATCGGAGTGAGTTTGACAAGGGCCAAATTGTGATGGCTAGACCACTGGGTCAGAGCATCTCCAAAACTGCAGGTCATGTGGGGTGTTCCTGACAGGCAGTGGTTGGTAGGAAGGACAACCTTTGAACCGGTGATAGGGTCTTAAAGGAGAGTTGGAACAGATAGTGTTATTACACCCTCTGAGGTACTATTTGGACAATATTCAAGTGATGATGACAAGAAAACTGCAATTAACAAATGAAATGAGACAGAGCATTGCTACTGTTAGAATGTGGGCCTTTCATTGAGACAAACTGAAAAAAAAGTCAAAGTATAAATACAGTGGTGACCTACACAATTCAAAGGCAATTGAAAACTGGAAGAAACTCTAACAGGAAGAGATCAGGTAGACCCAAAGTCAACATCCAATCTGAGGACAAGTTTCTGAGGGTCACCAGCTTGTGTGATGGGCACCTCACAACACAAAAGCTTCAGGCACAGCTTAACAGTGGTCAAAAAAAGCAAGTCTCAGTTTCTACTGTGAAGAGGAGACTTTGTGCTGCAGGTTTGGCAGGCCAGGTGGCAGTAAGAAAGCTTTTGACCGGTAGTGTCATTTTTGTGCTGCAGGTAAGGCCAAAGTTATTTTTGTGCAAGAACAAGATAACGAATTTACAAAGTAGGTGTAAGATTTATTTTGTTCATAGTTTAGCTTTCAGTTAGGTGATGAGATTCACTCATATCCAGCATAGGAGTCTGATGATGTTTAACTTTATTAGCTTCCCTCTTTTGTATGTCATCTGCTGTTTCTGTAACACTGAGAATATAGTTTTTGTACAGGTGCCTCTCCACATGTGTTCTTGGAAGACAATGTACCAACTTTGGGTTGTGTGTTATACATTGGACAGCACAGTTCTTAAAGAAGGAAACTGGACAGCAAAGAGCAATGAGGCACAGGACAAGTTGATCCCAAAATTTAAAGGCTCATAAAAAGTTTAAAAGAAATTTTTAGTGGATGAATAACTATTAAGAAAGTTGCAGAAGAAGAAAAAGCAAATGTGTAATATGTACAAAAAGGACAATAGCACATAACCATATGGCTTATGAGAGTAACAATTAAAAGACAAAAATGGAATGCCAAAAGACAAGAAAGAAAATTGCTAAAAAATCAAATGTTCTAAGCTAAAGAACAGACAAAGAGAAAATGAAGTATATTATGAATAATAGGAACATATTAAACATATGGGAAAGGAAATCTAAAATGCTCACAATTCATATTTTTTCTTGATAACATCCCAGTTGTTAAAGGAAATATTAATTAAATAACAAGCTGAAAAATGTCCACATGACATAAAATTGAGGTGCGTTGGGGAGTTAAATTTTTTAGTTATATAGTTGATATGTCCAACATTCTTGTTTCTTAAATATTTTTGTAACAATGTGTTATGTGCAGAAATAACTGCAATAATATAATGCAATTACCTGCATAAGTGGACTACATTAAACATATGCTTTTTAAGAGTACTTTACAACATCATATAGTTACAAACGTAGTTCAAATCGATAGCCTATATTGACAGCAGATTCTAATTCAAGTAATGTAAAAATAGCATTAATTGATATATTAATGTTAGTTGGATGGGGAGGTTCTAGTGGCATGGATCGTGGACTATCTTAAAGACAGACCTCAGTATGTGCGTCTTGGGAACTGCATGTCTGACATTGTGGTCAGCAACACAGGAGCACCACAAGGGACTGTACTTTCTCCGGTCCTGTTCAGCCTATATACATCGGACTTCCAATACAACTCGGAGTCCTGCCATGTGCAAAAGTTCGCTGATGACACTGCTATCGTGGGCTGTATCAGGAATGGGCTGGAGGAGGAGTATAGGGACCTAATCAATGACTTTGTTAAATGGTGCGACTCAAACCACCTACACCTGAACACCAGCAAAACCAAGGAGCTGGTGGTGGATTTTAGGAGGCCCAGACCCCTCATAGACCCAGTGATCATCAAAGGTGACTGTGTGCAGATGGTGCAGACCTATAAATATCTGGGAGTGCAGCTGGATGATAAATTAGACTGGACTGCCAATACTGATGCGCTGTGCAAGAAAGGACAGAGCCGGTTATACTTCCTTAGAAGGCTGGCTTCCTTCAACATCTGCAATAAGATGCTGCAGATGTTCTATCAAACAGTTGTGGTGAGCGCCCTCTTCTACGCAGTGGTGTGCTGGGGAGGCAGCATTAAGAGGAAAGACGCCTCACGCCTGGACAAACTGGTGAGGAAGGCAGGCTCTATTGTTGGCATGGAGCTGGACAGTTTAACATCTGTGGCAGAGTGAAGGGCGCTCAGCAGGCTCCTATCAATTATGGAGAATCCACTGCATCCACTAAATAGTATCATCTCCAGACAGAAGAGCAGCTTCAGTGACTGACTGCTGTCATTGTCCTGCTCCACAGACAGATTGAGGAGATCGTTCCTCCCCCAAACTATGCGACTCTTTAATTCCACCCGGGGGGGGGGGGGGGGATGTAAACATTAACATCATACAAAGTTATTGTCTGTTTTTACCTGCATTATTATCAATCTTTAATTTAATATTGTTTTTTTGTATCAGTATGCTGCTGCTGGAGTATGTGAATTTCCCCTTGGGATTAATAAAGTATCTATCTATCTATCTATCTATCTATCTATCTATCTATCTATCTATCTATCTATCTATCTATCTATCTATCTATCTATCTATCTATCTATCTATCTATCTATCTATCTATCTATCTATAATTAGCTTGTTGGGCTAAATGACCGGTTTTCCATAAAGCTGTTGAAATTGTAGTTGACATTTTTTAAACATAATATTTTTAAACAAAGTACCCAATGGAGTGTAAAATCTCGGTTGAAGTCTCAAGATAAAATTGTTGGCTGCTTTCGACCATGATGGTGTTATATTTCAGTGAGGGTTCTTTCCCTGGCTGGGAGTCAATTTCTTGTTTGATGTCTTTTTTTGTTAATTTTTGAGTCTTTCATTTGTGTTAATGGTATTTTTATTATTAACTGTATTATTAATGTCTGTGTTATGTGCCTTGTGTTTTGTCCTGGTTCCCAAAGAGGTAGGGCCATCTGCCCATGAACCCAAGAAACTGCCCTTAGCTCTATACAGATGAGGCCAGCCTATAGTTCCTTGAAGTTCATTTGAGTGTTTCTTTGTGCTTTTGCGATTTATTGGACTTTTTTCACTTTTTTGTTCTGTTTTTGACCACACTTCGGATTTTGCCTTGGATTGTTCATTTTGGATTGACTTTTCCTTTTTCAGGGAATTCCTTTTTGCACTTCTGTGTTCAACAGAGCTTCTTGTTGTTACAGAGCATTTTTTGTGAAGAATAAATCTTTCTATTTATAAAGATTCTGTGTTTGCCCTTGGTTTTCTCCTCAAGTGGGCATTTTTGGAAGTTTTTGGGATTTGGTAACCGGTCTGGATCTTCGCTGAAAAAGTAAAATATGGAATAATTTTAAGATACAGAAAATCCAGCTGTCTTTGGGGTTTTTTTGTATAATGTAAATGCGGAGTACCCATTTGTTCACTATGTTCAGAGTGACTCATTCATAATTTATTTCCTCCTAAATGAATTTCTAGGTAAGATACTTTTTACTCTTCTAATTTACTTACCTTGAGAAGTCAGGCAAAATGACACCTTTTATTGGCTAAATGAACAGATTACAATATGCAAGCTTTCAAAGCACCTTAGGCCCCAAACAGTGGGAGAAGTGAGTGGGTGTACAGGCAGCTTACACATGTGCATCTCTCCTGAAGTTTTACTAACTTTAATTTGGGATCAATTTTGCTCTTGATAGATGAGTAAGAGAAAAAAAAAATATACACTATATACAAGTTGAAGTGATTTCTCTCAAGGTAAATTTTACACAGGAAACGAATCTGAAATTCAAGTCACACAGAATGTTTCTCTGTTTTAAGATTGGCTAGTTTGCCAATGCTTTTCTATTAGAGATTTTGAAATTTTAGAACTTTGTAAAGTGCACTCTATTCTAGATAAAAATAAAGTTGAACTTTCTTGACAAATTTTTTAGAAGAATATGTGTGGCAAATTTCAATAAAATCAGTTAACTACTGTAGGTGCTGAGTTGTTTCATGGAGGCATACAAAACAGATGACACAGACATGACAATCACAGTAGGTGTTTTTCACATTACATATAAACACACCTAAAAGTGATCTGGTGATTGAACACAAAGAAGTAAACCTGTCATGCATAATGAGTAAAGTAATGAAAGAAAATGCTAAATAAAAGATTGAAAAGCACTTAATAAAAGATTGAACAGGTACATTAGTGAACAGTTACCATGGGTTCATACAGGAGATTGTGTTTTGTGAACTATCTAGAATTTTTACAGATGCAGCAAAAACTTTTGTTGCCAGAGCACATATGATATTATTTATGTTGAAAGCCTTTTCATTTACTCAAATGTACAGTAGAATAGAAAACATTACAGTACAAGAAATATATCGACATTTTAAAAGAAATTTTAAAACTGGCGGTTCCACAGAGATCAATGCTGGGGTCACTGTTATTTTTAATTTACATTCCAAGGGCTGTCAGTGTCCACATGGGACCCCATGGCTGAGTCATTTTTTTTCAACAGTCAAAAGACATCCTAAATTGGCCCGTGATGTGTGTGTGTGTGTTTATCCTGTGATGGGCTGGCACTCTGTCCAGGTATTGTTACTACTTTGAGCCTGATGCTTACTGGTATAAGCTCCAGCATTCCCTCAACCCTACTCTGAAAAAGCCTGCTTATAAAATAGATGGATATGTGGATGGATGGATGGATGGATGGATGGATGGATGGATGGATGGATGGATGGATGGATGGATGAACAGATGAATTAATGATCTAGAGCCAGATACAAATGTAATTGTGTAATGTGCTAGTTAATGTGTTGTAGATGACACATACAGTACACCGTAGAATGCCAGATTTGTTTCATTGTACAGTGTACACATGGCAATAAACTTGAAGTTGAACTTTAGTCAGAAGCAATGATACAGGCAAACCTGGACAGAATTCATATGTTGGCCGTTGCAGTTTAGTGTAAATAAATATGATGTTGTACAAACAGGAAGTAAAAATATCTGATTTATTTCACAACAGGGTGTATTAAACTTGTAACTACACCTTATGAGAAGGGCTTACAGCTCAAGGGAGGTCATGCTTGTGTTGCACAATGCACCTTTTCTTTCATACTGGGTGCTGCTTTGGTCTCTGTATTATGTGAAAGATATGTGACTGTATTTAGGACATGCCCAGAGACGTACAACTAGATTACAGTACTGCAGGATATAAACACTTTGAATGAATTGAAGGAATTAAATCCATTCAGTTTAAGTAAATGGAGATTAAAAGGAGACATTAAAGAAGTGTTTACATTAAAAAGGCAAACTAGATGAATGCCAGGTGTTACTTTAAAATGAGTTCCTTCGACAACTAGGGTAGTTGCTGTACTGTAGATACTGTTCATTTCTTTGGTCAACTTTACATGATGACAATAGCCAGTGCTTATTAATCAATTAATTCAGTTCCTCTGACATATATCAGTTTAAAGAGCAACAGTGTTTAGGTATATTCCATTATACTTTGTACTGAGATCCTTGCAGTTCCAGTCTCTGCACCAGCCTCAGAATTGGCAAACATATTTGGCACCCCCACCAAGTACTCGTTAAAGAAAAAAAAAAACATACATGTCAAATAGCACTAAATGCTAAAATATATCCATCCATCCATTTTCCAACCCGCTGAATCCGAACACAGGGTCACGGGGGTAACACAGGGCAGGAACCAATCCCGGGCAGGGTGCCAACCCACCGCAGGACACACACAAACACACCCAGCACACACTAGGGCCAATTTAGAATCGCCAATCCACATAATCCGCATGTCTTTGGACTGTGGGAGGAAACCCATTCAGACATGGGGAGAACATGCAAACTCCACACAGGGAGGACCCGGGAAGCGAACCCAGGTCTCCTAACTGTGAGGCAGCAGCGCTACCACTGCGCCACCGTGCCGCCCCTGATGTCATTTATGCAAGTGGAATTGGACGCTAAGGAAGTGCTGAGAGTTTTGTGTTCTGAGGTGTGAGAGTTAATTCAAAGACACATTTTGCTCCTAAAATCTTTGTTGTGGATATTCAGTAAGCAAGTTTTCTAAGTAAACAGTTTACTGCATAGAATAGTACTTAGCGATCAAGATAGTAGAGCAATTAAGAAGGCGGAAATGTAAGAGTTCATTAATATGTAGGGATACAAACTGTGAGCAGAGAGTTTCAAAACAGGGAAGTACAATAATAACATTAGGAGTACATGTAGGAAAAGTAAAGTTAAGATCAAAGAAGGACAAACAACAGGAAGTTGAGGGGAAGAATATTATAGGAGCTTAAGGGGCCAGAAGGAGTTAAACAACTGTAGCAGTTCTTTAATCTATTAATTTTTTTAACTCAACTCAACTCAATTCAATTTTTCCTGTCATTCATTCACATTCATAGTATATGACGGCTGAAATTTCATTCCTTACAGTCCCCAGTGCATAGGCAAAACAACTTACATTTAGTATACTCCATAACATTGCCAAAAACCACAGCAAGAATACAATATAATAAGACAAAATATGCATGACTATAAAGCTTGAACAATGCTCAATACACATATTAAAGTATCGTTGCAGCAGAGCGGGCACTAAGCTAAAAATGAAGCGGCTTGCGAGAAAGTGGCATTTTAAGCCTTCGGTGCCTTCAGTGATTCTGGGGAATGTAAACTCAATCTCATATAAGATCGACGAACTGGCTGCGCTGGTGAAAAATGTCAGAACCTACAAAGAATGCAGTTTGTTGTGTTTTAGCGAAATGTGGCTAACTAACACCATCCCAGACGCTAATGTGGAACTACCTGGGTTTAGCAGAGTTAGAGCGGACAGAGATGCAAGTACCTGTGGGAAGCACAAAGGAGGAGGATTCGCTCTCTATGTCAATACACGGTGGTGTAACTCTGGACATGTTAATGTCAAAATCTCCACTTGCTGCAGGGACATCGAACTGTTGGCCGAAAGTTTACGTCCCTATTACTTGCCCAGAGAGTTTGGACACGTCATTGTTTTTATTGTATACATTCCTCGTCTATCTATCTATATCTATCTAAAGTGCAGAGTGAAAAGTGACAGTACATAATCGGGAGAATGTTATAGGGAAATGGTACTGGGTGACATGTAGGAGTTCAAAAGACTGACAGCTTGGGAGAAGAAGCTGTTATAGGACCTGGCTATGGTTCTGATGCTGTGGTATCTTCTACCTGATGGCAAGAGATCAAACAATGCATGTGATGGGTGAGAGATGTTTTTCACAATGGCGTTGGCTATGCAGTGTGTCTGAAAGATGTCCTGGATTGTGGAGAGGGAGATTCCTATGATCCTTTCAGCAGTCCTCACTACATGCTGCAGTGTCTTACGCTCATAGGCTTTGCTGTTCCAAAACCACACATTGATACAGTTTGTCAGAATGCTCTCCATAGATCCTATATAAAAGTTGGTAAGAATGGGTTGTGGTAAGCCAATTCTCTTCAGTCTCTGCAGAAAAAAGAGGCATTGCTGTGCCTTCTTGACAACAGAGTTGGTGTTGATTGTCCAAGGGAGGTCATCAGAAATAAATACACCCCAAAAAACTCATTGATACTGACTTTCTCCACAGCAGAGCCATTGATGAGCAGTGGTGAATAGTCAGCCAAAGTTCTTCTGAAATCAACAAGTGTCTCTTTTGTCTTATCAGCATTAAGAAATAGATTACTTTCACCACGCCACCTCATCAGGTGTTCAACCTCCTATGGTTGTGTCATCTGCAAACTTAACAATGACGTTGGACTCAGACTTGGCGGGGCAGTCATGGGTGAGCAGCGTGAACAATAGTGGGTTCAGCATGCAGCCTTGGGGGGCACCTATGCTCAGCCTGATGGTATTAGATGTTCTGCTGGTAATGCACACTGACTGTGACCTCTCTATCAATAAGTCCAGAATCTAATTACAAACAGGAGTGCCAAGGCCTAGCAGAGAGAGTTTTTTCACCAACTATGAGCTGAAATAAAAAAAAAAGCATTCTGACTTATGAATCCCTGGTGTTCAGGTGAAACAATACAGTGTGTAAGGTTTAGGAGATGACATCATCAGTGGATTGGTTTGGACGGTAAGCAAACTGGAGTGGCTCCAGAGAGGTGGGGAGGATGAAGTGTCTGTTAACTAACCACTCAAAGCACTTCATCACGATCGGAGTCAGTGTTACAGGGTGGTAGACATTAAGAGATGTCACTATTGACTTCTTTAGCAATGGAATGATAGTGGTCTTTTTGAAGCATGTGGGGACCAGAGCCTGGCTCAAAGAGTTGTTAAAAATGTCTATGAGGACATCAGCCAGTTGATCAGCACCGTCTCTAAGCACATGCCCTGGAATGTTGTCTGGTTTTGCAGCTTTCCGTGAGTTGACTCTGGAAAGAGTCTGCCTTATATTGGCAGGGTCCAGACAAAGCCCCTGTTCCTCAGGGGAGGATGTGGACTTATATGACTATGTGTTGTTTTGAGCTTTAAAGCGCACGTAAAAAGTTGTTGAGCATTTCAGGGAATGCAAGTATCAGTGCTATAAGCCTGTGGTGAGATTTTATAATTCATTAAGGCCCAGATGCCCTGCCACATGCGTCACAGAAGTTGTTTTTTATCTTCTGTGCATACTGACTTTTAACTTTCTTGATGGTCTTGGAAAGTTCAGCCTGTGCTGATCTCAAAGCCCCTTCATCACCTGATCTTAAGGCAGCATCTCTTGTTCTATGCAGAGCACAGACTTCAGCTGTCAGCCATGGCTTCTGGTTTGCATGTATCACGATAGTTTTTTCAATAGTGACATCCTCAATGCACTTTCCTATGTACCCAGTCACAGAGTCAGTGTATTCTTCTAAGTTAATATGCAGTTCATAGGTGGCTCCCTCCCTGCACATACTCCAGTCTATACATTCAAAGCAGTCCTGCAATGCTGAGTTGGCTCCTTCAGGCCAGACTCTGATGTCTTTTTGTATTGACCTGGATTGTTTCACCTGTATGATGGGAGCAGCATAACACAGAGGTGGTCTGAGAATCCCAAATGAGGGCATGGTACTGCCCTGTAAGAATCTTTAATGTTTGTGTAAAAAAGGTCTAGCATACTCTCACCTCTTGTGGCAAAGTTCACATGCTGGAAAGGCTTGGGTGTTACAATTTTTTGGTTGGCATGGTTGAAATTGCCAGCAATGATAAAAAAAAGCCATCAGGATGGGCCGTATCCTGCTCACTGATGACGTCATGCAGCCTGTGCAGTTCTTGCATTCGCACTGGGGGTGGATGTACACTGCAACAACTATAATAGCAGTGAATTCACTCAGCAGATAAAACAGCCAACATTTCACCAATAAAAACTCTGTAAAAACAGCTGTGGTGAGCAATAAGTCACAACTGCCATTTCATCGACACACCAGTCATTGTTTGCATAAACACAGAGTCCCCCACCATGAGTCTTAGTGGAGGCAGTGATATCGCTATCAGCACAAAATGATGTTAGTCCTTGTAGCTGAATAGCTGAGTCAGGAATGTTGTTCTGTAACCATGTTTCTGAGAAAATAAACATGCAACAATTTCTTGTTCTGGACTGGGTGTTGATAGTCCATCTTATTTTCCAGAGAGCATATGTTGGCCAGTAGTACTTACAAGAGAGCTGGATGGCTAGGCTTGGCCTTCAGCCTACAGCAGACTCCCAATCATTTACCATGCTTCCGCTTCCTCATCCTCATGCACTACTTGTGGTGCCTCTTAACCCTGGCATCTGAGTTACGTGTTGCTGTGGAAGAACTTTGTCTGCGTAGCAGTCCTAGGTCGCATAATCTCTCAGTTACCGATTTAGGAATTGTTGCAGTGTAGGTGCCTCCATGTGTGTTCTTTAAATCTAAAGCCCTATCCCTACCCATAACCCCAATGAAAAGGACATGCATTCCTGGAAATGCCAGGATGGATATTAACACAAACATTAGCACAGTACACAGGAGCAGAAGAGGCCATGCATCTGGAAGATGATAGGGCCGTTCTCTGACAACAACTTCCTCCCTCTTGTTAAGTCAGAGTGGTTCTTCCTGGGTCACTCATTAACCACTTCCAAGATGGACAAGATAACTGCTTTGAGCTCTCGTCATTGTGGAGTAGTCAGATTGTTACGAAAATAAAGGTGGATGAAGGCAAAGAACGAGTGAGTGGAGTAAGGGTCAGCCTCCCTTTCCTTCCACGGCTTCAACAAATTTAAATGATATACCTGTTCCGCCAGTCGTCTATTTGGTTTTTTAACCAAGCAGTTTCCCAAACCTTTCCTCTCCTTAATTTCGTAGGGGCCCTGCCAATGTTCCAATAATTTGGAGTGGGTAGTGAGAATGAGCCCCATAACATGGTCCCCGGGGTGAAACCCATGGAGAGCCCAGTCATAATATCAAGCCTGAGCTGATTGAGCATCCTTAATGTTTTCTTTTAATATGGGTCTGATTTTACCAGATCTATCATGTAACTGCGTAATATATTCTAGAGTATTTGCTGAAGGATTGGCCTCCTCTTCTCAACCTTCTTTTAGAAAGCCGAAAGTATGTCGGAATTGTCACTCATATAATAATTCAAAAGGGGAGAAGCCATTGGAGGCTTGAGGGACTTCCCGGTAGGAGAACAGAATGAGTGGAATTAACTGAATGCAGTTTCTTTCATCCTCGCTGACCACCTTGCAGAGCATTTGCTTGAGCATCTGAACTGCTCTGCTAAACCATCCGTTTCAGGATTTTAAGTGCTTAATCTGGAGTAATTTGGCAACCTCCCTGAATGTTTCCGAAGTAAAGAGTGTCCCTTGTTCAGTTAGGACTTCTTTAGGGATGCCGCCCTGCTCAAAGACCCCTACAAGGTTGGTCCTATGCAATATTTTTAGAATTAGCCACACTCAGTGTGATGGCTTCAGGATATCGGGTAGCATAGCCCACAATGACAAAATATATTTGTGGCCTCTAGCAGAAGATTTTAGGAGTCCAACAATGTCCACCCCTAGTTGCTCAAAAGGTTTGTCAATGAGCAGGGCCAGAACGAGAGGAGCACGATCCTTCCAAGGAATCTGTTGCAATTGACATTTTGGACAAGAAATGCAAAAGCGATGGATCTCTTCATGAATTTCCAGCCGATAGAAACAGAGTTTAATTCTCCACAGGGTCTTCTAGGTACGTAAATGGGCACCTAAGAGGAGGGCATGCACTAACTCACAAACCTATTCCCAGAAAGTCTGTGGAATTAAAAACAATGTCCGTACTCCTTCATGTTCTGTTATCTGATAAAGTAAATCATTCTTTAATACAAAGTGGGGTCCCTGTGGCATGAGATAATTTGTGCGTTTGCCGTCTATCAGAACAACTGCATTTAATGCAAGCTTTAAGGAATCATCATTCAGTCATTCTCGTTTAAATGAAGCTGGTGTTTATTTAAACAGAAACTGTAATTGAGACAGAGGATCATTAGTGACCTCAATGGGCAGAGTTATGTCCCATGCAATTGCATTCTCTGCCTGAGTCACATCATCAGACTTTGATGGAAGAATAACACCCTCATCAAATTGGATAGCCATATCATTGGCTGGTTGCATATGAGGCGTGGAAGCAGTCTGTGATGGGTTTTGTCCATCTATAACAAAGCCCAGTGTTTTAGTAGAGGTGTAAATAATACTTTTGCTGTTATTTTCCAACCAGTCTCACCCGAGCATTACTGGGAAGGGAGGGTTGTGCATGACTACTACCCAGATCTTTTGTGTAAGCCTTTTATAGGTTATAATAAATTGGGTTTCCCCATGGATACACATTAGACTGATCGACCCAGATTATAATTGTCACGAGTGTATATAACGGTGAGCTACAATATAAATGTTACTGCTGGAATCGATTAGTGCTGGTACTTTGTGCCCATTAACTACAACCACATCATCATGTAGCAAAGACAAAGGGTTTTGCAAAAAAACAGTATGTCTCTCCTTTTCCCAAACTGTAATTCATTGGTTCACCAAAACGGGGACAGTTCAAATGGTGTGGCCACATTCTCCACATTTGTAACAACAAGGAGGTGTCATGGATTTCTCTGTTACGTGCACTACAGGGTCCACATTGCACCGAGAGGGCTCAGGTATAGCAACACATACCTGTCATGGCCTGTGGCGATCAGAGTGCCTCTCTACCTTTTTAACCAGGGAGGCAACACCGTGGTGCTTGAGGGCTGCAATCAAGACATCCATGTCTTTGTATGTCTGCCTGTGGACCAGATGTGCAAGGTTTTCTAGTAGAGACTGCACAAGAAAATCACCAGCGACCAACTCTGTGATTCGCTTGGCGGAACTGGCCTAAGGTTTAAGCCATCGAGCCACACAACCCCAGATCTCTGGGTTTTCAGGGTCGAATGTCCACTCGTGACAAGCGCTAGCCTGTTGGTCCAGAGTGATTCCATATCTGAGCAGCACCTCAGTCTTTGACTTATTGTAATTATCGGCTGCATCTTCATGCAGGGACACGGTCCCATTGGTAATGCACTACAGTTCCTTCGAAATTCAACAAGTACATCTTGATATCGTCATCAGGATGGAGCGTTAAGAGTTCCTGGAATGGTCACATTTATAGTTCCTTCTTGAAAGCCACACAGGCTTGGCCACATACTTCTGCTTCAGTGATCTGGGTCTGCTGTACCCCCACCTGAACCTTTAGGTTTTGGATCTTTAATGTCCTGCGTCTCATTCATTCTGAATTCAGCAGACTGAAGTCAGAAAGAACAAGCTCCCATTTATTTGTCCCTTGTGATGTAATTTCCAACTGCTGTTTTTAGTATAAAAGTTGGTACAACTTGGACATTAAATGAGGATCACCATTGATGCCCAACCTCTTTTTTTTGTCATCAAGTTCCTCATTTAGTATATTTACTATATATATGTCACAGTGCAACAGAGACATATTTCCTTAAAAACTAAATGGTTAGGCATTAAATGAGCACCAGTCATAGGGAAACAAGTAATATATACAGTGAAATAACTATTTTATAGAAAAAATGTAGTTAAGCATAAGAAACTTAACATAACTTTAGTTATTTAAGTAAAATTCAATTTCCTTTCCTCTATTTCTCTCATTTTACATAACACTTGTAAGTTAAACTACTGTATACTTGCCTTTATCTGAGCAAATTAAAAAGTAACAAAAACAAAACAGCAATTTACCAAGAAAGTAATAACTAACTTACATTTCCATATAAACTACTTGGTTGAAATTAGATCACCACAAGTCAAAGTAAGGAAGGTAATGTGTAGTAAAAATGTAAATGGTAACAAGGTTTTAATAGCAAATGCAAATTATCCCAGCTTTCCTCATTTTTTTTTTGTTCCTGTACTCATGGGGTATTTCTCCTTATCCTTCACGTATAACATCGTAAAGACTCAAAGGTTAGGCTGATTGGCTACTGTCAGTTGTCTCTCTGGATATATGCATGTGTGCTCCTTGTCCAGGGTTGATTCTTGCTTTATGGGACAAGCTTTGGCTCCTTTTGACCCAGATTTAGACAACAACAGATTTAAAAATCAAAAGTCTAGAGAAAGACTACTTCTGTTTTGACCACTGGCACTCTAGTCCATAGTGGGAATGTATCGGACCATGCTGTCCCTTCAAGGAAATGAACAGTTGAGAATCTGCCTTTTACACATAGCCATCATACTATTTAATGCTTCCTCCTATTGTGCATGTCTTCAGTCTAGCTACTTGTTTTTTACTAGCTAAAGTACTTGGCATTGCCAGGATATAAACTAGAGACAAACTTTTCTTTTAAAAATTCCACATTGCTAAACATAACCTATGATGAGGCAAAAAGATGTACTCTTAGACAAAAGCTTTAATCTTGCTAGACAATAAAATTGCTATCCAAATTAATTAAGAAGAAAACGTACCTATATGTACCTAGGATCTTAGATAAGATTCGGCATTGGCCACTACAAAACTTTGAGTGCCTTTTGACAATTTCCTCACTGCAGGAACTCATGCTCCCTGATGGGAATTGTAGTTCCCATGTTGATGCTGTTTTCTGTTGCACTTCTCCCATTGTTAGCCCTCTTCTCAATACAACATAATAATACCTTATGTTTTAAGTTGGACCCATGTTAAGGCACATGCAGTTTCTTGTAAAAAGCTGTTCAGATATCCAAATGGCATACAATTTTAGTTTTATAGAAGTAGTGTACTTTGGGGTGTTAAAGTTCATTTGTGTGTGTGGTCAGGAGAATAAGGGTGAAAGAACAGATAGTGGAGAAAAACAGTGGCCATATTCAAGAGAAACAAATGGGAGAGAGAAAGAAGGCACCACATAAACAGGTTCAAAACTAGTATATTTATACTTTGTGTTCTTCTTTTTGTATATGTCTGACCCTAGTGTTAGGCATGTTAATAAAGGTGGATAAAGGTGGATTTTTAGTTACATTTTGTCTTCTCTGTGCTGTATTATTTTGGCTGTTGATGGCTTCCTTTTCTGTTACAAAAGTCACATACTGAGGCAATGTTACAGATTGAACTGGCAAGTTTCTAGGTACCTGAACACACTTCCTATTATATTATCTATGGTTAATGAAAAAAATGCATGAAACTGTTTTGAAAAAAAAAAAAAAACACTCGGAAGGACTCTTCAAGCAGATACTTCATCTAGTCTTTTTGTAGAAATCATATGAGAATAACATAGAACATTTAGGTAGTCAGACATTCTTTCAAAAATTTAAATTAATTTTAAAGATTTTTCCTGTGAAATGACCGCATGGTATAATAGGGAATGGGCCCTCTCGACATCTCTACATACTGTATGTAGTATTACGCCATGGGAGCTACAAAAGAAAGTTTATTACAAACGAAAAACCCACAGTGAGTATAGTGAAGAATTAAGCTGGTTCAGGATTAAATTACAACCATTACACACATCCAGTTAGAGATGGATGAAGATGTCCAAAATCTATTTATTAATTTCATCCAAAGTTACACAAATGTGAAAGTGTGGTCTAAAGTAAATAATAAACATAAATTAGCTATCACAGTTTCCTTCTCTTAAACGTGTCACTATTAACAATAGTTGTTAACGATAGTTATTATTTATCCACTAGATGGTGTACTACACTCAAGCTAACATCAATATCAGGAAATTGCTAGAATGTTAAATCTATAAAGTATTTACTAAACTTAAATAAGTAAATTATTTTTAATATATACATATATTATACATGAGGAAACTGTAATACTGTAATTCCATAATAAACAATATGTATGAAACTCCAAATAGCATCTGTTCAACTATGCTTTAGCTTCCTCAAAATGTCTTTTTTTAGAAACTATACTAAAATATTATATATATCCAAATTATGAACTTAAACACATAAACAATATACTTTAAGGACAAACAATTAAATTCCACTTATAATTACACAAACTTTCACATTTGACAAACAAAACTCCTACTCTACTGTTAAGACTCCACCAAACTAATCTATAAGGTTCAAAGTGAATCACCCTGATTGGCCAAGTTCCAACTCAACACAGGCCAATCACAATGACTAATGAATTCAAGGTAGATGACAACTTAATTAAAGTGAAACAACACATAAATACTATATTTGCTTTTCAACAGGGAGGAACACACAAAGAGACCATTTAAATCACAAAATGATCAAAATGCAATCAAAGCCTTGCTGCTGCTGTGAGTGAGCCTTTGTACATGGGTGAAATGTAAGGGGTGGCCAGTGTGGATGCACTATATCACTAACATAGCTCTCAAATAAAGGATATTTATCCAAATTTTTAAAGGCCACAGTTAATGTAAATATGTTATTAAATAATGAGTATGTCGCACAGTGATGAAGCAGTAGTGTTACTGCCTTGTTATAAGGAGTCTGGTGGTCACGCACTGGGTGCTCCATGTGTGGTGTTTGTATGTGGGTTCTGATGGATTTTCTTCCACAGTCCACAGCCATGCTGGTTAATTCAATTGATGATGACAAATTGGCCCTTGTATGTGTGATGGGCTGGTTTCCTGATCAGGGGTTGTTCTTGCCTGTGCCCGTTGCTTGCTGGAATAGACTCCAGCTGCTCCCTGCCCTGTATAAAGAGGTTTAGAGAATGGATGGGTAAATGAATACAATGGTCTCTCCTGCCCAAAGCAACTTCTTCTTGTGCATTACTTGTTCTTAGACAGAAAAATATTATGTACAATTTCAATTACAGAGTTGTTTATTGTTTCAGATTTATCTTGAGAGAGATTATTTCATCTATTTTTTCATACAGTATCTTCCTCTTTTACACATCTGATAGTCACTCATGTCTGCAAACAGATGCTCAGAAGTCAGTACAAGTGATTGAAATGGTAGTGTGCGTGTGCCTGGTGCTTGTGCCTGCCTCTGAAAACAGTGGCCTCTTGGTCTGAGGATAATATATGGAAAACAAAAATGTGACACTGGGGTCTTTGATGAAGCAAATAAATAATAAAAAATGCTCCAACTTTCAAATCAGTCAACTAAGTCAACATACCCTAATGTTATACTTGTTCCCATCAGGGGGTGTAACAGCACCCCATGTCCCCCGATACAACTACATAACACAGTCCTGGGTTCAAACACAAGAATTTCTTTATTTTTAATACCTCCACCATTCCCCAAATTATTTTTTGCAGTAATACGAAACAATAATAAATCTCTTTCCTCCTTCTGAACCTACCTTGAAACCTTGTCCATATTCTTCCCAATTCCAACTGCCCTTGCAGGACAGTTAACTTCCTTTAAGCCAAACCCAGGAGTATTTCTGGTGCCACAGAATTTCTGGTGCCATAACAATCTCTTGCATCTCTCTCTGGCAGCACCCAAGAGCCACAACAGGACTGTCCCATGAAACTGCAATTCCCAGCCTGCCCTGCAGATATTCCTATGGGTGACCCACCAGTGGGATGCTACCACCATATGCAGGCATCGGAAGGGGATATTAGATAGATAGATAGATAGATAGATAGATAGATAGATAGATAGATAGATAGATAGATAGATAGATAGATAGATAGATAGATAGATAGATAGATAGATAGATAGATAGATAGATAGATAGATAGATAGATAGATAGATACTTTATTAATCCCAAGGGGAAATTCACATACTCCAGCAGCAGCATACTGATACAAAAAAACAATATTAAATTAAAGAATGATAATAATGCAGGTAAAAACAGACAATAACTTTGTATGATGTTAATGTTTACCCCCCCCACCCGGGTGGAATTGAAGAGTCGCATAGTTTGGGGGAGGAACGATCAGTCTGTCAGTGGAGCAGGACATTGACAGCAGTCTATCGCTGAAGCTGCTCCTCTGTCTGGAGATGACACTGTTTAGTGGATGCAGTGGATTCTCCATAATTGATAGGAGCCTGCTTAGCGCCCGTCGCTCTGCCACAGATGTCAAACTGTCCAGCTCCATGCCAACAATAGAGCCTGCCTTCCTCACCAGTTTGTCCAGGCGTGAGGCATCTTTCTTCTTAATGCTGCCTCCCCAGCACACCACCGCGTAGAAGAGGGCGCTCGCCACAACTGCCTGATAGAACATCTGCAGCATCTTATTGCAGATGTTGAAGGACGCCAGCCTTCTAAGGAAGTATAACTGGCTCTGTCCTTTCTTACACAGCGCATCAGTATTGCCAGTCCAGTCTAATCTATCATCCAGCTGCACTCCCAGGTATTTATAGGTCTGCACCATCTGCACACAGTCACCTCTGATGATCACGGGGTCCATGAGGGGTCTGGGCCTCCTAAAATCCACCACCAGCTCCTTGGTTTTTCTGGTGTTCAGGTGTAGGTGGTTTGAGTCGCACCATTTAACAAAGTCATTGATTAGGTCCCTATACTCCTCCTCCTGCCCACTCCTGATGCAGCCCACGATAGCAGTGTCGTCAGCGAACTTTTGCACGTGGCAGGACTCCGAGTTGTATTGAAAGTCCGATGTATATAGGCTGAACAGGACTGGAGAAAGTACAGTCCCCTGTGACGCTCCTGTGTTGCTGACCACAATGTCAGACGTGCAGTTCCCAAGATGCACATACTGAGGTCTGTCTTTAAGATACAGTAGTCCACGATCCATGCCACCAGGTATGAATCTACTCCCATCTCTGTCAGCTTGTCCCTAAAGAGCAGAGGTTGGATTGTGTCGAAGGCGCTAGAGAAGTCTTCAGGAGGAAGGCGGCCCCTGTCCTTCCATTGTGGCCTCCTATTCTGGCCAGACACCAACATTCATTCACACACTATACATACATTTTCTAACTTGTTAAAATAAGAAAGGGCTTATTTTGCCACAATTACAATACATAGGCAAACAAACTTAAAAAGCAATGTTTTCTGTCATTTAAATATTGTTAACAGTATTTGTATACTTTTTCATAATTTCAGAGTTTTAAATGTGTTAATGTAAGTTAGACTTACATGATGTTGTAATCTTATATTACAAACAATCTGCCATATTTGACATAGGATCTGATGTAAATATGCAGCAGTAGAATAGAGAATGACATTATTTTTTTGTGGTTTGTCTGAACAAGCTGTCACGCACGCGCGATTAGGGAGCCGCGGAACGACCTAAACTGTTGCGCGAAGACATATACCAGACGGGAATGGCGGAGTACTAACCTTTCTCTATTTATTTCCAAACAGAAAGAAAGACACAACACCGCCATGAACGTCTGAACATGGAATCTCAACACGCCACTTCCGCCTTCCCCCTGTCGCAGCCCAATGACGTCAGCAGTCCCATCATCCATCTCGGTTCCTTCCCAGCAGCGCTTCATCCATTTCCGGTCCCTCCCTCATAAATGTTCCCCCCGTCCGCCATGATGGCGAACGGTGTTATGACAATTGTACAAAAAAGTATTATCAAATTGCACTTTTCCCACAGTATACGGGGCCGGAAAACCCCAAACCTTTATCAACTATTTGTGTCTTTTTTACAGTGGCGTAGTCGGCAGGAGGAAGGCGGAAGTGGCGTGTTGAGATTCCATGTTCAGACGTTCATGGCGGTGTTGTGTCTTTCTTTCTGTTTGGAAATAAATAGAGAAAGGTTAGTACTCCGCCATTCCCGTCTGGTATATGTCTTCGCGCAACAGTTTAGGTCGTTCCGCGGCTCCCTAATCGCGCGTGCGTGACATGGTCATTAAGTGGGCGGTGACTCATCTGCGGTACTACCTGCTGGGTCGTGAGTTCACTCTGGTAACGGACCATGCCGCCCTGCAGTGGATGGCCCTGCACAAGGAGTCGAACCCTCGTGTCACCAGGTGGTTTTTGGACCTGCAGCCATACAAGTTTACCGTTACTTATCGCCGGGGTCCCCTTCAGGCCAATGCTGATGCCCTCTCCCGGGTTCACGACCTCTCGGTTCGGTCCGCCCGACCCGGTGGGTCTGGGCTGAGGGGGGGGTCATGTCACGCACGCGCGATTAGGGAGCCGCGGAACGACCTAAACTGTTGCGCGAAGACATATACCAGACGGGAATGGCGGAGTACTAACCTTTCTCTATTTATTTCCAAACAGAAAGAAAGACACAACACCGCCATGAACGTCTGAACATGGAATCTCAACACGCCACTTCCGCCTTCCCCCTGTCGCAGCCCAATGACGTCAGCAGTCCCATCATCCATCTCGGTTCCTTCCCAGCAGCGCTTCATCCATTTCCGGTCCCTCCCTCATAAATGTTCCCCCCGTCCGCCATGATGGCGAACGGTGTTATGACAATTGTACAAAAAAGTATTATCAAATTGCACTTTTCCCACAGTATACGGGGCCGGAAAACCCCAAACCTTTATCGACTATTTGTGTCTTTTTTACAAAGCCTAAATGTCAAACTCCACTCATGTCTTTATAGTGTCTTGCAGCTCATTCTCATGTCATATCTCTCTCTGTCACACTTGACATTGGTCTCTCCATATCAGTGTCTTTGGCCTTCCCTCAGAGAGCTATTCGGGGTGGCAACATGCTCAGAACACTTAAGAGAATAGAATTTGAACCCACTTCCTTGTCCATTCATCCATCCATCCAGTAATCTTCTGTTTAACAAATGTATCTAATTCAGAGTCACAGCAAGCTGTTGTTTCTCCTGGCAGTACTGGATTCAACTGTGGATTGGACAGCAGGCTATCACAGGACACAATTATTTTACAGAGCTACACTTACTCACTGATATAATCTGAATCTTAGGGATATGAAAGGAAACTGGAGTACTTGGAGAATAAAAAGCATGCAAAATTTCAGGCTCAGTTCTTTATCTAGAGACTTTTGTATCCTGCAAAAATTCTTGTGAAGTTTATTGATGTTTTAACAATTTTGAACCTCAGAATCTTGCAGGAAGTCTTTCACAATTTGTATTTGTTGTGAACCTTCGTCTGAGCATATATGGGATGGTTATTACATTTTGGAATGTTTGAATGTGTTTTTCTTATTATTTATTTTTTATATTTAGGGAAGTAACATTAGCATGCTGCCATTTCGTGTTTTCTTGACTGGGCTCTCCCATGTTGTGGTACATATTAATGAGCGCAATCATTTTATTTGCAGTTGCTATCCTCATCACTAGGCATGTAAAGTGGAGTTCATGTAATGTGCTGTGTCATTGTGTTGCATATGTATAAAATTGCACACAGTATTTTGTTATGAACTTTATCTTGAATTTTAGTATTACGGGTAAGTTAGTTTGAATGCCTTTTTGGAACAAATATTTTGGTTTCAAAACTTGGTTTTGTTTGCTACTTTTGGTTTTTCTTAAACATCTGCCTGCTTTCCATACTACAATCTTGCCTGCCCCTTCTGGCTACCTCCACTTCCTGTTTTTTTTAATATCTGTGATTATTCTCTTACTGGAATGAGAATCAAAATACTGGTCTGTTTACCTTGCAAAAGCAAAATGACTTATGCTTTACTCATTACAAATCCACAAAATGCCATATGCTTTACTCATTACAAATCCAGGCATACTTGAAATACTTATTCTTTAAATTCATGATGGAACAAGAACCTCTTTAGTATTCCAGAAGACACTGCTCTGTGTGTGTTTAAACAGCATTATCTTTGTGTGCTTTGAAATTGAATACATACATGTAATATTCAATACCTGATGCATAATTGAATGTAGCTAGATTCAGATAAATATGTGCTTAGTAGATGATGGATAACAGAGTCACCAGAACATCTGGGTTCTTGGTATAAAGGGGAATATGAGGGTAAAGAATAGGAAAAATGTTCAGATAAGACAAACTCAGATCAGTAAATGGAGATCTCAGCTTATTGGTCTAACACTACAGGAAGTTCCATCATCAAGACAAGTCTAGTCAAGTGGCTTTATTGGCATACCATCCATATACTGTATACAATTGCAGCCCACAGTGTTATGAAATAATGTTCCCCAGGAGCACAGTGCAACATATACATAAACGCAGGTCTAGTAAAGAGCTATACTATAATAGATAGATAGATAGATAGATAGATAGATAGATAGATAGATAGATAGATAGATAGATAGATAGATAGATAGATAGATAGATAGATAGATAGATAGATAGATAGATAGATAGATAGATAGATAGGTAATAAATGCATAGCACTAACTGAAACAGAAAGAAAGAAAGAAAGAAAGAAAGAAAGAAAGAAAGAAAGAAAGAAAGAAAGAAAGAAAGAAAGAAAGAAAGAAAGAAAGAAAGAAAGAAAGAAAGAAAGAAGTAGTAACACATGTATTGCAGATAAATAAACAACTAAGAGAAGACCTGAGGGCAGTATAAAGTTCATTGTCCAGAGAGCCAAGGGGTAAAAGCTGTTCAAGAACCTGATAGAACTGTTTCAGATGCTACAGTACCTTCTGTCACATGGAAATGACACATATAAACCATGGAAGCTGAGGGAGGAGTCCTGCACAATACTAGATGAAATGCTTAATAAAGGTGTCTTTAATGCAGGGTAGTAAGGTCCCAATTATCCTTTCTGCTGCGTGTACCAATATTGGATCTTGCAGTCAGTGACACTGCCGTTCCCAAATCAAATGCTGATGCAGCTGGTCAGAACTCTCTTGATACTGCCTCTGTAGAATATGATGAGAATAATGGGGAGGTAGGAACACACAAATCAACCTGTCCCAAAATTTGATAATCAGATTTTGCAACCTTCTTATTTAAAAAAGGCTTAAATGTTATTGAAAGGGAGAGGGGAACCATAAAACCCATGGCTCAAAATGACAAAGTACTGTTTTTTTTTTAATATTAAAGCTTTTAACAATAAAACGTCTCAAAAATAAACATAGAACCAAATAGGGTAAACCCAAAAGCAAACAAAACTAAGTCTGTGGGATAAAAATAAAAACCTTTAACACTAGAATTACCAGAGTCTACGAAAAAACTCGTAGATCCGGCCCACCTTAAAACCATTCGCAGCTCTCTTTTGTCTTCTAAATGTGCCGATTAAGAGGAGCCAGCAAGCAGCCGGCTATTCCATCCCCCACCGTCGCAGAGCGTTCACTGAGTTTTCCCAGCTCTTGCCTTGTTTGATTATCTGGGAGTGACTGAACTGCTAGAGTTTTAGTGTGGAAATAATAGATCGCTATTTGAAACACACACAGTTCATGTGTGTTCCATTTCTACAGCAATCTGTGTAAACACATTTTTAAAACAGAAATGTTTTTCATATTTTAGTAGTAAATGACAAAATGTAGGCATAAACTATATAATGTATGAAGCCTGAAGTCCAAAGATCAAGTAAAAACACTTCCCCAAAAGGTTCAAGACTGATACAATATCTTCTGTGGCGTAGCGGTAAGATTTGCTGACTTGTAATTGAGAGTCCCCGGTTTGATCCCCACTCACTCCTATATTTGCCATTTTCAGTAGTTAGCTCCTCTTTTTGTTAATATTATACAGTACACACATACATTTGGTTTGCATCTGTAACACACGGTGTGCATTTATAGGACTTGTAAAAGTTACCGTTTTTTTTTTTACTTTTATTCTCTCCAAATCACGATCACGATACATACTACCCATAACCCCCCCCCCCCCATACCAGGGATCTGACGCTGTTATTTTTTATTTGAAATGGAATAACTGGAGATGTGAGTGGTGTTTTGAGACAATGGAACTGGACATTCTCTCATCTGGAGGGATAAAAGCTGACACACAAACGCTGGCGAATCTGCCTTCTTCGTATCTCACTGTCACTTGATTTTTTTATTCGGTTTTATTGAGTGTTCCTGCTCATGCTGAATTAGAGTGCACCTTATGGTGAATGATGTCAAAACAACAAAAAAACACAGACGTAGGTATATATGATATTTGGAATTATTCGTTTTATGACCTGTATAGTACATTTCGGAAAACTTTGTGGCACGGATGCAACATTATTCATATTATTCATATTCATTCGCATAACATCTTGCGTTTTGTAATCAGTGAATGCGTATTTTTTTTCCCGATCTTGCCAGTCCCCACATGTTGCTGTATGCTGTTTCTTTTGTATACTCCAGGACATGCAGAGGATAGAATAGTACAGAGCAGTAAGTTCAGCGTCATATGCAATAATCAGATTCAAATGTTAACTGTTCACACACACGCAAGGATAGTCTTTCCTACATTTACAACGTGTGTACCTGTTACAATGTACACGCTTCTCTCTATGCTGTGGTTCCTATTACACACCTGAAAGAAAGAGACAATATATGTGAAAACATCATCACACTAATGCAATATTATTTGAAAACGAACAGCGTCAGATCGGGTGTGGATTTATGTTGCCGCTATTACTGAAAGAAAAAAAGATCAACATATGCGTTGATCCAGCAGAACTGAATAAGCTCATGCGCTCGTTAACTTTAAAATGTCAATCGCGGTTATTTCTGTTGATTAATTCATGCTTTTTTACTTAGAGTCAGAACAGGAGCTTTTTCAGCTTATTCAGCTTCTGATCTGACTCAAACAGCGCCAGTATAACTTCACATCCGATCTGACGCTGTTCGTTTTCAAATAATATTGCATTACTTCGACGATGTTTTCTGATTGGTACTATCATAAAATGATTTCTTCAAAACGTCACATATATTTGTCTCTTTCTTTTTTTAAAATGTGCGTTGTAGCACTCAGCAACTGGCCACCTGCATGTTCTTGTGCACACTGAATAAGACAGCGCTATATGCAATCATCAGATTCAAATGTTAACAGTTATATAGCACGGAATGGAAATCAGCAGTTCTTAGCATTCCACCACGCAAGCTGTCATATCAACTGCCTACTGTAACTTGCTTTCTGTTTTCTTCGGTTATAGTCTTGAATAAATGTGCACTTGTTTTGTTATACTTTTACATCAACATATGTTCCTGTGTTTGAGCTACATGGGCATGGTCAAAAAATACACATGTAATGCCACGAAAAGTGCATGCAGACACTTCAGTTCGCAAGCATTGGTACGACAATGCAGCCACAAGTACACTGCAGAGCTTTAGCGCGTCTTTATGTGAAAACAGCAGTATCAGATGGGGAGTGTCTGATGATTGCATATAGCGCTGAAGCATACAGCAACACGTGGGGACTGGCAATATTGGGGGAAAAAACACGCGGTCGTATGTATCGTGATACACTGCAGAACTATAGCGAGTCTTTATGTGAAAACAGCAGTGTCAGATGGGATAGGAAAGGATCCTGAACGTGACTGAGACAATGAAAAGTGAATTTAAAAAAAAAATAAAGCTAACCTTTACAAATATCATAAATTACACCGGCTGTTACAGACTGAAATCAAATGTATCTTTTTATTCTAAAATAGTGAAAATAAGAACACTTCTCAAAAGGGAATTGTGCAGGATCAAGCTCATGACCGTCTGATTCCCAGTCAGCGACTGATACTGTTGCGACACGGAAGCAGTGATAGCTAATGCATGTCACTGTCACACACTAAGGCGGCTTTTTTTGGCAGTGGCTTTTTTTTTTGTACCTTTTGTGAAAGTGTTTCTTTGATATTTGGACTTCAGGCTTCATACATTATATAGTTTATGCCTACATTTTGTCATTTGTTACTAGAATATAAAAAACGTTTCTGTTTTAACAATGTGTTTACACAGATTACTGCAGAAACGCAACACACATGAAATGTGTGTGTTCCAAATAGCGATTTATTATTTCCATTCTAAAACTCCACTTCACTCCCAGATAATCAATCAAGGCATGAGCTGGGAAAAGCTTGTTTACATTTTAAGTCGGTGGGGGGATGGAATAGCCGGCTGCTGGCAGCATGTCTTTATCAGTACATTTAGATGACAAAAGACGCTGGCGGAGAGGTGAGAACGGTTTTAAGAAGCGATTTAAGGTGGGCCGGATCTACGAGTTTTTTCGTAGGCTCTGGTAATTCTAGTGTTAAAAGAACTAAAGAATCAAAATCCAGTAAGAATAAAAATACACAAAGTGGGGCCAGTGAGGAACTAAGGCTTCACACCACATTATAAAGGTTGAGGGTGGTCCCTAAGCTGCAGCATTAGAAGGCCTATTCCCTGAGTTTCAACATATAGTATAAACTGAATACAACAGTCCAAAATAATAAGTCCACAATTAGCAAAATAAAAATAAAAACACAATTTAATTATCTGTTTTGTAAAGACTACTATTGATTTTTTGTTTTGTTGTCTATATACTGTATATTTTCGTAATATTGTATCATTTTTATGATTCTTGTGCACTATGTATTGAGGCTAAGGGGCAGTGATATTTAAGAGCCCTATATTTTGGCGCCTTTTTTAATTTTGGATTTTGCAAGCGCTCATGGTTTTTCTTTTTTTGGGGGAATTTGGGGAATTGTGCACTAGGCATATATTTTCAAATTAATTATTTGCTTTTGTATTGCCTTTTTGAACTTTCTTTTGTTCTTGAGTCAGTGGTTTTATGGTTCCCCTCTTCCCTTTCTGAGTTTTCTTGAACTTTGAAAGCATGGCACCATTTTTAGGCTTGTGAATGCCAGCAGTCTGCTTTTTGGGTTTTAGGTGAGCCTTAATTTGATTTCTAGACCTCAGTTGGAGCCTGAGGTTAGATTTTGGGGACAAAGCCTCATTCTGAGTTCCATGAGCTAGCCATATCATAGCAAAAGCAGACAAACCACACTAAGAAATATTTATTTTAAAAGGAAACAAAAATATACTCAAAAATACAAAGTATAATACACAAATAAATAAAGAAAGAGATGAAACCCTGGTAACACTATCATCTTCATACGGAACAGCTGGCAATGAACTCTGGGTCTCTGAATCAAAAAGTACTAGATTTCCATGTTCAGCATAGTAAGTAAAATCTCCTTTTTAAGTGTATGATTAATAAAATTAATACTTATCTAAATTCCAGATTTTTAAAAGCATTCATAAATACACAGAATAAGAAAGTCCTACTTATTTTAGATACTTAGGATGCTATCATAACATATATTTTTATTTGTAATTGGAAATAACCCAGAGACAAAAATTTCTAATTCAAAGACCAGAAGTGCATTGGCCACTGCCCAACTTTCAGTCGTAGTTCTAAATAGAGAACATTTCAGTTTAAGGGTTGTGAAAAAGGCGCTATATAGGCGCCCGACCCGACACAGACTTACAACGGAGACACATATAAAACAAAAGACAAATTTATTTTTCTTCACCCGTGGGGCACGTCTTCCCCGTGTCCCACAGGCACAGCACAGTCCCAAAAAGCACACAAACCTAAAATCAAATCACCAATACTAAAGTTCTTCCTCCACTCCTCGCAGGCAGCTTCGTCCTCCTCCTCCCGACTCTGGCGCCTGGAGTGGTGGCTGCTGGCTCCTTTTATAGCCCACCCAGAAGTGCTGCAGGTACTTGATAACCTGCCTCTGGCTGCACTTCCGGGTGCGGCTGCATTGCCGCCCAGATGGGCTCAAGAAGCTGTGCAGCTCCCGCTGGTGGTGGCCATGAAGCCCAACAGGGATAAGGACCAGTATAACCCAATTGTGGCCCACGATACAACCCAGGAAGGCTGCCACCAAGTGTTCTGGGGGACGTAGCGTGGTTCCCAGGGCTGCTCCCCTGGATCTAGTATCAAAGGGGCTCCCGGCTGTCCGTCATAGGGTACAGGAGTGTGCCATTCACTGGTTAAAAAGTACAGTATATGTTGGGGTATAACAGGAATCCAGTGTCTTTTCCTGTTTGTATTCTCTTTATATGTATCTTTATTCCAGAAAATCTCATAGCTATAGAAAAATGCAGGGCTTTTGAATAACTGTTAACTTGTATCCTTTGCAGATTATATTTACATCATAGTTCTTATTGTCTTTGGTGGCTTTGAAATGTAATCATATCCATATTACTAACCGAGAATGCTAAACCGGATGATGGACGCAGGCACATCCGGCAATGGGCCGTAGCTGCAAAAAGACGTACTGCGCAGGTGCAAAAAGAGTCCGCGAGAGTCGGCTGAGGAGCCGAGAAAGGCGGACAAAAGAGGGCGAGAGAGGCGGATGAGGGGCCGCGAGAGGCGCAGGCGCAAAAAGAGTCCGCGAGAGTCGGCTGAGGAGCCGAGAAAGGCGGACAAAAGAGGGCGACAAAGGCGGATGAGGGGCCACGAGAGGCGGACAAGACCACAGAAAAAAGTAGTGAGCACATACAAAAAGGAGTCACAGAAATGAGTCGCAACAAGCACCGAAAAAAGGAAAAGGCACATAAAAAAGTAGTCAAACGCGGGCAAAGCACGAAACACATTGCACACGAAACTAAACACACCAAAAAAAAAGAACAGACGAGCGCACAACAGCAAGGCACGACCACACCCCCCCCCCCCCCCCCCCACCCTACAGGCACAGGACGGGACGGGACGGGACGGGACACACACCAAGAGGGGGATTCAACAAGCCCATGGAAAACAAAAAAAAAGAACACAAAACCGCCCCACAGACCCTACAAGCAAGGGACGGGACACACACAAAGAGGGAGATTCAACAAGACACAGGAACACAAAAAGAAAGAAGACGCTCGCGCAACAACAATCCCCCCCACACATCCATAATAAGTGACACTCAAGGACACATATTCTAAAGTGAACGTCGACAGCTTCACACTAGGCAGCATAGGTGTCGGCATAGGTGTCAGCATAGGTGGATGTCCTTTCAATAAAGCACTATTAACCGTTCAACTGCAGAAAAGGATACATATTAACAGTGAGTGCGATCCTCCTTATTACTTATCCATATTTCGCATGCTGAGAAAGAAACAAGTCATGAATACACGGTCACGGGTACAAAACGATTCGGAAAGGATAACGGGAACAAACACACGAACACGAAAGAAACAAGAAAATAGACGGCGGCGCATAAAACGCGCTTATGAAACACCGGGAGAAAAAATGTCTCGGATCAAAAAACGCAAAGCACAAGTGACACCGTTACAGAGACGTGCCCAAATGGACAGACACAATGAACGTTGACGCATTCAGCGCGCGTGTCAAAGTGCTGCATCGAAAGAAGCACGATTTCAAACCGAAAGAGCTCGCGTATCAGACATACAAAAAAGGGAGCGAACAGACAGAATAAATGAACGGAGACGTGAACAACGCGCAAATGAACTGACAGAAAAACAAAAAGCAAGACGCGAAAAGCACCAAGCTCAAATGACCGACATACAAAAACGGACAAGGCTCGATACAAACAATGCACGGCGTAGACTGAAACGGACTTTGCGCAAAGCGGAGGGGAATAAAAAAAAAGAAAAAAATATCGCATTGGGATTAATGAATGTCATTTGCAATCATTGTCATTCACTTAACTTCACAGAAGAAACAACTGGCAATACAAATAATGAATTTACACGTTGTTGTCAAAAAGGTCAGATTACACTGCCTCCTTTACATTCATATCCTGAATATCTAAAGAAGCTTCTAACTAACGATGTGCCTGAAAGTAAAAACTTTATGAACTGCATTAGATCCTACAATAGTTCATTTGCTTTTGCATCTACCAGAGTACATATCAGGCCACCAAAAGGCAATGGCCCATACTGCTTTCGCATATGTGGACAAATATTGCATCGCATTGGAACAGTGCACCCTCAAACAAATCAACAACGCAAATATGCACAAATCTACATCCTAGATCCAGATGAGGCAATCTATCAACGCATGAACCTTCCTGAAAACAAACAATGCACAGAGCTTATAATGAGAAACGTCACTCATGTCATAAACAATCACCCATTAGCTAAGTCTATAAAAATGCTACATGAAGTTGAAAAGGAGGCAAATACAAAAGCAAATGCAGAAGGTATAGCGGCAACTACAATTGCTTTGGTCTTGATAAAGGACAAAGAACAAGATCCAAGATGATACAATCTGCCCGTCGTTAATGAAGTGGCAATTGTCTTTCAAAGTAAAGATGGTGAGCCTCCATTTCACAGAGATATTGTTCTACATTTACGTCCTGATAAAAACAACACACCTACATTCCAACGCATAGACATTTGCTTTCCGCTTCTTGATACTTTATTTGTTATTTCTATGCGCATCATCCAAAGCTGCACACTATTCTATATCTAATTCATACATCTCACTGTTTGTCATGTCCCAACGCCAGGGGTTGGCGAGCGAAGCGAGCAGGGGGCGGAGCCCCCTAGTTGTTTTCTAAACCACTAGCTTGATCCATATATCATTTCTAGAACATTGAGACATCAGGACATCCCAAAGACATGCCATGGCAACAATTTTAACACTTTTTATACAGACCTCTGATAAATACAGCATGTCACAAATCAATATTATTTGAAATGTGAACCAAACTGATATTTTATTCATTCTGATATACCATTTTATTGTAATGGTGGCATAGTAGTTAGCACAGCTATCTCATAGATCCAGAATCCTGTGTTTGAATCCTTCGCCTGGTCACTGTGTATGTGGAGTTTGCACATTCCCCTGGATTTTTCTCCAGGTTTTCCTTCCACATCCCAGTGAGTTGCATGCTATTTTGTTTGGTGATTCTAAATTGGCTATGTATTAGTGTGTGCTTGAGTAGGCCCTGTAACGGACTGGTGACCAGTCCTGAGTTTGTTCATGCTTTTTGTCCAATATTGGTATGATATACTTCATCCTCCAGAAAGCTAATATCTTTAGGCTGCAGAGTCATGGAGTCAAATCCCAACTTATGTACCGTATCGGATTAGTTTGCACATTCACCTAGTGTTTTGGTATCTTCTCACATTGGAAAGACATGAAAGTAATGTAGACAGGAGACCTTAAAATGGCCCAATGTATATATGGAACCCTGTTTAGGGCTAAATTTCACCTTCCATTTCCAGTCTCAATGGACTGAGCAGGTCTACTGTATTAAACTGGATGAACTGCATAGATTTTTTAAAAAAGCATTTTATTTTCTACTTGCCTATTAACAACATGAAGGAGTCCTCCTTGAATGAAATGGACTACCTTGGGCAAACCTAAAACTTTTCTTGCTACAAGATACTGCAGTTATTTGTTAAAACAGAACAGATTTTAACATTCTTGGAAAAGATAAAATTTGTTGCTTCAGGCTCTTCCCAGGTTAGAACAGTTTAAAAACATCAGTGTTAAATATTTCTTCTCCCACTCTCTTAGTGAAAATGTGCAGCTGTTTGGGTGTACACCGCATACTTTGGTATTTGGTCATCTAAGTTCCTCTCCTGATTCCTCTAGTGACTTGCCTACATAGTAATTGCAGAGACACTTAGTTTTTCATTAATCATTGGGAGATTTTCACTCCTGGCATTTTAAAAATATCTATCTATCTATCTATCTATCTATCTATCTATCTATCTATCTATCTATCTATCTGTCTGTCTGTCTGTCTGTCTGTCTGTCTGTCTGTCTGTCTGTCTGTCTGTCTGTCTGTCTGTCTGTCTGTATGTATGTATGTATGTATGTATGTATGTATGTATGTATGTATGTATGTATGTATGTATGTAGGAGTCTTTTCATTTCATCAATCTATTCACTTTCTAACTTACATCCCTAGTTCAGGCAACTGATCAGGCCACTGGGTGAAAGGAAAGAACCAACCCCAGCAGAATGCTACTCCATCTCTGGACACACTCATACACATCCACATTTACTCACACTTACAATCTTCAATCCCCCTAACCTACATATTCTTTGGGAGGATGGAGTAAAAGCAGAAAAAGCAGGAGAAATACAGCCGGGGGAGAATGTGCAGAATTCACACAGGCAGTGAATGGTCTGAAAATAAGAAATTTCACCTTGTCAATGTTATGCTGATAAGACTTTATGCTCAAAAAGCTATTTTATATGAATAGTTTGTATTTTAATTAACTTTCCCAGACAATAGTCTAATTTGCCAGAGAAATAAAAACCTTACCAGAAACACTGAAAACCCCTCCACAAGTAGACAAAAAAGCCCTACACCTAGAGGAGTTAAACAAAGGCCAGTTTAGTTACTTCGAGCAGGTAGGAGAGAAGACTACATAAGTGGACAAACACATCTATGCACAAATACAGATGGCTGCACAAACAAATCACAATACAAAATAAAGAGGTTTTGAATAGAAAAATGAGAAGAGAGTAATTATTCATTAATGCCTATATTTAATACCTACTATATCTACTATAGACTATAAAATGAAGAAATGCCAAAGATTATGGAAGATAGCCAGCACTGTACAAGTGTACAAAGGAGGAGAACAAATTATCCCTTGTAATTATAGGGTAGATGGCTTTACTTTTATCAAAGATAAATTAATGTTAGCAATTATAATAGAAATGAATGCTTTAGTTCCTTATATGAGACAAATCATTAGATTACAAGCTGGAAGGGTTCAGGGCCCAGCAGGACAGTGCTGACTTAACTACAGAATACAACAATAAGGATCTTTTATTGAATTTGGTGATTTCAAAAATGTGTTTCTGTAAAAGTTTGTGCTAGAGTGACTGCTGTTACTATTTTTACCACATAAAAATATAACATTACAAAATATGTTAGCAGTTGACACTAAAATAGCTGTTTGAGGCAGAGGTCCTAATTTGCTAATTTTCTGCACATTGATGTACAATAAAATTCAGATTTTAGTGGAAGCAAAAATAACATTAACATTCTCAAAAATGCTTAATTCATTTCAAAGGTCATGGGAGGTTGTATTTAACCCAGGAAGTAAGGGGTTCAAGACAGGAACCAACTAACACTTATAGGAACATTTGGACATTAGAAAAAAAAATTGATGAGAACAGACCACTCAGCTCCACAAAACTCATCAATCCCATCTACATAATTCTTCCAAAACAACATTAAGTCAAGTTTTGAATGTCCTGAGAGTGCTACTGTCCACCACACTACTTTGTAATTTAATTCCATGTGTCTACTGTTCTCTGTGTGAAGAAAAACTTCTTAATGTTTGTGTGAAATTTAACCTTAAGTTTCCCACTGTCTCCCCATGTTTTTGTTAAACTCCTTTTAAAATAGCAGCCTGGATCCCCTGTACTGATTCCTTTCATCATTATAAACACTTGTGTTTGCCTAAACTGAAAAGGTTTAAGTCTTTACTCTTTTCTCATAAATCATCTCCTGCAGTCCTGGAATCAGCCTCGTCACTCCTCTGTGGATTTGTCCTAACATTTCTGTGTCTTTTTTTTCTTTATTGAGTCCTCACTAGTGTGTTATAAAGCTTTAGCGTAACCTTCTTTGACTTGTACTCTTCACATTCTGATTTATAATCTAACATTCTGTTGGCCTTCTTACATCAGAAAAATGCCATCTCATTGCATTAGTCTAACAAACCTTTCTTTAGGATGTGAGAAGAAAACTAGAGTACCAGAAAGAAAACACACACTAACATAGGTACAACATGTAGACAACATGCGGAGACAGAAACCTGGCGCTGAATTCAGTCTTGACATGTTTGTCATGCAGCTGCAGCTGCTCTCCCTAGGTGCTTTCTAAAACTGTTAACTATCATGCAACTTATGAGAAAGACTGAGTAGCTTAAGGTACAGTGGGGCAAAAAAGTATTTAGTCAGCCACCAATTGTGCAAGTTCTCCCACTTAAAAAGATAGATAGATAGATAGATAGATAGATAGATAGATAGATAGATAGATAGATAGATAGATAGATAGATAGATAGATAGATAGATAGATAGATAGATAGATAGATAGATAGATAGATAGATAGATAGATAGATAGATAGATAGATAGATAGATAGATAGATACTTTATTAATCCCAATGGGAAATTCACAATGAGATTCACAATTCAGATGAGAGAGGCCTGTAATTTTCATCACAGGTATACCTCAACTATGAGAGACAAAATGAGAAAAAAAATACAGAAAATCACATTGTCTGATTTTTGAAGAATTTATTCGCAAATTATGGTGGAAAAAAAAGTATTTGGTCAATAACAAAAGTTCATCTCAATACTTTGTTATATACCCTTTGTTGGCAATGACAGAGGTCAAACGTTTTCTGTAAGTCTTCACAAGGTTTTCACACACTGTTGCTGGTATTTTGGCCCATTCCTCCATGCAGATCTCCTCCAGAGCAGTGATGTTTTGGGGCTGTCGCTGGGCAACACGGACTTTCAACTCCCTCCAAAGATTTTCTATGGGGTTGAGAACTGGAGACTGGCTAGGCCACTCCAGGACCTTGAAATGCTTCTTACGAAGCCACTCCTTCGTTACCCGGGTGGTGTGTTTGGGATCATTGTCATGCTGAAAGACCCAGCCACATTTCATCTTCAATGCCCTTGCTGATGGAAGGAGGTTTTCACTCAAAATCTGACGATACATGGTCCCATTCATTCTTTCCTTTACACGGATCAGTCGTCCTGGTCCCTTTGCAGAAAAACAGCCCCAAAGCATGATGTTTCCACCCCCATGCTTTACAGTAGGTATGGTGCTCTTTGGATGCAACTCAGCATTCTTTCTCCTCCAAACATGACGAGTAGAGTTTTTTCATCTGACCATATGACATTCTCCCAATCCTCTTCTGGATCATCCAAATGCTCTCTAGCAAACTTCAGACGGGCCTGCACATGTACTGGCTTAAGCAGAGAGACACGTCGGGCACTGCAGGATTTGAGTCCCTGGCGGCGTAGTGTGTTACTGATGGTAGCCTTTGTTACTTTGGTCCCAGCTCTCTGCAGGTCATTCACTAGGTCCCCCTGTGTGGTTCTGGGATTTTTGCTCAGCGTTCTTGTGATCATTTTGACCCCACGGGGTGAGATCTTGCGTAGAGACCCAGATCGAGAGAGATTATCAGTGGTCCTGTATGTCTTCCATTTTCTAATAATTGCTCCCACAGTTGATTTCTTCACACCAAGCTGCTTATCTATTGCAGATTCAGTCTTCCCAGCCTGGTGCAGGTCTACAATTTTGTTTCTGGTGTCCTTTGACAGCTCTTTGGTCTTGGCCATAGTGGATTTTGGAGTGTGACTGTTTGAGGCTGTGGACAGGTGTATAGCAGCAGCCCTAGCACCAACACTTTAGGGACACCACAGTTTTTTTTTTTTTTTTTAATTTTATTGTAATAATTCCATACAAATAGATCAATTTTTACAAAAAAAAATAGGATTGAAAGCAAATCAACCCCCACCCCTGAGAAAGAGAGCATGGCCAACGGACTAAAACTTAAAAATAGTAAAAATAAACAAATTGATGAGTTTATTAGGTGGATACAGATAAATGGAGAAGAAAAAGAAATAGGGAGAGAATCTACTTCCTCGGTGCTTTAAGAGCTTATTCTAAAATATTATTGATTAGATCCTGCCAGGTTTTGAAAAAGTTCTGCACAGATCCTCTAAGTGAGAATTTGATTTTTTCCAATTTCAAATAATATAAAACATCAGTTACCCACTGACTTAAAAGAGGAGAACTAGGATTCTTCCAGTTTAGCAAAATATGTCTGTGTGCCAATAGTGTAGTGAATGCAATCACAGTTTGTTTGTCCTTGTCTACTTTAAGCCCATCTGGAAGAACACCAAACACAGCTGTTAATGGATTAAGAGCGATTGTGACACCAAGGCTGTCTGAAAGGCACTTAAAAAGTTTTGTCCAGAATGATGTTAATTTGGTGCAGGCCCAAAACATGTGACCCAGTGAGGCTAGAGCTTGATTGCAGCGTTCACAGGTTGGGTCTTGCCCTGGAAACATTTTGGACAATTTCAAAGGAGACAGATGTGCTCGATATATAATTTTGAGTTGAATAATTGTATGCTTTGCAGCATATGGAGCTCGAATGAATTCTCTGCATTGCTACCTTCCACTCCTTTTCTGATATGTTGAGTGAGAGATCCTTTTCCCATTGTCCTCTTGGATCTTTGAAAGGGAGGGACTGTAAAATATTTTTATATATTGCAGAAATGCTGTCTGAGTCCTCAAGACTGAGCAATATTTTTTCCAGCATAGAGGAAGGTGAGAGATGGGGAAAATCGGGCAGGTTCTGTTTGACAAAGTTTCGAATTTGAAGAAAGTGAAAGAAATGTGTTGCTGGAAAATAAAATTTGGAATGTAATTGTTCATAGGATGCAAAGATGTTGTCTATATAAAGATCTCTAAGCAATTTAATCCCAAATGTTTTCCAGATATTAAAAACTGCATATGTTTGCGAGGGTTGAAAAAGGTGGTAGGGACACCCCTCTTAACTACACAGATTTCACATAACGTTTCTCGTACCATGAACATCTGTTTCCTGTGTCTGAGCCAATTCTGCTCCCATCCACACACTACACCCTGATCTCCCATTTCTTTTATTTTGATGCCCAGCCTTGTGTGGTACCTTATCAAATACTTTCTGAAAGTATTTCAAGATGAATAATATCATATGATCCACTTTGATGGAGCATATGATATCATGTTCAGCTCTGTTCCATGACCAAGTAAAACACAAAAATATAGTCAGCATAACATTAGACAGAGAAACAGTGGCCATCATGGCTACATGCCTATATTTCCTTAGACAGGAAACATCTTGTGTAATGGCGTCTACTAAATAATATTAATAACAATAATAATAATAATAATAATAATAATAATAATAATAAGGAAGAGAAGGAGGGACTAAAGCACTAACCTACTCATCTGTTTAGCTTATTTCTTGATAAATAAATTGCATTCTATATATTCACAATCTACATAGAAACAGAAGAAGCTTATTTATTAATGGAGATTTGAGCTACTGCATATGTGGGTATACATAGAGCATTTTGCAATACTATGAACAATCTTCTTTTCAATCCTTGTGGACTATTGCCTCCTTTTGGGCAGCTCCTCCTGCAGCTAGATAATTTTTTTTATGACTCCATTCCGTAACTTGTTTCAGCAACTATATGAGCGTTTTATCCTAATACCAAATTACTGATTACTGGTGGATGCTTTTATCCAAGGCAACTTAAAACATTTAAGATACAACTGTTTTTTTTTATGTTTTTGTTTTTTTTAATTTCCAGTTAGAGCAAAGGCAGGCAAAGTGACTTGCTAAGGGTCCCATAGTATCAGTAGCGTTGAACTGAACCCACAACCCTTAGGGTTGGAAGTCCCATTACCTTAACCACCACACTACACTGTCTGCCTGTCTACCATTATGTAGCCTTGTTCAGGATCAAAAAATTGTTTCTTTGCTGTGGTTTTAAAAATTATTTCTTAGTTGTGTGTTATCTACTTTGTATTCTGGTTTTCATGCATATTGGGGAAGACTGCTTTTGAGGGTTGATCATATTTTGGTCACTATGTTTAAATATAAATAATGTATGTTGCAGATTATGCACAACATGGCTAATGTAATCCACTTGTGGAAGTCATCTTTATTCTGCTTTCTTTCAGTTGTAACAGGAGCTACATCAGGAATTGGAAAAGCCTATGCACATGAGGTAAGACATGCAGGTGTCATTTGACTGTAATGTAAATAAAATGAGTTCTTTGTTTGCCAGTTTAGTGATGAGGAAGATCATCAATAAACCTAATTCACCATAAAAGAAAAAATAGTTAAAATAGATTTACCTATTTAAGATTACTTTTTCTATTATGCACATAAAGTGCTGATGAGGATGGTCATCTAATTTATAATGTCCCTTGTGCTTTTTTGTTTTGCAGCTGGCGAGAAATGGCCTGAATGTCATCTTAATCAGCCGCTCTATGGAAAGGCTGAAAAATGTGGCTACAGAAATCGGTATTATTTCACCATGTCTAAATTTCTATTGTATTTTTGTCTTCCTGAGTTGCTTTAAGGTTTTCAAAGGGTTTAGATAGGGTTGGATCGCGGCACCGTTGTAATTGGATTTTGACAGGGCCAGACGTGGGGTCATCCATCTTTCAGGACTCAATACTTGTGACTCCAGTGTTCAGTTTTTAAACATGGGGTTGGGGTTACAAAAAGAAACTGCTGTCAATGTTAAGCTTAAGGATAATTCTTCAAGCCCAAGAGGCTCTTGATGTTTTTCTTAACAGGAAAGCTGGCTTCACAGTAGCTGACCACAGAATGAGCCTTGCTTCACTGCTTTCAAATCCATGTAGTTGTTCAGCCTTCTTACCATATGCCATCTATCCTGTACTTAAAAATGCCACATTAATGAAAGAAATGTCAAAATAATTCTTTATCTTCATTACTAAAAGACTTCCTATGAGTATAACACTGCAGTTTATATGTCCTTGGATCGAGAGGGAAATACTGAAAGCAGTGTAAATTCCTAATTTAAAAAAGTTGTAACTGAAGGTGTCTGTTCTTCTCATACTTCATTAAAGCTATTAATTAATTGGTTACAAAGAAGAAACCTGTTAAAATGTTTCGCTGATTTTTTTTAACATATTTAGTAATTTCTCTACTTCACTCCTAATCAACTGGAAAATGAGGTAAAACAAGCAGGTTGTGCATGCTGTGGAGAATTAAATTTTCACACACCGTTCTGTTTTGGAGCTGTTCCAGATTTAATGAGCATATTCATTTTAAAATTCAGCAAAGATATGAAAAGAAAATTACTCCATGGCAGTCAAACCAATTTAAATTTATGTCCGTCTTTATGAAATCTCCATCCCTATTGATGCTTTTTTTTAGCCTGGACCTAGTGTGACAGTACTGGCCAGTGTTCTTGGTATATGTCTTGGTTGAGGCAGTTTGCCTGTGGCAACTACAAGACTGATGGTGATATTGGTTCAGGCATCTTTAGAATGCTTTTACAAACAAGCAATAGTGCTGGCAAGTATGCAGATGTCTCCATATCCATAGTTAAGTTGTGGATGAATGCCAGCCACAGAAATGTCCTGCTTCACTAAAACTCCAGTCACCACATGTCATAGAAGTGGCATGTCCTAGTCAGTCACTTCCTTCTACTCATCTATGAATATATAACTGCATTCTTCTGGGAAGGGTTCTTTGGATATGAAATTTGTTCTTTGAGTTCTGAAAAGTTTTTTTGACAAAACATAATCTTTAATGTATAGTAGGCTACAAAGCATAATACTGACAGATCAAGAAAGCCTGAATTTAGCCGGTGTTTTTGTATGCAGTAAGAGTCCTTTTAAAATCAGGAATCCTTTGGTATTTCACAAATCTGTTGTCATCTATTCATGGATTAATTTTTGGAACCTGCTATGGATCTAAATAAGGGGTTCTTTCTGGAAGCTTTATGTGGGTGGTTCTTATGGGAACCAAAAATGGTTCCCCTATGATATTAGTCATTAGATCCACTTTGGCAACTTATGAAAGGTTTGTTATAAATCTATAATTTGGCTGACACTTATATTCAAGGTGACTTAAAATAATTTACTACAGTTTAGAGGTATTTTTTTACAGGCACGGTTGGTGACTTGGTTACACAGTGTAGGGGAAAGTGATTTCATTTATTTGGCATAGATGTTATATTTCTTATAAACCATGTTCTTGCGGTAAAAAATGCATAATATGTAAGTACACTATTTCTTTAGTTGACACTAAACACTGTTTTAAACACAGAGGAAGTTTTGTTAGAGACGAAAGGCACTCTGACACAAGAGAAGATTTTTCTGTAGGGAAAAAAACAAAAAGATACCTTTTGCAGATAAGCAAGAAATTTATATTATAGTTAATGTCAAGTTATAATGTACTTTCCAGTTGCATTAAAGTAACACTATCGAACCATTGATTATCGTCGTGCATGCACACTTTGTGATCATGTGCTGATGCAGTCTGTCAAAATGATATTGGACAGAGATGGAGCTAGGGGTGTTCATTTAGACCTTAATAAGCTGTAAAAAGTCAGTAGTTTAAAGTAAAAAAATAGATTGAAGAGAGAGAGAGGGATTCAGGAAGGAGCAGAAGGAGGAAGAACATAGTCACTAAGAAGATTACGCAGCAATGTAACCTTTTTTTTTTGTTGTTGAATTTATTAAATGTAAGTACTGTAACATTCCATACAAACAAGTCAAACTTAACAAAACTAAATTCAATTCAACTTCTACCCAAGAAAAAGAGAGGAAGGCCAACAGCCACAGTAGAACTTTAAAAGTAGAAAAAATGGAAGAGAATCCTTTTCCCCAATATAAATGCTTATTCTAAAATGTTATTGATCAGATCCTGCCCATTTTTAAAAAAAGTTTTGAACAGATCTTCAAAGTGAGAATGTGATTTTTTTCCAATTTCAAATAGTGTATAACATCAGTTATCCATTGACTTAAAAGAGGTGACAGGATTCTTCCATTTGAGCAAGATAAGTCTACTTGCCAATTTGTGAAGTAAAGGCAATTACAGTTTGTTTGTTCTTATCCACTTTAAGCCCATCTTGGAGTATATCAAACACAACTATTAATGGATTAGGAGGGATTGTGATACCAAGGCTGTCTGAGAGGCATTTAAAGATTTTGTTACAGTATGGTGTTAATTTGGTACAGGCCAAAAACATGTGGCTCCAGTGAGGCTGGAGCTCGATTGCAACATCCTCAGTTTGGATCTTACCTTGGAAATATTTTGGACAATTGTAAACAAGACAGATGTGCTCAATAAAATATTTTAAGTTGATTAATTGTATGCTTTGCACATATGGAGCTAGAGTGAATTCTGTGCATGGCTACCTTCTACTCCTTTTCTCGTATGTTGAGTGAGAGATCCTTTTCTCACTGTACTCCTGGATCTTTGAAAGGAAGGGACTATAAAATGTTTTTATATATTATAGAAATTCTATCTGAATCCTCACGACTGACTAACGGAGACTTGGCAAAAACCAAACGAATTTGCGTCTCTCACTGAGGCGACTCCAATTGGTTTCACTTTCCACACAGAGCCTTGCAGCTCAAGACAAGGCGGTGGGCTTGCAGTAATTGTCAGAGCTGACTTAAACATTAAACGAATCCCAATTGACTGTCCATTGTCTTTTGAGCGCCTAGCTCTTAAACTAATAACGAAATCAGGTCCTGTCTCACTCATTGTTCTTTATCGTCCCCCAAAATATAATGCATCCTTCTTATCCGATCTGATTGAACTTTTGACCCACCAATGCTCTTACTTTCAGAGAATTATTCTTCTTGGTGATTTCAACATCCATATTGACACCCCCACATCTAAACTGAGAAAAGTATTCCTATTCTTACTGGACTGTTTTGACTTGACACAACATGTTAATTTTCCAACCCACTCTGGCGGTCATATATTGGATCTGATCTCCACTTATGGACTATCTTTTGTCAACATTTATAGCACTGATTTGGAACTTTCTGACCATAAAGCAGTATTTTTCACTGTTTCACTGCCTTCCCTCCTCTTACCTGTAAATGACACATTTCTTACAGAAACCTTAAAAATATCTGTCCCTCTATCCTTTCTGGATCCATTTCTGATCTTTTACTGTCTTCACCTATTCCATCAACACTAGATAGTCTTGTTGACCACTATAACTCACCCCTTCATTCAGCATTAGATAAAACAGCTCCTTTAAAACATAAGGAGGTTTCCTTTAAACGCTCAGCTCCTTGGTATAACTCAGAATTGCAATCTATGAAAGCAGCTGGCCGACACCTTGAGAGAATGTCACGTAAGACTGGCCTCACCGTGCACATCCAGGCTTTCTCTACCACCAAAGAGCTTACAGAGAAGCACTAACTTCTGCCAAGAACACCCATTACGGCAGAATAATAGAAAGTGGCCATGATAACCCAAGGGTTTTGTTCTCTATAGTTAATAAACTACTCGAACCCACATCTGGCCCCACTACCTCTTCTACTGAAGTCTGTGAGGAATTCCTCCACTTTTTCCATAACAAAATTAAAGATCTAAATAATTCAACTAACATAAATACATCATCTGTTTATATCTCCCTGTTTTTCCACTTCATCCAGCTCCTTCTCTAAGTTCTCACCAGTTACATCTGCGTTCGTTAATAACCTGCTTTGTAAGATGAGGCCAACTACTTGTGTACTGGACCCCATCCCCACCATACTACTTAAATCTTGCCTTCATGCCATTATCCCGACTGTTACAACAATAATAAACTCATCCCTTGACACTGGCTCTGTGCTGCTCACTTTTAAAATTTCTTTTGTAACCCCAATGTTAAAAAAGTCTGGTCTTGATGCTGACAGTCTTAAAAATTTCCGGCCTATTTCCCACTTACCTTTCCTGTCAAAAGTTCTTGAGCGTGTTGTAGCTTCCCAACTCACCAATTACCTAACCTCTAATAACTTGATGGAACCCTTTCAGTCTGGTTTCAGGGCGTGGCACAGCTGTGAAACTGCTCTGCTACGGGTAACCAATGATTTGCTTATGGCAGCAGACTCTGGACAAACCAGCATATTAATTCTGTTAGACCTCAGTGCAGCATTTGACACTGTCAGACATGACATCCTACTATCCAGAATGGAGAACATGCTGGGTATCTCTGGCACTGCCCTCTAGTGGTTGAAGTCCTATCTGACTGATAGGTGAGAGTTTTTTAGTCTTGGCAACAGCAGATCCAGCTCAGCGCCAGTCACACAAAGAGTCCCTCAAGGCTCTGTCCTCGGTCATCTGTTTTTCTGTATTTACATGCTTCCCCCTGGCCATGTTATCCGTAGCTATGGACTGGGTTATCATTTTTATGCAGATGATACTTAACTCTACTTCAATGTTAAAAGTGTAACTTCATCAGAGCTTTCTCAGCTCACAACCTGCCTTAGTGAAATTAAAACCTGGATAGAGCAGAACTCTTTAAAATTAAATTGCAATAAAACTGAACTCCTGCAAATTGGGACTAAAGTGCAACTTAATAAAATGAGCTCCTTCCCAGTCTATCTTGGCGGTGATCTCATCAGACCTGCCTCTACTGTAAAAAATCTTGGTGTCAATTTTGATTCCTCCCTCTTATTCCGCCCACATAAATCACATTAAGAAACTTTCTTACTTTCACCTCCGTAACATATCCTGTGTTCGCTCCTTCCTCTCCTTCTCTAATGCTGAGAAACTTGTCCATGCTTTTATCACATCCCACATCGATTATTGTAATTCCCTACAGGCAGGTGCCCCTTCTAATCTTATATCACAGCTCCAACTTATTCAAAACTCAGCTGCAAGAGTCCTTGCTCGAACCAGCAGCAGCGAGCACATCACACCCATCCTGCTCCCCCTTCACTGGCTCCCTGTGTCTTACAGAATCGAATATAAAATCCTACTAATAACCTACAAAGCCTTAAATAACCTCGCGCCAAACTATATCAGTGACCTACTCCATCACTATGTGCCTGCCCGCCCACTAAGGTCCTCTGATTCTGACAATCTTGTTGTACCCCACACTAATCTACACTCCGTGGATGACAGGGCCTTCAGCTGTATAGCGCCCAGACTCTGGAATGACCTACCAAAATTAATCAGGTCAGCTGACTCCACGAATTCTTTTAAAAAACAACTCAAAACTCATCTGTTCAGGAAGGCTTTTAGCTCTACTTGACTTTATTTCCCTTCTCTCAGTTTACCTCTCTGTCAAGATGCTAATGTAACCTGTGTGTGTGTGTGCTAGACCATCAATTATGTTGTCTGTTTTTTTTTCAGAATTCACTGTCTTAATCTTCTTTATTTATTTATCTGGTTTGTACAATGCTATATACTGTATACCCTGCCATTCTTTATTATATTCTGTAAGTGCCTTGAGCATGGGAAAGGCGCTATATAAATAAAATGTATTATTATTATATTATTATTAATATTTCTTCCGGAATAGAAATAGGTGGGAGATGAGGAAAATTGGGCATATTTCATTTAGTAAAGTTTCTAAATTGGAAATAGTGGAAAATTTCTGTTGATGGGAAGCTAAATTTGGAGTGTAATTGTTCGTAGGATGCAAAGACAAATCTCTAAGTGATTTAATCCCATACATTTTCCAAACATTAAAAACTGTAAATTTGAGATGGTGGAAAATGGTGGCTATTGTGTAGAGGTGACACAGATAAGAGCTTTTCTGTATTGAAGTGCTTCCTACATTGGTTTCATATTCTGAGTGAATGAAGGACAATTGGCTTGTTAATATATAGACCAGGGGTGTCTAACTCCGGTCCTGGTGGGCTGCAGTGGCTGCAGGTTTTCATTCTAACCATCTACTTAATTAGTGAGTCATTTTTTCTGCTGATTAACTTATTTTGCCTTCGTTTTAGTTGAGTGCCCGGCTGTCATTTTGCATGACATTGCGAGATGACAGCCGCAGGTCTACAGGCACAGGCAGATCTAATGATCTGCAGAGATGGCAAGGGACGAGCAGGCGGGTGGGCAAATACTTTAGAAGCAGGATTGCAAGTGGCGAGGGGAGAGGCGCGGAGTGGGATATTGCCAATCACTCGATGCTGAACAAGCTAATAGCGGGGACAAGGCGGAGCAGAGTTCACAAGCAAAGAGTATGGAGAGGTGGGCTTTCGAGAGGGGGCTGCACATGGTAATAGCAGGTAGTGTAGCAGCTTAATACAGCAGCAAGGAGTATGGGGAGGTTCACAAACAAAGAGGATGTGGAGGTGGGCGGGCGAGAGGAGGACTGATAAAATAAAAAAAAAGACTAGTGGAACCAGCCTGTCAGATACCAGAAAAAGGGCGTCAGGTAAGTGACATCACTGTTCTGAGTGTCAGTGCAGTCTGTGTAGTGCCACTAAGCGTAGAGCTGCTGTTTTCTTGTTCAGTACATCGCAAACCAATATATATACAGTTGTTTAATCATTTGGTGTGTTATGTGTGCAAAAATCCTTGTAGCACTCACTGTGGTTCCTGTTAAAGTGACTCCCTCTGCCATTTTTATATTTGCTCATACTGAAGGTTTTGTTAAAGTGACCCCATCTGCCGTTCTTATATTTGCTCATATTTGGACCTGGATCCATATTGCAAAAAGTGTGCAGAAACCCTTGCAGCACACACTGTGTCCTGAGCAAAAGTTTTGTCACTGAATTGCTAAGGGTTTTGTTAAAGTGACCCATCTGCCATTCCTTTTTTTGTTCATATCTTGCTCTGCCATAGTGCAAGTGTGCATTGAATATCCAACAGGCAACCACTTTCCCACTCAAAAGTCTTATTCATAGGTACTTTAAATTTTTTCCAAACGTTTTACCAACATGAGTAAAAAAAGTGTTCAGAAAACACTGCTCAGTTATTTCAGAAAAGAGATGCCACAAACTAATGAAGGTGCGGCGTCAACTCCTGATGTGGCAATTTCAGACAAAGACATTGCAGAAGCTGGTCCATCACGGGAAATCTATTCAGCACACACTCTGCCAATTGATAAATCTAAGCACCACTTATCCGGCATAAACAAACAATAGTTTAAAGATTTTGATTGGCTAATGGTCAAAGAAAATGGTATGTGGTACTCATTGTGCAAGAAATATTCAAACAAACACCCCCCAAGGAGGGAGTTACCTTGAGTAAATGTGCCATGCACAAGAATTCAAAAAGATAGCTTGCTGCACCATGAAAAAACTAAAACGCACATTGAGTCTTCTGCTGACCTTTTAGGAAAGTGTGTACTAGAGCAAACTGGAATCGGTCAAATTGAAAGATCTCTATCTGTGTTCAATAACTTACAGAGAGATGCCTTTGTGGGAGCATTAAGATCCATGTATTGGTTGGCAAAAAACGAGTTGCCACATACAACATTGTTTGAAAAGCTGTTGAAACACTGTAACGAAATGGGTTGTTCCTTTTTACAACATCTCAATGTTGGTTAAAATGCACATTACACCTCTGAAAGAATAATGCAAGAGCTGCTGGATGTCTTAGCATCAGAAATAAAGTCTAACATACTGAAAAATATACACGCTGAAAATTTTTTCAGTATTCTGTGTGATGAAATCACAGACATTTCAGTTGTAAAACAATTAATTGTTTACATTAAATATGTTTCCCAGGTCACTAAAGAGGTCAGAATTAGTTTTGTATCAAACCCGCAATATGATTGATGGCAAAGCGGAGATTATAACCAACATACTGATTGAGACTATGGACACTCTAGGATTGAAAACTGCTAGTCTGGTTGGACTAGGGTCAGATGGAGTGGCTGTTATGGTTGGGAAACAGAAAGGTGTGGCAAAACTGCTTAAAGGTAAAACATCTGAACTCTTGGTCAATTGCCACTGTGTAAACCACCGTTTGGCCCTTGCAAGTGCCCAAGCTGCAGCGGCTGTACCTTATTTAACAAAACTGAACGACATCTTAAGGCAGCTGTTCTTTCTTCCAAAATTGTTCAATTAGGACGGCTGGTTTAACAGAAATCCAAAATATTCTGAACATTCCCCCTATTGAGCTGAAAATGGCCAGTAAAACTAGATGGCTATCTCATGACTCTGCAGTACAGTCACTATGACAGTGTATGAGGAGTGTCATAGCTGAGGCCACTGAACGAAATAACATCACAGCTGAAGGATTAAGCAGATGTATTAAAACGTACAATTTTGTTTCCTCTCTGATGATGCTTTCAGACGTATTACCTTTGTTGTCCAACTTATCTAAGGCTTGGCAAAGGCAAATTGTCCATCATGGAGTTAAAAGACACTCCTGGGAGATATTTTCAAAGCCCTCGTCATTGTCTGGCAAAAGAATGGTCAGATCTCCGCATTGTTTATACACAGAGTGATGTAATGTCATTTAGAACTCCAAATACAGTATATGATAAATACCTAGAGACAGCTGTCAAGCACCTAGATGCAAGATTCCTTGACATGCCAATTATTTCCAGCTTTTCAAAAGTTTTCAATGCAGAAACTCATGATTCAAGTGAGTCTGCTGAATTTCTTTTTGATCATTACTCCAAAAATAGTAGCCCTCCAATTTTAAAATATGAAAGTAGCAGGCAAGAATGGACAGCTGCATCAAAAATGATCAAAAGTCAGTCATACAAAGACTTCAGTACAAAACAGATTTTACTAAAAATGGCAACGACATCAGAGCTCTAAGAGTCGTTTCCAAATTTAGCCAAACTAGCTCATGTTGGGCTAGTGATCTCAGTGAGCACAGCTGAATGTGAGAGGGAGTTTTCAGCCCTTAAAAGGATCAAGACATGTTTGAAAAATCGCATGAATCAAAGCATGCTAAATAATCTCATGCTGATCTCCTTGGAGGCCCCAGATCCTGGGGACTTTGATTATGGGAAAGCTGCAGACAACTGGACTTCTTGGAAGAAAAGAATAAATATTTAACTGAAGACACCTTCTGCATATGCAAGTTGGTTTTGAAGAATATTTTAAAATTTTTCTTAGGTTACCCATACTTTTTTTCCATTGCTTTCACTTTTCTTCCCGACAGTGACAATACTTGTGCCTCTTGGTTTATGTCCTAGTAAAGCTGAATTGGATACTTCTTAAATTTAATAAAAATATTCTGGCACAAGTGTCAAACTTTAAAAAAGGAAGTCATATTGAGCATTGGAAAATAATTCATAATAATTAACTAATAAAAATAGTGCACATTTAATTTTCCCCACCACCAAATTTCACCGTCCTGCCCCACCCAGCTACTTTTTAATGCCACCCTGCTGGAAAACATTTCTGGGGAGAACACTGGGGTCAATGATCTTGTTTCCATCTGTGTTGGTAATTACTGGTATTGAAATGTGAACTTCCTGCTTGTGGATTTCTGGAGCTAAGATCTTATTAGCCTTCTCTCCATGTTCATAGTGATGATGTCACAATTTAAAAATGAGTTTTTTGTTTCTTTTGTAGTCCAGAGATTGAGTTCTGGTTGCAAAGCCTGTCTTTTCCTATTAAGTGCCTCATTTTGTGAATTTCCTACCTATCTATCTATCTATCTATCTATCTATCTATCTATCTATCTATCTATCTATCTATCTATCTATCTATCTATCTATCTATCTATCTATCTATCTATCTATCTATCTATCTATCTATCTATCTATTTTGGAACCTGACTGTTCTTGGTCTATTTTGATGATATGACTGATTAAACTGATGCCTTGTTGGTTTCTGATTTATTTTTATGGGAGAGATATGAAATAAACTGTCCCTTTAAAAATGCCTTCAGTTTCCCAGAGTATTCCAGCAGAGACCTCTGAAGATGTATTTGTCTCTAAAAAAATCAGTTTGCTTGGATATAAATTTTGTACAATTCACGTCAGCTAATAACAGGTGGTTAAGATGCCAGATGTAAGATGAGTATTTAGGGCATAATGATTTGAACTCCATGATCAGAGGGCCATGGTCAGAGATAACTATAGTATCGTACTTGCAAGATTTGATCGTGCACAAAAAATTGTTATCTATAAAGAAATAATCAATTCTTGAGTAACAATAATGTACTAGTGAGAAGCAGGAACATGCCCTTGAGTTTGGATTTAGAAATTTCCAAGGGTCTGATGAGTTATGATCAATTACAAACTGTGCAATTGTTTTTGCATTGTTAGATGTTATCGCCACTGTGGCTGAAGACCTATCCAGGTCTGGATTTAAAGCACAGTTAAAGTCTCTGGCCCTTATAATTTTATGAGTGCTCACATTAGGAATGGATGCAAATATGTTTTGGATAAGGGCTCTATCATCCACATTGAGTGTGTAGATATTTATCAAAATCACTTTACAATTAAATAAATTACCCACAACAATCACATATCGCCCTTCAGAATCAAATACTACATCAGATACTACATATGAAATTGTTCTTTGTACTAAGATTCCCACACCTCTAGTTTTCTTTGTGTAGCTGGAGTGGAATACCGAAACTGATCCTTAATAAGTGAGTTTCCTGTAAAAATGCTGTCTTGGTGTTTAGACCTGTTAGATGAAAGAATATTTTCTACAAAGTTCACTGTTTGGTTATAGAGACATTACTTCTGAACTTTTCTTGACATTTTTTAGTCTTAAGTTAAGGTAGTACATTATTAAATAAGATAGCTTTAACCTTAATTTCCAATTTTGCCAGGAGTTATTTAAATGAAGCCTATTGTTGTGTTGGCACTTACAATTGTGGGGGTAAAAAGGATAGATTAGAAATAGCTTGCTCTATTTCTCTCCCCCCATAGCCCCCGATCCCCCCATTTTGCCTCCCCATCCCCCTATTTTGCCTCCCGACGTAAGGTTAGACCACACTTCAGGAAGTCCAAAACAAAATAACCCCACCAGCAGCGGTGTAGAAGGATTAAAGTAGAGATATCTATTGGCAAAACAGTCCAAATACTATAAAACTAGAATATAATTTTACGCAGTCCCGAAAGAATAAACTCAGGGAATGATATTAAACAGTACCCATGGAAAAACAGATAACGTATGATAGTACAATCCTAATACAATAAACCAAGTGTATGATGTTAAACAGTCCCCTTTGGGGAGACAAAAAATTATTATGATTAGAACTTAAAAATAGCCAAGAAGGAAATAGAATGTATAATTAAGGCAAAAGTCTCATTGCGAATGGACCAAATTGCAGGTAAAATCTTCTTTGCTTTGCCAGGACACAATGTGACTCACGATCGTATTTCAAAAAGTGTCAGGATCAATTTTCTTAGCTTTTCTTCTGCTTCATCAGGAGAAATAAAAATATAGAACTTGCCTTGAACTTCCACTCTCAGTTTAGCAGGCTACAAGAGGCTGTATCTGGTTTCTGCTTTCCATAAGCGCTGTTTAATGCTGTAAAATGCTGCACGTTTTGCCGCTGTTCATGGTGAGAAATCAGGGAAAATGCGAATGCGGTTATTTTCAAATATGATCTCTTGTTTCAAACTGAGAAGTGATATCAAAGTTAATTTAGATTGTTATTTGTTGAAACATACAATAAAGCCCCTAGGTTTTGAGTCATTCAATCCATGTAGGCTGCTGATATCTTGGTGTTTGATTGGAAGTCCTCTCCAGTTATTTTAGAGAATAGTTCAGCTAGGGGTGGGCGGTATGACCAAAATTCTATATCACGGTATTTTTCTAAATTATCCCGGTTTCACGGTATTCGACGGTATTTTTTTCCCCATGCATGAGTGGATGTTAACCACATTTTCCACTGCAATTACTGGCTAAGAATAACCTATTCCACTGTCAAGAGTATTGTACATTGTACAAAAAAAACATTTTAATGTGCACACAAGTATTAATACAGTTTTGCATTGCCCCATAAAGTGATAGTTTTCAAGGGGTTGGCACTAATGGAGAAGGTATCACATTGCATGACAGATGCAGTCAAAATATAGAACCTTTTTATTGAACAAATTTTGCAAAAACAAACTATAATTTTGACAACATATTTTCAACCCTACAAAGAGGCATTTAGACTTAGTAAAATATCCAGAAGTGCTTGTCAAAAATTGTATTGCACCGAATATGTCTTAGAAAAGGAATAAATAGTACAGTAATCCCTCGCTACTTCGCGGTTCACTTTTCGCGGATTCACGACTTCGCGGATTTTATATGTAAGCATATCTAAATATATAACGCGGATTTTTCGCTGCTTCCCGGGTTTCTGCAGACAATGCGTCTTTTTACTTCTGGTATTTGCTTCCTCAGTTGGTTTGCCCAGTTGATTTCATACAAGAGATGCTATTGGCGGATGGCTGAGAAGCTACCCAATCAGAGCACGCAGTTAAGTTCCTGTGTGCTGCTGATTAGCTCAGCGACGGAGTGCTGCATTAACCAGGAAGTCTCATCTCACTCATTCAACATTAACGTGCTCTTGCTACTGCATTCAGGGGATTATCACCTTCAATCGTCATCATTTTTACTGTGCAGTATATTCATCACCATCATCACGTCATATATAGCTACGTGTACTTCGCTATACAGTAAGTGTAAACTTATCTACCGATTTCATATTGCTTAGCAGTTGTCCCTGTTATTAATAGAGTAAAGGGTGGGTTGTAAACAATACATGGAGGGTTTAAAAACGTCCAAATACACGTTAAATAATTAAATAAATATGGTGTCCCTACTTCGCGGAAATTCAGTTATCGCGGTCAGCCTTGGAACCTATCTCCCGCAATAAGTGAGGGATTACTGTAAATATTTTTTGTAAATCAACTACACTTTCTGTTAATGTTAACAATCTCTGTCCACTGACACGTTAAAGTGACTTTTTAAACAACTTTATCATCATTAAACTGCATGATATTTAAACTAATAAATAATAACAATAAAATAAATAATAGTATTATTACTGATAGTTGCACTATTACTTCAAGACTTCAAGCCCAGGTGCATTACACAGTATTCACCAAATTAAAATAAAATAAAACAAGTGCAACTTGGTGATGACATCTTTACCAAGTGAACCATCATTTAGGCAAACTGCATTAATATGGACCTTGCTTCAAGCTAAGCTATACTGTGAAGAAAAAAGCAAACTATATGTCGAGAACAAAGTCAACATTTCCACTTTATTCTCGCCGTTTATGTTGAGATTAAAGTCGACATTTCCACTTTATTCTCGCCATTTATGTTGAGATTAAAGTCGACATTTCCACTTTATTCTCATAGTTTACTTCATAATTAAAGTAGAATGTCATAAACTAAACTTCTTCCTAAAATCAATTTTAATCAATTGCTTAATTTACCCCGTCATAAATTAATGCAGCACATTAAATGCTTTGTGTTACGTTCCCCGACCCAGGGGTTAATCACTACGCTTCTTAAACTGACTTCCTCCGCACTAAGAGAAGACACCATGAATAGCTATCGCACAGGTTTAACTTAAATATTGTGTAAATGTTGGGTTTGTGATCTGCTGGTCGGAGACATGAACACAGAATTCAATGCATGTTCTTCTGAGCGGGCTATCTTTATTGCATGCATGCTGTCTCTATCTGACGTACCAAAACTCCAGTTCCTATCCTTCCTTTTTCTTTCACCACGTAACCAATCACCACACGATAAACGTCTTTGTGAAATTAAAACTAGTTATAAACTTAGCCCACGGAGTGTTCAGAACTTTAAAAATATCTTCATTACACATGTTTAATTATGCCATCCATTCAGAGTTGCGTCCATCTCTGAACGAGTCGCCAGCACATCGCAGGATGAATACAAGCAAAACATACACTAGCAGGGCAATATAGCACAACAAAACCCCACATCCTACATGACTTTGAAAGGAAACTGAAGCGCCGAGTAAACCCACCAGAAAAACATGCAAATGCAAGGCAGGCACGCCGCCGTGCCCCCATATGATTAATGCATGCTTTAATGTATTTCACCATGAAAATTATATTAAGTTTTTATCTTAGCATTCTAAATGTTCAGAGAGCAGGAAGATCATGAAGTGAATGTATTCTGTGCAGCGATCGCTGCCGGTGCCTACTCTTAGTGCAAGAAGAAGTCAGTTTAAGAATCACTTAACACAAAGCATTTAATGTGCTATATAACTTATGACGGGGTTTGAGAAAATCTAGTAAATTAAATATTCATTTTACGATGAAGTTTAGTTTACGATGTTCTACTTTAATGACAAATTACGAGAATAAAGTCAACATGTCGACTTTAATCTTGACATAAATGGCGAGAATAAAGTAGAAATGTCGAGAATAAAGTCAACATGTCGACTTTATTCTCGTCATAAGCGTCAAGATTAAAGTGGAAATGTCGAGAATAAAGTCAACATGTCGTCACACTATTACACAGTACCCAGGTACATTACACTGTATTGAAAACAAATAAAACAAGTACAACTTGGCTTGCAGTATTATCCAGTAGTATAGAAACAGTATTTACACATCTGACCTTTTAAAAAAGTATCTCCATGTGTGGACGAAAAAATGCACACTGAAAAGCAGACAGATAATATTTTCTCAATTCTCGTTTATTTATTCATTTGGAGTCGCAGTAAGTAGAGATTCAAAAGAGTATAACCTATAGCCGCAAAGCTCAATTGAACCCTGATCAAAAGCCAGGAGGGGTTTTTTATACTTCAGCATCTCATGATTAATAAGACAGAAAGAACATCCTTATCAAACCAGTAAAGTTAAACAATATGTCTGTTGAGCTAAGCATTATCTGTGTTTTGGAAGCTTAGCACAGGAGAGACGCCTTTGCATAAACTACATGTGCAGTTCTGCAGCCTTGTGACCTTGTCCCTGAAACATTCACTCTGAGAAAGGGAAAAACAAGAAACAGCTTACATTTTATTCATGTGGACACTATTTCTCCTGAACCCTGGAATAATATATTTTTGTTAGTTCATAAGCCAAAGCGTCTCTCACTGGCAAGTTACAAAATAGTTATTATAAAGATTCTAATTTACTAAACACACAAAATACATGGTGCTGAGGAGAACATTCTTCTTCTACATTCCCCCCTTTTTGAACCAACAAAAATATGGGTGACATAGGAGTAACAAGGGAGAGAGTAGGAGAAGGGGAAGGAGTGGAAGGAAAGGAGGAAGAAATGGGAAGCATGCATTCTTCGTGTAACATATAAGCCTTGGCCACAGAGGCAGTGAAATACTGGGACACAATATATCTAATTAGGGGGACTCTACAGTAGGCCACAAGTAACAGAATGATAAAAGCAACGGCCAGTGAAATAAAAACTGACCTGAGCCATCAGCCCCAGGGGCTAGAAATGCCAGAAGTGGTAGCTAATTTATTTGAAAGGGCAGTTAAACCTGGCAAAGCACGGTGATTGATCCATCGGGAGCCGTATTATTAGGGATGCAAGTGCAGCACGCATCACCAAACATAGCACATACACCCCCCTTTTCAGCAAGGAGCATATCTAATGCTAATCAATTTTGCCAAGTCATAAGAGATGTTCTATCAACCTGTTCATGTATCCCTTCAACAGCCTCTTTAGTAAAATTCAGGAAACGCTGTTGGTTGTAATATAAGTAATTAATCCAATCTACATTTTTATTTATTGTAACTTGGGGGAAAATAGACTCAAATCCGGCAGCAACTTGATCTCGCGCTTGAAATTTATCAAGGACTCCACAAGGGACACCAATGGAATCAAAGTAAACGCCAGGGCCGTGAAGAGAGAATGTGGAGGGGTCAGTAGAGCGGGGTCGACGACGTCGGCCAGAGCTGGACGACATGCGAGGAGAATTCAAAGGGAGGAGGTGGAATGGCATAACAAGTTGGGTTAATGCGCATGTGCCAGTCCAAATAGGGGGAAGAATATCAAGTAATTTTAATGTACTGCACATCCACCAAACATCAGCACGCGGAGTGGACTGTGTCAACAGGAAAAGTGATAATGTAGAATTAAATGAGGTGGAGTTAACCTGGAAAGTCTGGGAACAGAAGGAAGAAGGGATATGACCAACATTAGTACCTCAGAAGGGGGAACTATAATTACTAGAGAAGCAGGTATAATTGCCTTCATGAGACTGGAACATCGGGGGAGTCATTTGAGGAGTGGGGGGGGAAGAGGAGAGAAAGTGTAATGCAGTTAGAGTCTTTTGGTGTGGACGGAGAGGTAAAAAGGGCAAGGAGACAAGGAAGACCAACAGGGTAAATATTAGAAAGAGGGAAAGGGACGGTAGCCAAATGTGGCCTGGCCGTAGCACAGGCGTAGCAATCAGATTGATTTACTTGCTTAGCTGAATATAATACCCACTGCAACCAACGGTTCTGATCGCCATAGCCAGTTTCAATTGAAAAAGTGGATGAGAGGGTGGAAATATTCATAATCTTAACAGAAGAAAAGTCTGAACCAGAAGTTGGGGAGACGGGTGTGTGTGCAGGAGAATGAGAGGTGTTAGTAACAGGATTGTCAATCTTAATTAGAAATCTCCCTAAAGGGTCTGTTCCAGATACATATGCCCCTAATATATAGGTTCCTGAGTCATGTAAAGAGGAGTTCTTCAAAATGATGATCAAGGGGTTACAATGGTTGTCAACACATTTATGAGAAGCATGTCCTTTTATGATAGAAAATCGATTTTTCAAACCGTATTTTTGGGCCTCAAAAGGTTGAGAACCCCAGTTCTCAGTTCCAGTGTTAGCAAAAACCCATTGCCAGGTGTCGCAGTTACTTCCCCAATAATACCTTGAAACAGTCATACACACGTATTTGTCAGACCAGGTCCACTGGGCTTGTCGACCAGTCCCACAGTTGATAATAGAGCAGAAATCAACCTGCACTGATGTGGTGATTCCTAACGGGAAAGTCAAGGTGACCAGGGCAGTAGACAAGGGAAAAGAAAGCACAGTAGCACAGCAATCAAGGGTGCCATCTCTTGCAATGTGAGGCGTGAATCCAGGCGGGCAATCCTTCCATTTTCACTGCATGTGGTGTGGACAGAAGAACTTGGAACGGTCCTCTCCACCTCGGCTGATGCCAATGTTTCCTCCGAGTGTCACGGACGAGGATCCAAGTGCTTAAGGGAATCGGCGTGTCTTTAGATGGAAGATTAGTCCTCCAGGCCTGGTTAACCTGCTCGTGGACTTCTTTCAGAGAAGCTCGGAGACCTGTAAGACAAGAGAGAAGATCATTGTCCACAGTATGCAGGTTAACATTTCGCATAACCATGCCCACAGGCATGGGTGTCCGGTCAGAATTTCAAACGGCGACAGTCCTAATAGCCGGTGTGTTCTTGCCCTCAATCTCATTAAGGCCAGAGGCAAAGTGTCTGGTCAGGATAAATTTGTCTGCTCACAGATTTTTTTGCTAATTTAGATTTTAGGGTGCCATTATCAGTTTGCAATTTTTGTGGTATGCCCCACCTAGGAATAATTTCTTTGATTAAAGCTTAGGCTACAGTTTTAGCATCAGCGTGTTTAGAAGGAAAAGCTTCCACCCATCGGGAGAACACATCAACAATTACTAGACAATAACGGTAAGCTTTAGACGGAGTTAGTTCAATGAAATCCATTTGGAGGTGTTCAAACGGACCCATTGGATTAGGTGTAACGGCGGGACTTACCTGGACTTACCTGGGTGCCCTTTCCTACATTAGACTTTTGGCATAATGCACAGCATCTGCAGAACTGCTCTGCATATGTAGAAAAGCCTGCAGCTTCCCAGTGTTTTTCAACATCCTGAATCATGGCGTCCCTTCCAGCATAGTCTAGACCATGAGCGATTTTTGCCATACCTGGGAAAGAAGCCTTTGGGAGGAAAGGTTTGTTAGTTTGCCTATGGGTCCAGACTCCATCAGAGAGGGACCATTCTTTGGACCATTTTTTTTTTTCTCTGTCCGTGGCTGCACTCTGTAAAGAAACAAGTTGATTATCAGGGTCCTGGTTATTTCTCTGTTGGAATAAAGAAATTGATGTGTTATTATATGCAGCCTGTTTAGCAAAGTGATCAGCTAATTCGTTTCCTTTGCTGACAGGATCTTGTTTTCCTATGTGAGCTTGACATTTAACGATCGCTAACTTTGATGGTTTAGTTATAGCTTCTAAGAGGGATTCAATAAGTTTTTGATGTTGGATCGGTTTGCCAGCGCTGGTCTTAAATCCTCTACTAAAATAGAATGAACGGTGTGAGGTACCTTTACTGTTAGGGGCTCATGAGCACTTTGTTTGTCTGTATGTGGTTGCGTTAAAACTGCATTCATTAATCCCCCCTTTTTCGTCCACGAACACAGTGAATGGACGAGAATATGGTCAGTGAGAGTAATGCATTTTTATTATTATTTATTTATTGATTTATTTTAATCACATAGAGCCTTGTCAGCCTGCTATACCACTGCATGCAGCCAGATCGCAGTGTTAGCTAGATTTTGTAAAGGCTGTGCTCCTCCTGAAAAACTTACAATCAAACAACTTCTCAGGCCGCAAGCTGGTACTACTTTTAAATTAGGAATTCATCTCACCGTGGTGCCATACATGCTAGCCTCCAGATCATGGAAAAGTCTGAGGCGGAACCGGGTCAGCGACAACAAGGAAACACTAATTTCCGTGGCGACCCAAATGCCAACTGTAAACAAAGATAATCCATCTCGGGAAACACACAGCACAACTCCACAACAAGAAAACATTCCCACCAAAAGCTATGCAGCCACAGAGAAATATGCTGACTTAACCTGTTGTTTTGTGACCGGTCTTGGAAGGTTTTGAATGATGGTTAAACGGCCGCTAGAGAGAGCTCTTGTATCGCAAGAAATGTCATGACCTAAATATTTAACGATAGCTTGAAGTAACTGCAGTTTTTTTTTTTTTTTCTTTCTTCGACACTTTTTTATGGCCATTTTCACCTAAAAAGAATAGCAATTTTCTGAGTATCATGTGCACTTGTTGTTTATTTATTTTTCTTTTCTTTTTTCTTATCTATATACTGTATCAATTTATTATCTTTTTCTGGCCAAAACCATAAACACAAGGGGCTTCAGTATATCCCTGAGGCATGACGGTCCAGGTCCATCGGCGGTTTTGAAAGGTAAAAGCAAACCAGAATTGAGAATCAGGGTGCACGGGAAATGGAAAAGAAAGCGTTAGCAAGGTCAAGAACAGAGAAGTACCGGGCGGACGGGGGTATCGTGGAAAGAATAGTGGATGGATTAGGAACAATAGGTGTTCTAGGAAAAAAAAACCACAGAGTTAACTTTTCATAGGTCTGGAACAAAACGGCAGGACCCGTCAGCCTTTTTTACAGGAAAAAATGGGGGAGTTGACTAGAAAGTATGTAATTGGAATAATCGCTCCTCGCCTCACGAGATCAGAATGTACGGCGGCGATGCCAGCCTCTGCCTCTGGAGACAGAGGATCCTGGACACGGTACGGGCGGAAGGAAGATTTTGAGAAAATCACCAGTGGCTCAGTGTGCTATCCTTCCATAATCAATTTTTCCCTTGGGACCACAGTGCTAAGGAAACATGGGGAACCGAATCTCCTAAACAGAAAACGCTTTGTGAATATGTGAGGTGCACTGAAGCAACAGCTTTAGTAGACAACAAAAATACATGGAATGTGCAAAGTTTCAGGGCATGTGCTGGAGGAAAGAAAAGATTCTAACCAAGGTGTGTCCACTTCAGTAGGGAAATACTGGGCAGTACAAGGCAGGGTGTCCGGGACTTGTAAGTGAGGAAAATAGGCATGAGGGGAAAGAATGAAGGGCTTTCAAGAGGAAGGTGTGCGGAGAGATGTTCAGGGTCCAGGCTGTAAAAGAGGGCTTGGGGTGTGAAGTGTGGCACAGGAGCTTAGGAATGGAGCAGCAAAAATCCTTGTTCAGTTAAAGAAATTGAGACTGACAATTAAGTCATAAGATCCCATCCCAGCAGTTTCACAGGGCACAAATGATTTAACAGAAAGCAACGAGTCAATAATGAAACTGTTAATGCTGAGCTGTAATTGCACAGGAACCTCCTTCAGCGCATGGCTCCTGTGTCCATTTCAAAGGCAGTTTCTTTGCCATTAAAGTCAATAAAAGATCAGTTTCAGCATGACGAGTAAGCAAAGGAAACTGGAAAAAGTGGCTGGGGTCCCTGATATTTCTTAGGACCAAGGAATGTCATTAGGCTCAGGGAGAGGGGGTGACGGAGGCGCTTGTGTGGGCAGTTGCGTCTGAAATGTCCAAGTTCACCGCAGCAGCGGCAGGCATATGACGCTGGCATCTGCTCCAAAGGGTTAGGCATCTGAGCAAAAGGATTATTAGGGTTTGATAAATGGAACCCGCGTCCTCTTCCGTGCCCTCGCCCTCGACCTCCAAAGAATTTTCCACGTCCTCTCCCCCTAGCCAGGTCAGTTCTTCCAGTATAGTAATTTATTTGTGCAGCCAAAAGTTTGGTCTGTGTGTCTGACTCTTTTAATTTAGTCTGACTGTCAGCATGCTCTGCATGACGCTTGTCTTCCTCGAACGTTGCGGTCTTCCAGCTTTTTTGCAGGACGTGCAGACTTTGCTTTGAATGTCACTTCTCAGTCCCGAGATGAAAGGAGGCACTGCAGCACGAGTTCTATCGTTTGTATTGTCTAGCCCAGAGTGATTAGCCATCAGATCTTGCAATCGGTGAGCCGGCTGAAATTAGTGACCAGTTTGTGCCCTTTTTATATTTTTTTCTGCCAGGGCTCCTTTCAAAGGCTCTCACTGGGCGAGGAAAGGACCTTCATTCCAACGCCAAGGGACACCGTTATGATCACCGTGATTTACAGTTGCCCATGCGGTGCTCAGCTGTCGACGGAGCACCTGTTTCCACTCTGCAGCATTTGTTTTATACATGTTATCCAGCTGCTGTAACAGCTCCACAAATTGCAGTCCACGGACTGCTCGTGCGCTGGGAGACAGATGACTCTTTTAATTTCTGCCATTACAATCCAGTAGCATCTTGTGAATGATCTGAATTATCTTCCTCAGGGTCAATATGTGAGGATGGGTCATAATGATATTGTTCATTGTAAAAACCTGCTCCAGACGGTTCGTCTGTTAACAGGGGTGTTGTTGGAGAAGAGGGTGCAGGAGGTGGAAGCGGGGGAGTTTTGGTAAGGAGGGGGTGGACAGATTACGGGGTATAGGGGGTCTTTCTTTTCGGTCTGCTTTCTTTTACTTTCAGGCTTGGGCGCTGTCTCTATCTTCATTTTCTGCAACACTAGCAATAATTCTTCCTTGTCTTTTTTGTGTTTTGACTTCAGCAGCCAGCAGGTTGTTACGCCTCTGCTTATTCCACTTCTTACATGCCTTTTAAAATCCAACCCAGTCTGCTTCTCTATTAACTGTTTAGGGGACCCGCTTTCAATCCCGACGGTGTACTAGGAGCCTGGTGATTCTCTGAAAATAATCCTTCTAACATTAAGTTTTGAGGACCCTGGGGGACCTGTTTGACTGGCGTGCCATTACAATTTCCCATAGTAAGCGGCAGGCCTTCAACAGAGAGCAACTCAATCCCCGATTATTTCTCGTCCCACTTGTCGTCCCCGGAATCAACCAGTCGACAAGTGGAAATCAACCTCCCCTCTTCAAATTTCACACGTACTCTAACTGCCCCTTTCACCCCTATTCCTCTTAATATAGGAACGTGCCACTCGGTCCTTTCTACTCGAATTCTTAAGGGATGACTTACTAGCATTCACACTGTGCCGTCGCTCTCTATGAATCCCTAGAACCCTTCTAGGTCGATACGGTATAATTCTCTATTCTTTTAGCATGCTTTTTATTTTTTATTCTCTTTTATTATTCCCCCGTATACTTCTATTTCTTCCAGCACACCAGTCAAACCAACGGGAATCCCCCGAATCTACTCACCGCGACTCCTTCTGCCTGCCTGGAAAAATCCCGTCCAGTTGCTTTTCGTTTCGGTCAGGAGGAGGTCAGCGACTCCCCACGCAGGAAAGCGCCCAAGGTTGGCCAGTCCTAACTTTTACCGGAGCTGGTCCTCGATCCCGGAAATCGGTCCACTTGGACGAACCCGCCCAGGGAGTCGTCTGCCCGTCACCTGCCCCACGTTCGGGCGCCAAAACTGTGGACGAAAAAATGCACACTGAAAAGCAGACAGATAATATTTTCTCAATTCTCGTTTATTTATTCATTTGGAGTCGCAGTAAGTAGAGATTCAAAAGAGTATAACCTATAGCCGCAAAGCTCAATTGAACCCTGATCAAAAGCCAGGAGGGGTTTTTTATACTTCAGCATCTCATGATTAATAAGACAGAAAGAACATCCTTATCAAACCAGTAAAGTTAAACAATATGTCTGTTGAGCTAAGCATTATCTGTGTTTTGGAAGCTTAGCACAGGAGAGACGCCTTTGCATAAACTACATGTGCAGTTCTGCAGCCTTGTGACCTTGTCCCTGAAACATTCACTCTGAGAAAGGGAAAAACAAGAAACAGCTTACATTTTATTCATGTGGACACTATTTCTCCTGAACCCTGGAATAATATATTTTTGTTAGTTCATAAGCCAAAGCGTCTCTCACTGGCAAGTTACAAAATAGTTATTATAAAGATTCTAATTTACTAAACACACAAAATACATGGTGCTGAGGAGAACATTCTTCTTCTACACATGCGACGGACGTGACTTCTTTTTTTCGGCAAAAGTTCTTCTGTTCATCATGTTCAACTTTATCGTCGGCTTCAGTTTCGGAATTTTCTCTGTCCATTTTCACCGTGCAATACCTATGCTACCGCTACCAATTTGGTGGTGTAGCAGTGAAAAAGAGCCCTAGTGCAACAAATCTGTGTTTAGCGGTGTAGCAGTGAAAAAGGTCCCCACTTGAACAGTTTCTCGTTGCGCCACGTTCCGAACATCGTTTAGGCAATTTAAACCGGTGTTGCGGTATAAGAAAAATCCATATCATAAAAAAAATAAAAAATGGTTTTCGGTATGAACCGGTATACCGCCCAGCACTAAGTTCAGCTATGAATTTCACTGGGTTTGGACTTTTACGGTTTTGAGGGAGACCTTAAATTCTAATATTATTCCTTCTATATCCATCTTCCAGGGCAGCTAGTCTGTCTTCAAGCATTTTTCCTTCGGAATTTGCAGACGTTTCTTTTTCCTCAGTGGTAGATGCCAGTTGTTCAACTATTTCAGTACAAATTGTGAACGTTTTCTTAACGTCTTCAAGCTGAACACCAAGGGCTCAAAATTTATTCTCAAACATACTTGCATTTTCCTGTATTCTTTCCTCAATGTTCTCCTCAGTTTTTTCTAGCATACCTTTAAAGGTTGCCTCAAAGCGATTAGTTAAACGTTTCTCCTGGGGCCCCAAACATAACACTGTGCTTAGAATTCACACTAAAACTTAGCGTACAGACAATAGTGGAAATGTGCGTACGCACAAAAAAATCCAGATGCATAAATCTGTGCGTACACCAACTTCCACGTTCTTCTGTTCCATAAATCACGGTCAGCGTGAAAAGTAACACTCGTGCACATGCCTTTCGCCTCACCCCGACTCCTCCTAGAATTACGCCTCTTTGAATATGCAAATCAATATAAATAGCCCGTTTTGTTTTGCGTTCTATGAAAAGACAATGACAAAAGCACTGGGAAAAAGAAGAATTTCAGCGAATTCCAAGTAGAGGCAAGGAAAAATGTACTATTTGTTGGTTTAAGCAGTGATATAAACAACAAAAGGAAGTTGATCGTGTGACAGAGTGGTGGAGGAACTTGAAAGTCAAAGTTCAGAAAGTTGCACAGTGCCCGAAATAATTAAGAAGTGGTCAGATATCGAAGTCGCAATGAAAAGGCGAGTCATAGCCCACCGTCTGAGTGCCATACAGAAGCATATTAGGGTACAGAGAAAAGAAAAAAAACTGGGACACAGTGTGAAAAAAGAAAAAAAAATCCACTTTAATCACAGTTTATTTTGTCATTAAAGCAGAAAGTCATAAACATTATCTTAAAATCATTTAATTTAATAGTTTCTCAAATTCCATCGTAACTAAAGTGGCATGTTATATTCTGTGTGTTATTCTATGTACTCTTATGTGTGTGAATCACTATGTGCTTCTTAAACGGGCTTTCTCTTACGCCAACAGGACACAGAATACATTACATTCATAATGTTATAGCTCTCTGAACAATTTAAATACTAAGATGTACGTATACTTAATATCACTTTCAAGATGATAGAAATTAAAGCATGTATAAAACATTGAGGCACGTTGGCGCAGTGGTAGGGATGAGCTGGCCCCCATTCGAGAGGTTGTTCCTGCCTCTCGCAAGATGCTTGCTGCACTGTGTGCGACCCTCAATAAAATAATTTATTGCAGCAGTACTGTCTCTTTCCAACGTACTAACCCCCAATTCCTGTCCTTCCTTTTCTTTCTCCAAATAACCAATCACCACACAATCAGCTATTTAATAAATGTCAAGCCATTTGTAAGCTTAGAATGCCGATTCTTCAAAACTTTTAAGGAACATTGAAATATCTTTATAGTACATGTTTAATTATTCCATCCATCTATCCATCCAGGTCATGGCAGTCCCAGCAAGCATACAGTGCAAGGCAGGAATAAGCTCTGAACGGGGCACCAGCTCATCGCTACCACTGCCCACCGAGTCCTCACATATTTAATCATTAACAATATACATTATTTAAATGAAGTTAAAAATGTATCTGTATAATGTAAAATATATACTTTACTGCATTTCATCTTAAAAATTATATCAAGAGATCCAAGAAGATAGCGCCTGGAAATCTAAATCAACTTAGAAGCCAGTCGTCATCATCTGTAAATATGCACTCTCAATTGAATTGAATTCCTTTATTGTTATTGTATGATACAATAAGATTCAATATGCAAATCCTCCATAAACTTATTTTCCTATAAAATGGTAAAACAACAACAACAACAACAAAAATAATAATAATAATAATAGGATAAAAAACAGTGAAAATATATACAATATGAAAGCATAAGTGGTTCAGGTTGTGCTATATTACAACTGTAGTGCAAGTTTACAGTGAGGTAATTGTACTTATAATTACCTACAGTTCTACCGGGAGCACTTGATGGACTGATTGAGTGCTTTTAGAGCTCGTGGGATGAAACTGTTTCTGAACTGCGAGGTCCATACAGGAAAGGCTCTGAAGCGTTTGCCGAATGGGAGAAGTTCAAATAGGCTGTGCACATGGCTGAGGCAGCGTGTGCTAGAAGCTGTACCTTCTCCCCGCTCTTGACACAATCTGTCGTAGAGCTTTCCGATCAGCTGCTGTAGAGCTGTGATTCCACACTCAGATACAGTGGGTTAAATACTCTGAGTGGTGCACTATAGTAACAATGCTAAAGTGGCTATGGTATTTGGAATAGTTTGGCCTTTCAGTGCACAATTATATGGTTACAGGTTGATTTCAATCAGATGTCTTGACCTAAAAAACAACATGTGGTTAATTTCAGGGTATTTGATAAAGCCACGTCAGGGATGTGAATCTAAAAAATAAAGGTAAACCACACAGGAACAGAAGCACTGCTTTGACGCTGGGTGCCGCCTTTTTACAAAACCGAGTGGAGAACTTGCATACACAAGGGATTGAGCTGGTGTGAAAATGTGCGTGGCTTTACACCAAGTTTAGTTTTTATACATAGCGATGTGAGCATGGAAACGGGCGTATGCAACATTTTTGTGCATATGCACCGTTTATACATGAGGCCCCTGGTCTTTAATATCATGAAGCAGCTTCTCGTTTGTCTTGTTTTATGTCCTTTATATCTTTTCTTATATCCTTTATATCCCCTCCGAGAACAGTAGTTATTTCGGTAATCATTGCGGTGATCGTTACCTTCACCTCGGACTGTTCATTTCAGTCTTCTCCATGGCTTTGCTGGCGGAATAGCAAGCTCGGTTGGGGTCGATGCCACTGACTCGAGGGGGCTAGTTGAAAATGGGAATGTTAAATCCATACACGGTTCCAATTCACCTTCTGGAATCGACGAGTTCTTCTGGCCCGAGTCACTTGCAGTTTCACTCCCACTTTCGCTTTCGGCTGGAGGCGATGCTGCAGCGTCAAGTCCCCAGAGACGTATTCTTTCCCCTATCTGTTCCAGGTCCATCTCTGTCAGGCTGTACTTTGAACTTGAACTTGAGGACTGATTAGACTTAGATGAAGGTTTAGCTTTAGTGCTTGTATATACTTGCATTGACTTTAATTAAAATCCCTCAGGTTCAGTAAATACAGGTTACCTTGGGATGGTGGTAAAGAAAATAAGGTAAAATGACACTGCTGCTAACTGAGTTCCGTCTCAGACATCCATCTCCCGAAACGGATGAGACCAAATGCAGCAATGTAACCTTAAGAGACTGAATGCCACATACTTTGGGTGTCATCTACAGTGTGACAGCTCCGGAAATAGCCAGGTGGTATTATTGGTGATTTCCCATCGCCCATTTACTTTTCTTCTGCTTTTGGTACATTAAGAATATTTAGGAATGTTAAAGACTATAGAGACAGAATTAAAGTATATTACCTGTTCCCCTTGTTTGCATTTAATATTTGCACTCCGTTGCCACCTGAGGTATAAATTAATACAGAGGAGGTGTCCTCTAATAGGAAAAGTGAAGCACAGTAGCAGTGAGCAGTGGGTGTAGTTTGGGTCCGTAGTCCGCCAGACTGTCTTTTCTTCCAGGTTATTTGAATGCAAGGAAAAGAAAACAAGACTTAGGGTGGCATTTACAACGCATGTGTGTCTTTTGGCATAGAAAGTGGGCGTGGAAATAAAAGTATCTGTGTTTTTAGGATACAGTCACCTGAAAAACCCTTTCATGACAAAACACCCAGTGACGCAGAGGCAAGAACTGAGCTAGCAGCTGCTGTGGTCAAGCCAGAGATTCTTTCTCCCTTGGCTTTATTTTTGAATTGCTTGGTTTTTTTTTTTTGGTTTTTTTTTTTCACTTTTCATTATTGTTTTTTTTTCCCATTATTTTTTATAATATTGTTCTATTCAATTACTATTTATTATGCATGATCTATTAATTTTATGCAATTTTGCTATTACGTATCTATTGACACTGCGATGGGCTGGTGCCCTGCCCGGGGTTTGTTTCCTGCCTTGCACCCTGTTTTGGCTGGGATTGGCTCCAGCAGACCCCCGTGACCCTGTAGTTAGGATATAGCAGGTTGGATAATGGATGGATGGTATCTATTGACAAGGTAGCTTTAAAATGCAAGCGAGGGCAGACTTGCAATTATCTGTAGTCACTTTGGTGTGTTGGTCAGGACATAGGAACAATCCAACCATGGCAGAAACATTGCTTTAATGTTGAAATGCTGTAGAACAACTGTACAGGTAGATTTATAAAGGTATGGTTCTAACAAGGCAAACAACAAGAACAGAACATTTAATATATATAAATGTTATTCTGCAATACTAATTGTAATGTTGTTTCATTATGCAATACAGAAAATGTCCAATAGATGACACTGTAGCTATACACTATTGCAACTGCAAATTCAATGCTAGATACAGTACAGTAGATCTAAGATCCGAGTTGATTTATAAGGTCAGTGTTTTCTAACAGTTGGACAATAGACACGTCGATCTACTCACTCAGAATCAGTAATTTATATGGAAATGTGAATGGACCCCTATAACCTTGTGGTTTTAATCTAACAGCCTCTATAATAGTGATGATCTCTCCAAATTGTTAGACTGTGTTGATCCTATTAATTGCCATTTATTTAATTATTATTTCAGAAAAGCAACATGGTCAGAAAACTCGCATCATTCAAGCGGACTTCACCGAAGGTTACTCCATTTATGAAGGCATTGAAGAAAAGCTGAAAGGCCTAGAAATTGGAATTCTAGGTAATATAAAAAATAAAGTAAAATCCTTTTTATAAAGTGATTGTGAAAGAGAGGTGCAGTGGTTAGTACTGCTGGTGCATTATTTAACTCCATGGTCTTAAGTTCAGTTACTGGCCCTACAGTCAGTGTGCAATTTACACATTTTCTTGCTTGGGGTTTTCTTTAGGAACTCTAGTTTCCACTTGTAGTAAAATGATATGCATGTTAGGTTACCTGGTGACATTCAGTTGGCTTGGTGTTAGTGAATAAGTGAGTGTGTATGCATGAGAGAACCTTCTAATAAACTTGCATAAAGTCCACAATTAGTTCCTGGTTTGCTCATCATACTGACTGGCACTGGCAAACCTGCAATGGAAAGAGCAAGGTTCAAAAATTAAAGGATGAATGTATAATGTCAGGTTAGTCTACATACCTGCAGACAAGTGTGACTGAAGAGAAGAAACAACATCCTTTTTTAAAAGTTCGTTCCATCAGTAACTGCTTCCTGCTTTGTTTAGTAAGAGCCAGGATAGAGTTCAATCATCCTGAAATGGAAAGAAATGAGTTTAGAAAATGGAAAGATGAACATACAACTTGAAATTACTGTAGACACATCCCCATCCTAAATCATCAGCATCATCTCTTCTGAAGCATCTTGTACTTTATAACTGAGGATGGACTAGGGCAATTGAGAACACAATAAGACTGATGTTCAAATCAAGTGCAAAAAGAGTTCAAGTGTAGCCATTTAAAAAGGTGTTCAATAAGTACATTAAAACACAAAATAAAAAAAATCCACTAGCAAACCTTCCATTTCCTTTGCTCTCTCTCTCTCTCTCTCTCTCTTTTCAGTCAGTCAACAGACACGAGACCCTTCTAAACTCAGTCTTCCTCTCAGCCACCTGAGTCACCACTGACAACCAAACTGACCCCCAGCTCACTCTCTCTCCCTGCCACCTCCTTTGGTCACTGCAAGAAGTCACCTGGAGCCATTGATCTCCCCTGCCCCAAACTGTTGCTTATTGGGTTCAACCAGTCCTTCTGGCAATGGCATCTCGTGCTCCACTTTCACAAATTTTCTCCCTACTCTTTGGTTCATTTTCTTCGTAATTCTTCATTGAGTGCAGGGCCCCTCAATTATGACCATGTGAAATAAAAGTTATAAAATAAAAGTGCTTAAAAGTTTCAGTTTTGTTAGACTTAACACTTCTGTAACAGAAATTAAGGGAAACAGTCACCTTTTTATGTATTAATTACCTTGAACAGTAACATTTTTGGCCATGAAACAGATTCAAAATGAAATGTAATCACCTCATTAGAATATTTAAAACATCAACCTATGTTATGCAAAAAATAAGGCTTATTCATATGAATAAGAGCAGGTTATTTTGAGAATTTTATTTATCTGACTTTCACTACATTGAAATCTCCTATTAAATCCTGATAATCTAAACTTTTTGTTGAGTATTTTCAATAGAGAATATAGCTCTTCCATTCAGTCTCTCTTGAGACATAGTTACTTTTTCAAAAATAAATAATTTAAACACGTCTGTTTTTGCCAAAGACTTTTGACCATAAATGTATCCCAAAAGCAATGTAACTTTTTAGAAGGCCCATTAAACATTACAGTTCATCTCTTCCAGTTCAAAAGATGTGAGAGCTCCAGTAAATTTGACAAGTTTTCCTGCAATAAGCAAGGCAAAATTCAAATGAAACTGTCATATGCAATTTTATCTTTGAAGCTACTGCTCAGGTTTAATGACACATCTGCATTGGCAATCGGAAGGTTGCCGGTTCGAATCTCATTAATGCCAATAGGGACTCTGCTCTGTTGGCCCTTAACCAGCAATTGCTAAGAGCTTTGAGTAGTGAGAAAAGTGCTATATAAATGCAAAGAATTATTACAAATAAGCGGCTGAAAACAATTAGCTATCTTATGCCTCATCAGAAATCAGGCTAACAAAATGTATAGATAGTGTAGAAAAGGCGCTATATAGACGCCTGACCCGGCACAGAATGACACAGAGGCACGTATAAAACACAAGGACTTTTATTTTCTTCTTCACCCGTGGGCACACGTCTTCCCCGTGACCCACAGGCAATACACAGTCCCACAAGCACTCTTTTCCACACCAACAATTCCTTCTCTACTCTCCCACCACTCCTCCTTAAGTGTAGTCCGCGTAGTCCTCCTCCTCCTCCTCCTCCTCCTCCTCCTTCCGACCCTGGCTCCCTGAGTGGTGGTGGCTGGCCCTTTTTATACCCCACCCGGAAGCGTTCCAGGTGCTTGATCACCTGGTCCTAATTGCATTTCCGGGTGGGGCTGAAGATTCGGCCAGCTGGGCTGCAGACTCCATGCAGCTCCCCCTAGCGGCCATCCAAGACCCAACCAGACAGTGGAGGACTCCATTTCCCATGGAGCCATGCACTAGGCTGGGGGATCATCGTCCGCCAGGGAGACTGCCACCAAGCGTCCCGGGGGAGGTATTGAGCCGCCCATGGTGGCTCCCTCGGAACAGATGCAGCAGGGGCGTCCCTGTCGGTCATGGGACCCGGCTGTCCTTCACAATGGGTAACATTGAATAACAGAACAGTGAATTGCCAGTCAGTGGGGTCCCTCCTAAGAATTTTATTTTGCTTTCTAACAAACTTTGCCCACTCTATCAATGTTTTTATTGATTGCACAGTGCTTGACCCAGCAGACATGAGACACAAGGCATTCATCTTGTGGCCATGGACTTGACTAATAATCTCACTTTGCAAATACAGAGACAAGGGGGGTAGGGGTGGGCCTACAAGCAAACCTGCCTGTTGAAGTGCTGGTGATGAACACTTTGAAATTTTCTCTTACTTGGGGTTGTCGAAAGAAGACTTCAAGTTTTATATGTATAATTTGGAAAGTTGTTAAAGAAAGACATTTCAAAATTGAATTTTAATGATGTCTACAGAAAAAGGAGTAAGGTACAGAACCCCAGGGGATAGGCCTGGATGTAAATATCACAACTCCAAGGTTCTGTGCTTCAGTACCTGCCTTGGCACTGCCGTTGTGGAATTTATACATTCCACCATGCTTGCATGTGTTTTCCTCTGGTTATTCCAATTTTTCTCACACATCCCTAAGAAATGCCTGATAGGTTCATTTCCAAATATAATTTTCCTTGGTGTAAGTTTCAATGCTGTTGTGTGCATGAGTGTGTCCTACAATTGTCTACCTCCCCTATTAAGTGTGATTTCCCTCCTTGAACGCAGTTCTACCAGTATAGTACACTGGTTTCCATTGACTCTGAACTGTTTAAGTGGGTTAGAAAATGGATGGATTGATGGAACGATGGATGCAGTTGTTCAGAGTGTCTCTTTGAAGTATAGCTAGCCAACTAATACTTTAATTAATTTGTTTTAACCTCTAGAAGTGTATGATTATTTAAAACCTTATATTGATGACAAAGTGGCATGATAGTTAGTGCAGTATAGGGGGTTTTGCACATTGCATATGTTTATGTCCCTAATTAAAGAGGTCATAGTGAGCATGTTAATTTGTAATTTTTTAATCTATCTCCCTGAACGGGCCCATTATTTGAAAGCAGGTAAAAAATGTATGTATGCTTGTTCTTGGCCTCCTGGTGGTTGGAAACCCCCATACAACATATATTCTGCATACCCCTTATTTATGCTCCCTGTGACTGATGTACTTTTTTTTGTGTTCATATAGTCAACAATGTTGGAATGATATATGCAGGCTATTTTTGCCGGCTACTTGATACTACAAACCCAGCTCAGGTAAGTGCCAATCTTTGGTTCTGAGAGGTTTCAGAAATACTTTCTTGAGTACTGTATTCTTTATTTTTTAAGTCTAGCACACAAACTATTAAATGTGTGCAGTATCGGTTGGTTATTATTAAAATTCCATTGGGCAGTTTCTAGCATTGCTGTAACATACCTCTAGGGTCATTGATTGCTTTCCTTCTGGAAGTTTGAATGTTCTCTCCTGTCCGCATTGTTTTTTAGGTTAGAAAAGGTTAGACTGATTTTGGACTATAAATGAACCTGGTGTGATGGGCTGGATTCCTGTCTAGTGTTGGTTCCAATCTGGTGCTCCATTGTAAGGTTATGAAGGACGAAGGAACACTATCTCTAGCTCAAACTGATATCTTGTTGTTATCCTAGCCGGTCCGACTATTCATCAACCCATCTCTCTTCAGCTTGGCTTATTATCAGTAGCACCCGAAAAGTCAGTATGCAATCTTTAGTAATGATCGACGCCCAACTATCTTTCACTGACCACATGGCAATTGCCATTTTTTCATGCAGAATCACTCCATATAACATCTGCAAGATTAGACCATGTCTGATGGTGTATGCAGCACCACTCCTGTTCCAGGCTTTGATATGTTACATCTGGACTACTGTAGCCCTTTACAGGCAGGGGTACCTGCATGTAATACCAAGCCACAGCAGATGATTCAAAATGCAGTGGTATGCCTTATGTTCAGCCTGCCAAGACAGACATGTCACCCCTCGTTTCAGGTTGCTACAATGGATCCCTTTGGCAGCATGCATTAAGTTCAAACCCTTATGCTTGCCTACTAAGTAGTCAATGCGTCAATATCTATGTGTATGGAAGCACTCATGAAATCATTTGTCCAGTCAGGTCTGCTACTGAATACAGTCTGGTAATTCCACCTCTATGTAGCATCAAATCTCAATCCAGATGGTTTTCATGTGAATCTTCTAGCTGGCAAAATGAGCTGCCCTCCTCCATTAAACATTCTAACTCCCAAACTGTATTTAAGAAGCATTTGACAATTTTCTTGTTCAGCAAACTTTTGTCTAACTAATAATGGCTTTGATAGGTTCATTTAAGTAGAATGACAGTAACTAGTCCTTTGTTGCTTTTCACTTCTGATTATCAGTTTTGTAACCTTGTCCCATAGTACTTCTTCCAGAACTGTCACAGGACTGTTGTTTACTTGATTATGTTGACCTCTTTTGTAAGTTGGTTTGGATAAAAATGTCTGCTAAGCGAATAAATGTAAATGTAACCTATGTTCCAGAATTTAAATAAAGACATGGCTAAAATTTATTAATGCATTTTCCTGTAATAAGCCAAATGGGTTTAGAAAATAAAAGAATGATATAAAAAATAAAATAAACAAGAATGTTGTCTGCAACTTTGACTGAAACCATACAGTTTGGTAAAATATGAAGAGGATGAGGCCTCATCTACTCAGGTTGCAGCCGACAGAATGTTGCCATGCCTCACCCTCTCCATCCTTTATAGGCTATCTAGTTATCCTACCTTTTTGGATATAACAAACAAATATACAGTAAATACTAAACTTAATAACAAACTTTTTTTTCTTTTACTGCAATTTTCTTCATTATCATTGATACCATGATTTGACATGTTCTGTTTTTCCATTGAAAGAAATTGATTCAAGTGATCAATTGCAACATCCTCTCCGTGACACAGGTGAGTCTTGCATCCCATTGGTCCTTTTCTTTAGTAATAGGTTGCCTTGTAAAGCAGCACTTTCATTAACAGGCATTTGTTTGTTTGTAGATGAGCAGTATGCTTCTGCCAGAGATGATCAAAAGGTACTTTTGAAAAGTTTAATTTAGAATTCCCCAGTTCTTGTCACCTTAGCCTCCTGATAGTTTTCAATCCTCCTTATAATCTCTTTATTGATCTTAATGCATGACTTGGCTCTTTGTTATGAAAGACTGTAACACTTTAGACTTGTATTGTTCTTCTCACAGAAAAAAAGGGCTGATCATCAATATATCCTCAGAAATGGCATCCCATCCTCATCCAATGGGGAACATCTACTCCTCAACAAAGGTGATGCAACTGCCTTTCCACCGGTCCAATGACAGCTGAACTGTACTATAACCTTGGTGGATGTTTTTTGTTTTCAGGTTTTTGTTAACTTTTTTTCCAGAAGTCTACATGCAGAATACAAAGGCAAAGGCATCATTGTTCAGGTAAAATTATTGATACAGGCAAAGTGTATGCTTTTTATGTATAACAAATGGAAAATTAATTATGTTAAAAACCAAAATCAATAATTGTTTATGCCAGGATTACATTGTTTAAACCAGGATTATATTTATGTCTTAGCATTTGAGGATCATACCTTCTGACCATTCTGAGGGTGATGATAGTGGTTAAGTATGAGGAGGGGCAGAAAAATACCTGTAGCTATCAAGTAGCATGAGTGTAGGTTGTCGAATGTGCTTCTGGGTATCATATGCCTACAGTCTGGTTAATTAGTCTGCCAAGTGGCATTGTGCAAAGTTGATTAAGTGCATATTCTGCAATTGTTCAGGTAACTTGGCCGATTTTATTTCTCCAAGCCACAATGGCAGAATTTCAAGAGTAAATGATGATTGTGTTTATTGATATTGATGAACTTGATCATAAAGACAGACTATTTATCATCAACATTACATAAAACATCTGAGGTGTTTACAAGTAAGTATCAGGACAATGACACACCTGATACTGAATTGTGGTAGACAGTAGGACTTTAAGGAGCATCAGAACTAAACTTGATATTATTTTGAAAGAATTAGGTGGATAGGACTTTTTTGTTGGGCATTTAGCCTGTTCTTGTCTAGATTGTTTGAATATTCTATGCAATAGAATGAAACAAAAATACAGAGTTTCCCAACACTCAAAAACACACACATTCTTAAATATACTGGCAAGTAAGTGCCCAGTTATTAGGAGACTGCAACTGTCACAGGAATCATTAACATGGCATAGAACAAGAAGAAGAAGACATTGCATTTATATAGCACTTTTCAAGATGTTCAATGCAGTTTACTTTTGGGGGCCTCTCTTCAACCAACACCAATGTGTATCATCCACCTGGATGATGTGACAGCAGCCATTTTTTGCCAGTACATTCGCCATACATTTGACATTAGCTGGTGAAGGAGTGAGAGATGCTGTTAGCCAGTTAGAGATGTTGGATGATTAGGGGGCCAGAATGACCAGGCCGAAATGGGCAATTTAGCCAGAACATCAGGAAACACCCTACTTTCATTAAATATGTCCAGGAAGTTTTTTTGACCACAAAGAGTCAGGACCTCAGTTTGTATCTTCTCTGAAGGAAGGCATCATTTTTGCAGCACAGTTTCCCTGTCACTGCACTGTGGCATTGGGATTCACATACAGACCACACAGGGTAAGCACTACCTGTTGGTTCACCAACAACTATTCCAGCATCAGCCCAAGCTTTTTCCTAAATAGTCTCTCATCCAAGTACTGGCCAGGGCCAAACATGCTTAGCTCAGGTAGATTACCTGTTCTGAAGTGCAGGTGGTATGGCTGCTGGTAGACTTTAAATACCTACAATTTTCCCAGATCTCTTCACATAGCATAGAGAGCCACAGTGGCAACATGCGCAGGCCATGTTCACCCATGACATTAGAGGTCAGTGAAAGTAGGCAATAAGTTAAAGGACCTCCTATGTGACAAGTTGCAGGACAAGGCCAACCCAAACAATTTGGGCAGCACACAGTCTTTGATGTAAAAGAGAGCAGCCATGTTGCTTCTTGCAGGAAACTGGTAATGGAAAGACTATCTTAATGCAAATGTGCTGTCTGAATTTGGGTTGTGCAGAGTCGTGATTCACAGTAGTGCTCAATTGCAAAGGGTTGGGTACAGTTTCCAAAGTGTCTTTGTTACCTTGGGCAGTTTAAGCAAATGCTGTTGTTCCACTATGATCTGGGTTGGCAATTCTCCAAGAGAGACCCTCCGGGATGACAGTTACCTGCGATTCTGGTTTTCAAAGACAGAAAACATACAAAATTGGGTCATGAGAAAAAAAATTTTGAAAGCTACTGTCTTAAAGACTTGACCCTTTAACTCTTTCAGGGCTGATGTTGACTTTTGTCAAAATTCAGGGGTAGAGGACGGTAATCAGCTGTAAACGACGTCAAAACTAGCCCTTATGTTTTAGTTCGACTCTCTTTGCCAGAAGGAAAGTTAAGTAGCTTTGTTGTTTTGACCTTGATTCCCTGCATGAGTAGCGCAGAGCAAACAATTTCTAAAATGGCATCGACATAGAGACTAAAGCGGATGTGCAAATTAAAAAACCCCATGGACATTTTACGTATTATCGCTGAATCGGACTCTGACTTGTCAGACTTGGAATTTGATGCAAGTGATCAGGAGATGGATATCGAAAATGAAAGTGAGGTACCAGCATTAGCTGATCAGTCCCCAGCTGATCTCGTGGTGCTGAACACATTTGGGTAGCTGATGCACCTACGGCAGCATTCGCCTGGGAGGACCACCACTTATGATGATGACAATAGGTGCAAACCATATTGCGTCACACTGCTACTGCCACCGCTGCCCCATGCATTCCTGCTGGCCATCGAGGTGCCCCCGCGTAGCCACAGAGATGCCAAACATGCGCCAACAGCTGCCACAGCATGTAGCAACAGATGTTTTAGGTCGATTTATGTGTGAAACCAATGCTTTGGGTGGTTTTCAGAAAACTGAGTTTTTTGGAAAAAATATTCAGCCCTCAAAGAGTTAAAGACCAATGAGGGAAGGATCGGCAATATTATTGAAGGTAGAGTTGCAAATTATGTTCTCACCAACAATGAATTTTGAAATTTCCTTCTAATTTTCTGAAAACAGAAGGTCTTTGGAATTGAGAAGCAACAACATAAAATATCAAAGTATTGACCCAATGTGCCATTCTAGGTGCTTCTATACATTTGTGTAAAGGGTTTGCTGCCTTTTGCCACGACAGGTCCAGAATCAGTATTAACAAGTAACTGGAGCAGAAAAAGTTGTTTGGCTTGGCTCTTGTTATACAACATGTGAACGTTATTACCATCAATGTCTTCTTTTCTATGTGTCCCCAGTGTGTGATGCCTTTGCTAGTTTCTACCAACATGACATACAACCTGAACCCCAATTTGTTGGTGAAGGATCCAGACAGCTATGCTAAGGAGGCCCTCAGCACAGTGGGCTACAGCACCTTTACCAGCGGCTGCCTGTCCCATGCTTTGCAGGTTAGAGAAATGTGATTTTTTTAATAGATGGCACAGTGGCACAGTGGTTTCCTTTACTGTTGCACATCACCTGGGTTGAAACCTGGCCTAGTGCTGCCTGTGTGGAGCTTGCTCTTTCTTCCATTGCCTTTATGAGTATTTTTTTCGTACCCTGGTTTTACAAAAATGTGTATTTGAGGATAATTGGTATTGTACGAGCATAAGTATACACTGCACTGAAATGCCACTTCATTCAGGGATTGTTCCTACTTTGTACTTTGACCAGTTATACTAAAATAGACAACCTCCATGTGACTTTTAACTGGATAGGCAAGTTAGAAAGTGAATGGATGGATACATTTCATAAAATTGCCATTTTATACTTGTGGTAAGTAATTCTAGATAAAGTCCTTATTATGGACAAGTTAAGATGGAGCCTTTAATTATTTGGTCCCTATCTTTTTCAATCAAGCAAGTACAGTAATATACAGGTTTTCTTATTACTATCTCAAATATATTAAGAATTTTAGTTGTTGTTTTACCAATCACTGTGCACACAAATTAGTCTAGCTAATAATTTGAAAGAATTGCCTAAGTACAAGAAGCCTGTTAAATTAACTGAAACACTTAGTGCTGGTTTAATACACCAAAATCATAACAACTCTCTTGTGTTTGAGCAAGAAATAGATATGTCCGATGTACTTCATTGACACTGATGGAATTAATAATATCGCCTTTTTTTCATACATTGTTCCACTGAACATAATTATGATGTCATTGAAAATTTATTTGGCAGTATATTAATGGCATCACAGGTCAGGGTAAACACACATGCATAATAAATAAGTCAAAATTCTAGGCCAACAAGATGTGTCTTGTTTTCCAGTTGAATTTAATTATGTATCATCTGGGAAATCAAATAATGGTCTTATTCTAAAAATATACTTCCTCTGAAAAGGTTCAAGGGTCTCTTTATATTGCTAAACCAGAGTTTATTTTTTAAGAAAACATTATTACTGTATTTGAGTAGAAATTGGAGCTGAGGACATCCTGTGAATTCAGAAAGAAGTGGCTTCAATTCTTCAGGATGTGGAAGAATTATGTAGTGCATGTGGTTGAGCCAATTCAATCAATTGTCCTACTGGGTTGTCACAGCTTTACTCATTTCTTCCCAATCTGTGAAACATTTTAATGCCTTTTTGCCTTTCTGAAGAGGATTAACAAAGGATGTGGGGAAAAAAACACATAATAAAAGGTACATGTGGGCAAAGGGAGAATGAACACATCTAAATAGGCAGTACCTGGACTAGGAGAAGAAGCTAAGATTCTGGACCTGTTACTCAGCGGCACTAACCCCTGTGCCTCTGTGCCATCCACACACATCCAATTGAGAAGCAGAAATTAGTTAATATTAATGTATGGAGGATCCACTTTTTCGGAAGCATTGGCTTTCATGTTTTGAAAGAATAAATGTGTTATTTATATATATATGATTTGTTTTCTTATTCATTATATTTCACCTCACATTTTTGTTTTGTTTAGGTTAATTCTTGGGCTAGCTTCTAATTCTTAAGCATTTTCTCAGTTTGTAGTTAATTATAAAAAATGTGTTAAAGAATCGCTTATATGGTATAATTGATAACATCAGAGAAATAGATTTTTAGGGGCCCTGGGCATGGATCTTTAGTAAATTGTAAACTTTTTAAATTTATTAACATCTTTCTAGTGAAAAGTCAAGCAAAATGACACCTTTTATTGGCTAACTAAAAGGATTACAATATGCAAGCTTTCGAGGCAACTCAGGCCCCTTCTTCAGGCAAGATGATCTTGTCTGAAGAAGGGGCCTGAGTTGCCTCGAAAGCTTGCATATTGTAATCTTTTTAGTTAGCCTATAAAAGGTGTCATTTTGCTTGACTTTTCACTACATTCATAATGGCTAACACGGTACAACACCCTAGTACTCTTTCTGTATAATATTCAAAGTTATTGTTAAATGTATTACCTCAGAATAAAAGTTTGTTTTATTTATTTATTTTTTAAATTTCAGTTTTATTCTCAATACAGTTTACCACTTCTTACTCCTAAATATGGAAAGAGTCCTAAATTGTTGAAGTTCGTACTTCCAGAACCATTCTTCTCCACATGCCTTTTACCATTTATTAATTTCATTAGGGAATATTATCTTATACATTTATAGAGCTGCATTTTCTTCACTTTTAAAGTTACATGCTTTTTTGCTCGTAGACACAGGCTGTAATAAAGGACATAAAAAGTAATATGGTAATGCAGGTGCACTTCACTCACACAATCTGTATCTCTGTTTTATTATATTTACAGCATTATGCCTTCAATTTTTTCATGCCTGGCTGGTTCCGTCTCAGTAACCTTTACATACATCAACTGGAGAGATTTGCATCAAAATATCAAAAAAGAATAATGAAGAATGAAAAAGGAGAATGAAAATTTAAGTAATGTCATTCAGGCTCTGAGTGACATAGGTGCCTGTGCTTAGTAATCATTTTTTCTGCATTGTGTACTGAAACGTTACATAAGAGATAAAGAATGTTAAAAATTATTGCTAAAATGGGGATGTAAGTTAACAACTGCATAGACTGAGTATTAAATGGTTTAAGAAAGTCCTCCAAACTCCTATGAATACTGTTTAAAAATAATAGCTTTGTTTGCAGCAATAGTGCCATAAACTGTTTTGGACTTTGTTGTTTCATTTTTGGTAAATTCTTTTGTTATGAATACTATATTTCTAATAGTTATTAAAAATTAACCTTATTTTCATAATGTCATCTCTACATTATTTTATTAGAGTTTTTAAGCACCAAAGCCACCATTTTCTGCACAATTTTTAATAATAGCAGCCATATTGTTGTTAGTGCAGGTTTCTAGACACGTCATTTGGACCACTGCAATGTGTGATGTCAGCTTGCTCATACATTGCTTGCAGCTAGTTAGAAATTTGGCATTTTATTGCTAAAGTTTAGAAACTTTGTGTTATTTCTTACCTATGAGTTTTTCGTATTATTTTAAATTTTGACAGTCAGTCTCCCTGTTGATACTCACAGTCTTTTGACCCACACCCGCTTTCTCCTTTTAAAATATTTTGCATCTCCCATCCCAAATTTTAAAACTTTTGATTGGTTTTCCACAATCATATTCCGAATAAATAAGTTCAATATGAAAAGCTCATAAGGGCCTCACATAGTTGTGCTTTAATCTAACATGTTTTGGAAATCTATTTAAATCTAAAATCTCCAAATGGCAGAGGAGAGAGTTTTATTTTGTAATCCAGTTATCTTTGTAACACAAGTCACACTCATTATTTTTTCAATCAATTAATAGAGGCAAGTAGAAAACAAAAAGCTAAAACCTAAACTAAGATTTCTAAATAGATTTTTCCACTATGTTCAGATACATTTGTTAGGGTTCAAACAATCACAGTTCTTAAAATGAGTACCATGATACAACTTCCAGGCCGGGGTCTGCAGGTGACATCCCTTCCAGAGCAAACATGTGAATGAAAGTGTGACATCAACAGTCCATGTCAAAGATACCAGAATCCTTAAGGATTAGAAGAACATGTTGTCTTTCATCTCCATGCTGCCACAGCATTTAGGAGAGATTTCAGTCAGGCTTTCTCCCCAATCATGACACAGAAAGAGTTTTATCTACAGCTGGAAATTATATTTTAATATTAGTGCACAAAAAGACACAGTCATTGACCCCCAGCAACCCTACTACACAACTGTACAGTTTGGTTAACCTTTAAGCACTCAGGTTTGCTTCCATATTATTCATTCATTGGTTTCACTCTGTGTAGTCTGTTGCATTTAGGTAACGTCCCGACAGAAGATATCAATATTTAGTCATATACTATATTGTTGACACTTTGCTGTATCAGCTTTTATATGATTTACTGATTTAGAGAAGGAAGCAATGAATGAATGAATGACAATACTTGTCCTTTACCCCATATGGTTCTTTAGGAGGATGACATTTCAGCAACTAAAATGACCAGGAGAGAAACACTAATGTAGATGCTGAGAGAACATACAAACTCCACATCAACAGCAAACAGGCACAGGATTTAAACTTTGAACAGATGAATTCATGAGGCAGTAATGCTAAACAATGCATCATAATGACACCCAGTTCTACAACTAGAAAGATACTCTTGACGACAATTCCTGGTTTGCAGGGTTTGAATTTGGGTTGCATGTATTTTGTTGATATCATTGCCACATATTTGTCACATTCCCATACCCATAACCACTTTCCCTAGCTTAGAAATATTGTAAAATTAAGATGGTTTCTGAATATGCAGAATATAAACCAAGAATAACTTAACTGCTGCAATTTTTTATTATCAGGCTCTTAAGATCATTCTAATACTATTCTACAAGTAACTGAAGATGCTGCAGCAAACATTTTATCAAAAGGAAAGAAGTATAAAGTTCTTAACAATGGTTTCCATTTCAGATGATCTTAAAATTACAGAAATTATTAATATCGCCACTCCAGTGCATACACTGTTATCATGAGATACATTCTGCTAAAGCTAAGTAAAACTATTGTAGCAGGCGGCACCTTTAGCTGCAGGGCCTCCAAACTTTAGAAGTATCTATCAGCCAATATAGGAGATACTTCATCTGCCACGTTCTTTAAATTACTTAATTCACCGTACAAGTATTTGTATATCTTTTGAATAACTGCACAAGTTATATGGCATTAAATGCAAAATGTGGAAGATAGCATGAACCATAGTGTCTGCTAAAATGCCCATGAAAGAGCTGGTCAGTTGTCATAGTCACTTACAATATATATGTCTGGAAATAACCAAGTACAATTAGAGGGCTCAATAAGTGTCACATTTCTACACCAATCCAGTTCTTCATGAAGGTGGCTGTCAAAGTAGGGGCGGTGATTTTGAACTGCAAAGATCAGAAATGCTTTCGTTAGCCTCGTTTGACAAGCTTCTGTTTATGATGAACTGTCTACAGTTGAAATCCTATAAATGCGTGCCATGTGTGCAGAGAGCAAACTGCATGTGCTAAAAACAAATATAACCTGTTTTAAAAATAAACATAATGCAAGAGAAAAGTCTTTCTATAGAATCAGATTATACATTGGCATTCGATCACATGAATGGAGGAAAGGTAACCGTGAACAATATGTTGTTGCAGGTGCTATGTGTGTTCTCTGTTGTTCACCATTACAATGATAGTGTAGGTGTCATTGTAAGCTTAAAAGAATTAGTAGCTATGAAATTATGAACTTCAAAATATGCATTTGAAGTAAATGATTTGTCACACTCCGTAAATAGGACTACCGTTTTCAGTACTCAAAGCACATGAATCAACAAATCTGCCTAACATCACCATAATTTGCATAAGTGAGGCTGCATAACACCCACCTGTATGTCTAAATGAATAACTAAAGTGATTTAACATCACTGGCTTTTTGGAAATACAAAATGGCCATAACAAATGCTGCAGCATTTTAATACATTGTATATCCATAGACTACAATGCTTATCTAAATTCTATTTGCTGTTGTTATGTCATATAGTGATGTAATAATTAAAATAAAAGGAAGATATTGTAGCAGAACGAGGCACTTCTCAAATGTGTGGAGCCCTGTGGCTGTGGTGGTCTATGCGTGTATGTCTGTCTCTCTCCAATGTCGCAGTGCTCATTACAACCTGCAAATTAATTATTAAGTTTTAGTTAGCTTGTGCTACTGAGATCCTGAAGAGATAATAGCAAATTTGGCTTTTTATTTTCTCTCAGCAACAAGTCTTTTGTTCAGTATCTTTTGCAATATCTCTGAAACCCTAACTGCCATCAGAAAATATAACATATCCCCAATGACATGTAATGGTGCATTGGCTTAAACTGACAAATTGTGTGGATGAGATCTGCAACTACAGTCAGCAAGTCTGACTTACTGTATCCTATGACTGGAGATTGTATAATGTGACACTGGCTTAAAACCATTTCCCTTTTGACTTGTCAACAGACATCTAATTTCCTAGGTTGGACAAAATTTGCCAGTCATGTGTGCAACTGTATGAGTTGACCCTCATTCATGGCAAAATTGGCTTTTGCCAAATTAAGTGTATATCTAAAATTTTGTTTCTTTGCAGTTTAAAGTAAATTTCCCCATATACAGTACCTGTAGAATAAAGAGGTGTCTTGAACCATCTCCAAACCCAAAATTAATTGAAAGTGTCTGAAATTCCAAAAAAAAAAAATTTTCAGAAATGAGACGTAAGGACAAACATAGGCAGTTAAACATCACACAAAATTGAGTAAAGCCATTATTGTCTATCTGCTGGAGTGCCTTCCCTCTTGCCCAACTTAATACTACAATAAGCAGTCCTGACAGCACCGCCGTCTCTCAAAACGAAACTCTCTGCCCTCTTTCTTGAACCCTCCTGATTTAAAGGCTTTGGTCTGTTGCCACTCAGACATCCAGCCCCACCCACCCTGCTCCCAGACACTCATCTGACATAGTCTTTCAGTCTTGTCTGTAAAGAGCTGTCTGCACTCAGTTACAATATGTTCTCACAAACTTAATAATAATACATAATGTCATGCAGTGTGGCAAAGAAGTTTCTCACTATTTTGTTTAGCCACAAAAATGTTATGTATGTTTTAAAAATGAATATATATTTTTGTGGCTGGTTTTGCATCTGGAAACACCCTGCCCTACCTCACAGGGGTTGTGGGGAGTCCCCTATACCAGTTATGCTGGCGATATTCACATTCTTTCAATTGTTCAGTTGTTGCTGCTTTAGAACACTGTACATCATTGCATAATAGTGATGAAATAAATGTCTGATTAATACTTACTTTGACAAATTTTCACCCAGGAAATGATTTCCCACATATCCAATAAAAAACATAGTCTAGCATGTATCAGCAACTATAGATAACTGAAAAAGACTTGAATAGATAGAGACTTTATTGTCATCCAAGAGATCCTGTGTTGATGTAACATTGATTTTTTGGTTTTGTTATCCACTCACTTAACCCAAGATCAACCAAATTCCCATCCAATGCTTAAGCTCAAATGATTTTTTGACATTACAACCCCAAATGTTTATTTTCCTTGTAAGGAGAAACCAAAAAGTTACATGAAATGCCTGAAGATTAAAAATATATATATTTTAAACTTATACTTTTTGAGGCAAAACTGCCACTACAAATAACAAGTGCTGCTTCTTTGTTGCGAACTTTAGTAATTTCTTTATTGTCAAAATAGAGATGCTAGCCAAAAGTGTACTCAGTTATAGTTTCATCATCATCATCATCATCATCATCATCATCATCACTGAGTAGACATTAGTGTCTTGAGAATGAAAGACAAATGTCTTTAAAGATATTATATTTCTAAATATTATACAATATTTATTCTGTTATAACAGGCTTTGTCACTCCTCCGTCTACTTTTTTCGGTTAAATTAATTACCATGTCCAGGTCTGTGCTTAAGTCCTTTCAAGACAAATCATCATTTAGTGCCTCTCACAAAATATTAGAGGATGCAGTAAGCTAAGTTTTCTATGAAAGATATTTAAAGTAAAATGGTACTAGTACTTAAGAAGTTTTGATATGAATTAAATTTGACAAAGAGACTTAGTGGTAAGGATAGGAATTATTGCTAGGTTTGAACAAAACGTGTAAGAATTCAACAAGAAAAGATGAAAATAACAGCAAGATTAAGGACGGCTCAACTAGAATAAATCATTCTTCTAATTCTACACTGTAATCAGCATGGTCTAGAGACTGCTTATTCACCTCATTAATAGGAAAAGTAAATAATGAAACAGAAGTCACGGTAAAGTAGCTGTTTCCTGGCAACAGATCAAAAGCAGAACCGAAATGTAATAAAAATCTTACCTTAATCAGACCATGTAATACAATTTCAAAATTTAAGCCTATCTTCCCTATTAAACAGGATTGTATGCAAAAAGTGTTGAGCCACTTACCGTTTTTATAGAAGGTTTAATTATTTTCTTCTGTCTTCTTTATTAAGTCAAAGAACATTGGGCGGGTCACCTTCATTCAATTTAAAAAATAATATTTTAATAAAAAATCCAAGATATTATTCTTCACTGTCCTCATCTGAATTTGGTGTATAAGATTATGAAAAAGTTGGCGCTTTCCTTTATGCTATTCAGATAACTCTGGGATTGTGACTGCTTAAATATGTTGGCACACAAACTTGATTGTGAATCTAAATGTATTATGTTTTACTCAATCAGTTTTATTGTGAAAAATAGACTTTACTTCTTCTTCTTCCTGAAAATTACATAAAAGATGCTTCTTTAACCCAACTTGATTGTGAATCTAAATGTATTATGTTTTACTCAATCAGTTTTATTGTGAAAAATAGACTTTACTTCTTCTTCTTCCTGAAAATTACATAAAAGATGCTTCTTTAACCAGGTTGTTACAAAAATGCATAAGAAGCTATATAAGTCAATACATCCTCAATAGGAGACAAAATGGGCATTTATTGCTGTATAATATTCAATTCTCCCTACCAAAATACATTTGCTATGTATAAAATAAGTTAAATCTTATTTTCTCTCTGCTGAAATCGAGAAGTATCATTTCTATTATATGAAATATACAGTTATTAATTGATATGCTATAAAATGTTTATTTTAAGCTGCTCTTTCAATTTGGTATTGACAATGAATTATAGATGCTGCTTCTATTTTTTTCAGAAAATGTGAATCTAAACAATGTTTGATTGACTGGCTGAATGAGTGTTAATAAAAATTTTTCTTGATCAAATTGTATGGTTATGTCTTCATTTGCTTGGTATTAATACAGTACTTATTGTGTGGTTGTACTTGACCTTCTCATGGCACAATCCACTGTAAAATGAACATAAAGAGAAAGTAGAAAGGGTTGGGATTCCAGTTGGACAACTGGACAATTAACTTCAAACTGATGTCTTTTGGATATGAGCAGAAGTCATTATACTGTACTTGCAGAATAATTTACCCAGCAACAGGAAGAATAAGCAGACTTCACATAGGCAGCAATGTGGCACCGTGATGCCCTCACCCAAATATACTTGCTTAAAGTAAAACAATGCAAAATAAAATAAAGTTCCACCCAGCATTGCTTTCTCCATTGCATACAATATTGTGCATGGCTATGTATGAATTTGCATTAACCATAAGAAACACAAGAAATCTGACAAACGAGATGAGACCATTCAGCCCATCAAGCCTGTTTGTTTAGCTAATAGCTGAGCTGCCCCAATAACTTGGGTTGTTTTCAACACTGCATGGATTATGGGACTGAATATAAAATAAAATGAAATAAAATACCCTCTATAAACATTGGAACATTCAAAAAATGTTCATTTTCTGTATGGTCAAGCAATGAAACATGAACATCAGGTCATTTCCATGTATATGCATTTTACCATTTAAAATATGTTCATTCCATAAGTGATGAATTGAGCAAGGCCAACAGGGTCTCCTGCTTCCCTGTTCTTTGGCTGGGTGAGGTGGGTAGGACAGATTGTTTGAGGATGACTCAGATTAATTGGATTCTGTGACTGAATGGGTGCACCAAAGATGCAGTGTGGTCCACTTATGTCTCATCTCTTTCTTGTCTCAGTTTGTGTTCTAGTAGTCCCAATGAGCAATCCATATGCCCCAGGGGCTAGAGGGCATGAGACCCAGTAGATTTACAATGCTACTTAAAATGATAGAAGGGCCAGTTAGGTCATACAAGAGGTTACAAGACCTCCTACTACCAAGATACAGTGAGAACTTTCTTCTTTTTTAAAGAGTGAGAGATGGAGAGATGAAATTGACTCTTTGAAGTCGAGAGAACAACTATAAGGGCCAGAAGGGTACACTGTCCCAAATGGGAACAGGAGTGATTATGTTGGCCATTTACATCAGGAGGGATTGAGAAGTTGCCTTTGAAACTGACCCCTTAAAGGGAATGGAAGATGCAGGATGAAAAGTCACCACTAACCATTAGAACAGGAGTGGGCCAACTTTTTGGAAGTGGACCAAATTCAATTCAATTCTGTTTATTTTTGAATAGCTTTCTCAGCTGAGTGCAGATGTAAAAAAATGTGACAAGTTTTCAGATAAAATGCAAGTATAAATTTTACAAATTACTAAATACAGAATTAGTACACATAAGACATCGATTTGTTTAAACACACACAAAACAATGTAGAAACTATTCAACAATGATTAATTGTTCAGCTATGTGCAGTTGTCAAAGTAGGAGAGAAAAACAAAAGCTCCAATTCGAAACATCCCAGGAGAGAACAAACCTCTGGGAGGTTCAGTCACAGTCCTGGAATCTTCAGCCAAGTAGTCGTACCCCACCTCTCAGGCATTCTACAGTAGAGTCTGCCCTAGGTTGTCTAATCTGATGACAGAATCTTTCCATTTGATGATTCCAATGCTCCCAGGATCTAAGATGACTTTTCAATAGGCTGGAGAACAGATTAGCAATAGAGGAGTAGCACCAAGTGTCACATTAAGGGTGAATCATTTTTAATAATGACACACACAATGGACTGTATAAAATCTAGGTGTGACTATGAACCCAGGTAATACAGCACATATGTTAATCACAAACATTAACTTTAAAAATAGTTTCTCCAAGAAATGTTATAAAATTAGTTATAAAATGTTTTTTTTATTAAATGCTATTAAGAGCGATGCAATCTTTATATATAATACGCTACCGTGGCTGTTCGTTTGTCTGTCCAGAATTTTAAATCACCTGTAGCTCGCAAACCATTTGACTAATTGACCTGAAATTTGGTACACATATACTATGTGACGTCTACTGTCTGCTTTCGGGGTGATGATTCACCTCCCAGGTTATTCCTCTTTTTATTTTTATTTTATTGTAGAATCAACTCTCGGCAGCGGTCAGCAGGGTGGAAGTGTGGCGCATGTGTACGGGCACCGTTCTCATCTCTACCACCTTCACCGTCACTTCCTCTACATCTTCATATCTTAAATCATTCTTGAGGCAGATTGAAGACTTAAGTGCCAGCTTAAGTGAAAAATTAAGAAAAACATACTAAGTAATCGCAACACAAACACTGACTTAATCAGTTTTAACATGAAAAGATGCCGACGAAAGAAGAGAAGAAGCGGGCCGCTAGGGGGGAGAAAAGAAGAGCTGCTCTGGAAGCAGCAAGTGCATCAACTTCTGAGCAAACGAATGCCAAACGTACAGAGAAAGAGGATGAAAACTAGGAATGCTCAAGTCAAGTGTATTCACTGCACGATAGTGCGCCGTTACTGGTATAATATAATTTTAAAACACAGTGATTTCACATTGACCTTTCTGTAGTCATAAATATGAAATTGCTAGCTTCTGCACAAACTGTCAAAATCCACTGAAATTCTGGCAAATTTAATTTATTGCAAAAATTTGTATTTCTTTGTGTATGCAGTATGTTTCATTTTTTCTATACTCAAGAAATTTTCATTTCTGAAAATGCCTGCTGATAACTAAGGTACCAAATAAAGATTCCATGCACACAGCAGTGTAATAAGTAATGTACAATCTGTAGAAATCAAATAAAGAAACTGTAATACACTTATTTTTAAGCTCACCATTGCACTGAAGAGCTGCAAAACGTCTGAAACATTGTCCACATTAACAGCAAAAGGAGAAAAAAAGGACAAAATCTATCTAACGTTGCCTAAAGTTCTGAAAACAAAATTCAAATTGACCATGAAGGAAAGTAATCTGATTTGGATATCTTAAACATCCACACTTCTGTCTGATCACTGTTCCTTAATTTGTGAATATCAACATAGTTTGACTGTTGCAACTGACTCAGAGTATTAAACATCTAAGGAATGGAGAAAAAAATAAATCAACAGCACGGTGCCAAAACTGAAACAAGTCCACCTGTAGAACAGTAACTATCCTTCTTTTCTCACTCTGCGGTATACTGCTTGAAAAACACACACATTGTCCAATCATGAATCCAGAATTATTTTTCTGGAAGAATTACATTTTTCTGTTGGAAAATTAGATTTTCATAGAATTTTCATGTATGCATGTCTAAGAAGCTGCATTCAAAACTTTCAAATTTTTAAGTTACCACAAAATTGTGGCTTCATTGCTACATGCAGTCGATGGTTCTAGGGGTGTGGTCCCGGAAATCATGATCGTCGTCATCCTCTCTGTGGTGATGTAAAGGGTTATCATTTTGAGTATAACACTTTCCAACTTTGTGAATAACTTAAAGAAAGTCTTCTGTTATTTTTAAAAATTCTGCCTTAAAGATTTTTGTGTATTTATCTGCTACGAGTTTTTTACTCCCTTTAAAATTTTTGGTTGCTCAATTGTAACCCCTTTGGTATTTCATTGTAAGGTTACCTTTTACATTCAATCTCCCTCAAACACTATTGGTCCAGTTCTACAATTTCATCATTGAGTCCATTCTGACCTCATCTACAGTATAACTGTCTAGTTTGGTGCTGCTCCTCTTCAGGCTAAGGCCAATCTGCAACATATCATCAAAGCCTGTGAAAGGGTCATAGGCTGGGACTTACCGTTCATTGAAGTCCAATATGAGTCCAGGGTAAGGAAGATTGCTGATTCGACTCACCCAGGGCATCACCTGTTCCAAAGACTTCCCTCTAGCAAATGCCTTCATACAGTGAAAGCTAAAATAACACGTCACCTAAACTGTGTTTTGTCACATACAGTTATTTTGACTAATCAGGTCAGAGCTTCTACTCAATATCTATGTATACCTGCACACTGGACTGCTGGGACATTTTAATCCTACTATCTCTTTATTTTTTTGTATTGCCCAAGTATGCTGCATCATATTTTATCATTTTATATTTCTGTTTTGTATTCTGTGTTATCTTTATATGTTGCACCAATACTATCAAGACAAATTTATAGCACATATCAGTGTACCTGGCCAATAAAGTGAATTCTGATTCTGATTACTTCTTAGTCCTCCCACTTTCTCTGCACCTTTTATCAGTGGGAAAGCAAAGACACAGTTGTGATGCTGCAGCGAGTAAGTGCATTTTATTGCTTTTCACAATAATCACATAGATTGATGTACAATAATATTAAGTTTTGCTTGATCAGCAACTGGAAAACCTTTCCTGATCTACCATCTTTCTTTCAAATTTTTAAAATTGATTTGTACACAGACTTGGAGTCACACCCAGAGTTCCACCTTCTGGGGTTTCTCTTACAACCAAATCCATTGCTAATAAATTCAGCCTCATGTAAACTAAACTAAAAGTCACATGTGAGACGAAAGCAAGCAAGCTGATAAAACCATAAACATTTATGTATGTTGCTGTACTACTGACTGTCCCCATTTATATGTGTTACGAACGTTTTCCCCAAGACATAAATGAGTTAGGTCTCCCAAAACAAGCTAGCAAGCAGGCCAGAAAACTACTTACTCTGTCCAGAAGAAGCAACCTTGACGTAAGCCTGACCCCAAGGCGACCTTCTGGCTTCAGCTTGAACATGTCCTAAATATAAGAAGCAACTACATAAAAGAAACAGCTATAAATATCTCAAAATAATGCAAAAGCTCCCAGAAATATAAAAATGACCCTAAACCTTTGTTTTGCATGAAATTGGAAAACAGATGATCCTTATAAAAAAAAGATTTATTAACAGTATGTCAAAAAAAAAAAATAATAATACAATTAGATGCTCCAAATTCAAAAAGAGGCAACATAGAGTTGAGTTGCCTAAAAACAATCCTAAAGCAAGCAAAATCCCAAAACATGTTCCAGCAATCAGAATCCTGTAAACGAAAGCCAGAGATTAAAAATAACCAGAAACTCCAGTAATAATCAGCAATACTTATAAAATGCAAAACTAAATGAATGATTCCCACACCAGAGCCTTCTCAGTCAATTTAAATAGCCTGAGGGAGGATAAAGGAGAGGTGATAACAGGGTGTTCCTGCAGCTTGAGGCTCCACTCAAAAAGAACAAGGAACAGAACTATATTTAAAGAAACAGTACGGAATTATTGCTCCACTTATTAAACCAAAAGAAATAACATAAAAACATGAGAAAGGAGCTTGTTGTCTGAGGTTGGAAAGGATGCCCATCTCTGATATTAATTTAAATTTGTTTGTAAACATAATGTGAGCTTCTGTACCAAACAGAAGAACACTCAGTAATTGTCAAGGAAGTTCAGATAACACAGTAGGAATTGCATTCCCTTTCTCTTTTTTAAAAATTTGCAGTTTCTTACTTTTTCTTCCCAACATGCTCTTTAATTTAATTACAAATACACCCTGTTTATAGATTTATAAAAATGGCACCATTCCTGGTTAAAGAAACTCTAAAACATTCTTATGTTACAATACACATGGGACGAAAAAGATAAAATATATGAAGTTTTATGATTCTCATAAAAAGTAACATTTTTACCCTCTGTCTTCTTTTATCTGTAGTTTTTATTGATCTGCTTAATACAAGACTCTTCTGAATAAACTAAATGTGCTTGGTACTGAACTGGAGAAACACATTATAAAGAAAATGGGTGGGTTGATGGATGACCATTAGGTCACTATGACTCCATTGTGTTAGTAGTTCTAATTTTCAGTGAAGAGTTTTGCATTTTTTGTTTTTAATTATTTTGCATTCAGTATCACTGAACGCCTTATCCAGAAATAGTGCCTGCCTGGTGCCCACTGCTTATGGAAGGCTAGATTGATAGTCAGACTGTCATATTTCCAGGGTCTGATCTCTGACTCTAGTATCATTTAATTTTCTTTACATTTTTATTTCATAACAAACATCAACTGATGCTCTAGGACACATCATCAGTTATAGTACCTGGGGTCATCTGTGTTTCGGGTCCTTCAACATCAGACACCCCCACCCAGGTGACCCAAACTGGAGCGATAAGTTCCTGGCTTGTTAGCAAATACCATGTGACCAGAAATCACTTCTCTTAATCTACAGCCAACTCAAGGCTTTCTCTGCTACCTATTTTCTTTTCCTGGTGGCCTTTCCTCTGTGTGCATTATGAATGCCTAGGAGGCTGAAGGTCTTGCACAGAGACTGACCAGAAAGCCCATCTTCAGCCCACGTCTATGGGCACTCACCATTCATGACTTGTCTACAGCACTTCTACACCAAGTTTGCATACTTCAATTTCTTCCTCTTGCTGGCTCTCTCCTTCAGCTCCTCTCAATGAACTGTGAGCTCCACCATGACCACCTGTCTTCATGTCTTTCCGGAAACAGCATGATATCCAACTGTAAGGTGGTCTTTACCATGTTCTTCTTGAATTAAAGGTTTTTTTTCCCCCAATCCCACCTTCATCTGCCAGTGAGCTGTTTTTGTAAGTGGCCCTGCTTCTGCCCTTAATTCAGGCTTGGGTGTCTCTCCTGCTCTGACGAAGTTGTTGCCCTTCTTTGCCGTTTGCAGGAGCTTAGTCTGGGCTATGGCGCCACAGATGGCCTCAGCAATCATTTTCACCAACATGGTTGTGGAGCCAGTGATACCATCCCTCACCTAGAGCTTTACGGCAACAGTTGAGGATATGCTTGAGTAATACCTGTTCTGAGACACAAGGGGCATGCTGATGAGTCAACCTTGCCTCAACAAAAGAGGTTGGATGGGGTAGGTAGAACATTATAAATGGACTGGATGAGGAGCTCACTATAGATAGATTTAGCCCTCCACAACTTGGACCAGGAGGTTATTGTCCTTAATATATGTCTTTGTTGAGTTTTTTGTGTACTAAACTGGACAATGAGGATTTTGCTTCATTAAAAATTTTTGGTGCATTTTATGGATTTTGGTCTGTTTTATCACAAAAATCACCTTTAAATTTCCTTATCAAGGACCATTTTATTGTAATCAACAATTTTTGTAATTTCTTCTCTTATTATAAGTATACATATACAAAAGAAAACTACAACTGGAAAACCTGCTCTGATCTAAAAGTAGTGGCACTTGCTACTAGGAATGCAGCTTGGATATGCCAAGTACTAGAATGGGATGGACGTGCCAAAGAGTCTTGTTACATGAAAAAGAACTGGGTACAGGTTGCACATAAACCACTTGTCAAGTTAACAAAGATATTTTTCCCTCCTCTTAATATAAAACTTGGACTGATTAAAAGTTTTGTGAAAATGATGAACAAGGAAGGTAAAAAGGATTTTGATATCCTTTTTGTTAATCCACAAATCAGACATGCCACTAATATCAAGTGGTTTGAAGATCTGCCTGTGGGGCTGGAGGAAATTGCATGGATAGCATTGAAGGATGCACCAAATTATGTTCATCTGGTTGACAACATGGTTTAAGCATGCAAAACCATGAAGTGCAACCTGTTGCTAAAGATTCATTTTCTGCATTTATACTTCTTCACTCTCAACTTGGTGTAGTCAGTGACAAACATGATGAAAGGTTTCACCAGGATATTGCAGTGATGGAAAAGTTGCATCAGGGCTAGTGAAACCCAAAGCTGACCGACTATTGTTGGACACTGAAATGAGAAGCATTGGATGGTGAGTACAAATGAAAATCAAAGCTTTTTAATTGTCAATTGAACACAGTGTGTCAGCATCATTAAGTGAATTAAACACACTAAATTCAATAAAAGTTCATTTCTATTTATCCAAATTCCTATGTCATGCTTTCAATCTTAAATAACATTTGTGTTCAGCTTATCATAATCACCAAAACTTTTTCAAGAAGCAAAAATGTGTTGTCCAGTTTGATTTCTTAGTAAATATCCATCCATCCATCCATCCATCCATCCATCCATCCATCCATCCTCTTCCGCTTATCCGAGATCGGGTCGTGGGGGTAGCAGCTTGAGCAGAGATGCCCAGACTTCCCTCTCCCCAGCCACTTCTTCTAGCTCTTCAGGGGGAATTCTGAGGTGTTCCCAGGCCACCCAAGAGACATAGTCCCTCCAGCGTGTCCTGGGTCTTCCCCGGGGCCTCCTCCCGGTTAGACGTGCCCGGAACACCTCACCAGGGAGGCGCCCAAGAGGCATCCTGATCAGATGCCCGAGCCACCTCATCTGACTCCTCTCGATGCGGAGGAGCAGCGGCTCTACTCTGAGCCCCTCCCGGATGACTGAGCTTCTCACCCTATCTTTAAGGGAAGGCCCAGACACCCTGCGGAGGAAACTCATTTCAGCCACTTGTATTCGCGATCTCATTCTTTCGGTCACTACCCGTAACTCATGACCATAGGTGAGGATAGGAGCGTAGATCGACTGGTAAATTGAGAGCTTTGCCTTACGGCTCAGCTCCTTTTTCACCACGACAGACCGATGCAGAGCCTGCATCACTGCGGACACTGCACCGATATGCCTGTTGATCTCCCGCTCCATTCTTCCCTCACTCGTGAACAAGACCTTGAGATACTTGAACTCCTCCACTTGGGGGAGGATCTCGCTCCCAACCCTGAGAGGGCACGCCACCCTTTTCCGGCTGAGGACCATGGTCTTGGATTTGGAGGTGCTGATTCCCATCCCAGCCGCTTCACACTCGGCTGTGAACTGATCCAGAGAGAGCTGAAGATCACGGCCTGATGAAGCAAACAGGAAAACATCATCTGCAAAAAGCAGTGACCCAATCCTGAGCCCACCAAACTGGACCCACTAAACACCCTGGCTGCGCCTAGAAATTCTGTCCATAAAAGTTATGAACAGAATTGGTGACAAAGGGCAGCCCTGGCAGAGTCCAACTCTCACTGTAAACGGGTTCGAAATTTCTGCCGGCAATGTGGACCAAGCTCTGACATCGGTTGTACAGGGACCGAACAGCCCTTATCAGGGAGTTCGGTACCCCATACTCTCGGAGCACCCACCACAGGACTGCCCGAGGGACACGGTCGAATGCCTTTTCCAAGTCCACAAAACACATGTAGGCAAATGTAGTAGGTTGGGCAAACTCCCAGGCACCCTCCAGGACCCTGCCAAGGGTGTAGAGCTGGTCTACTGTTCCGCAACCAGGACAAAAACCACACTGTTCCTCCTGAATCCAAGGTTTGACTATCTGACTGACCCTCCTCTCCAGGACCCCTGAATAGACTTTTCCAAGGAGGCTGAGGAGTCAGAAGCTTAGCAAATATTATTTTGCCTATTACATTTCTTATGTTAATATAGTATGTTAATTATATCTTTCTTCATATTACGTTCTTATGTTCTTGTTGTCTCCATGTTGAACCCAAGGTGTTGTGATATAGCAAAATAAAATAATGCAAAGATTGCAAGCTCCGACCAAAAAGGACCAAAACCCGACTAGGACCTTCAATGGTCTGCCTAGAAACAGACCTCACCTGAGGCAGCCAGACCCCAAAGTCAAGAGGCAGGGTTTCAGGCCTAAATTAGGCAGAACGTAGGTAATGGCTTTGAAAGTACAAACTTTTAAATGTCCCAAAAACACAGAAATGTTCTTCAAAGGTAAAGAAAATAAACATAAAAACTCTGGCTTGGAAGAACAAGGCCAAAGAAAGTGTTTTCAAATGAAGAATTTGTCTTTAATAAATAAAAGTGAGAACAACACATTAATAAAGTTAATCTAAGGGCAAAAAGACTTTGCCTAAAAAGAATATTCAATGCAAACAAATGAAATCCAATAGTAAAGAAAAAAATGCAAGATGCAGATGCAAATACTCACAAAAAAATAGAAAATACAAGAACAATACTCACTCATATAAACCTTCACCAGCATTAATGCACCTCTGGGAGACTCCATCCTAGCCATCCTAGCCTCTTGTGGTTTCACCTACAGAAAACAAAGAATGTATTCTATATGAATATATACAAATTACATACTGTACATCTCTATATATATAAAATCCAATGTCCGTCTGTCTGTATGCCTGTCCGCTTTTCACAAGAGAACTACTTAATGGATTTAGATCGTGTTTTTTTCTATAATTTGCTTGAACATTCAGGTTGATTTTGCAACTTCTCTCATTGTGCTAAGTATTATAGTTTGATTGTTGCAGTGAGTTATTTGTGCAAATCTGAAAGAGACGGCTGCCGGCCGAGGGGAGGTGGAGGTGGGACCTCGGGAGTAGGGAGCCGGGTGGGGCCATCCTCACGCATGCGCCACCCTCCATTCGAGTCACCACGTGTTTGAGCATACCTTGCCTCCGCTTAGCTCGTGATACCTGTTTGTTCAGCAGACATTATCATCTAGTGATTATTAAGGAGTATCGTTTGACATTTTTGAGAGAGAGATCACAGCTATGTGTGTTTTAGAGGGTACCTGTTCATTGGCAGAGATATCAGGGCCATGTGCTCTTCTCTCCACGCATGGGACACTCTCCCATCAGAGCTGAACATGATCAGATACAATGGCAACGTCTGGGTGTACTTAATTATTGCATGGCCAGAAATACCTTGCCAACGTTTTACATTTTTGGCAAAAAGATCACAGCTACATTCTCACCGTTGATAACAAAAAACAAATATTGTATATCAAGAGGCCCTCAGATACGAAAGCTATCAATATAAATTCTTCTCAATACAAATTACTTTTTAAAACATTTTTTATTGATTTTTAAAGTTGGTCCTGTTTCACTACTATGCAAACGGAGCCACAGGGAACAGTTAGTTTTAAATGAATAAACATAACAAAATTAACAAAAATAAAATAAAAACAAAAAAAAAGAAAAAGAATTAAAAAAATGAAAATGACAAAAACAACAATTAAACAGAAGATAAACACAACATAACATAACACAAAGAGTGTGTCCACTAATGCTGCAGGCTTTGGCACTGCCTTCATCCTTGACAATGGGCTCAGAGGTCTAAATCATTACCGAGGAATTAGTTTGACTATTGTCCAGCTTTTTTCTGGAGTTGCATTTTTTTTTATACATTGATATTAGTTTATCTAATTGCTATTTTTATCTGAATTTTTAAGTTTATGGATCTTTGCTCTGTTGTAGGATTTGATTCTTGATTGTAGATTTGGCTTTGTAAGTCTTTGGGCTTGTCTGTGATAAGAAACACAAATGTGTTTTGCTTCTTGGGACCAGGGGTTCTATACTGTTTTCCCTCTCCTTTTTACGGTGAATTTAAACCTTGTTCCTTGTGAACTACGCTAGTCTTAAATCCTGCTTCTTGATTTTAGAGACCAGACAGATTTGGGCAGGTGATGTCTGTACTTTCTGTTCAAACCACTGTGGGAGTACTGGTCGGATCCTCCTACCATTTTAAGATTTTATAAGCCAGAATAATCAGAACACAGACTTGCTGTCCCAGCCTTTTCGAGTTGTTTCCTGAGTCTGTTTTTCCATGATCATTTATAATTGATTTAAATGATCTGGGGGGTATTTTTCTTACGTGGATTACTCGTAGACCCGGGTTCGCTTCCCGGGTCCTCCCTGCGTGGAGTTTGCATGTTCTCCCCGTGTCTGCGTGGGTTTCCTCCGGGCGCTCCGGTTTCCTCCCACAGTCCAAAGACATGCAGGTTAGGTCGATTGGCGATTCTAAATTGGCCCTAGTGTGTGCTTGGTGTGTGGGTGTTTGTGTGTGTGTCCTGCGGTGGGTTGGCGCCCTGCCCGGGATTGGTTCCCTGCCTTGCGCCCTGTGTTGGCTGGGATTGGCTCCAGCAGACCCCCATGACCCTGTGTTCGGATTCAGTGGGTTGGAAAATGGATGGATGGATGGATTACTCATTTAGCCGGATGTAATTGTTGACGATTTGGCCTGATCCTGGATCTGTCAGTTTTTCGAAACTCTTGCTGGAAGTGTTGTCATAGCAACACATCCTAATCCTCAAACCTGCTCGTAGCTGGTTTGTTCTATGTTAACAAGGATTAGCTCACACCCTTAATCAGTGTCTGTGCGTGGAATTCATTCAGTCATGACTTCGCCGTACATGAATGAGCGAACAATTGATATTGGTAAGCAAATTATAAGAAGAAAATTTCATATACAGAGGGTTTTGTGCGATCAGCAAGATCCTTTATTGCTCCCGGAGGAAATTGTTTTTGAAAGATACCGCTTTTGCTGAGGGGGAATATTGTACCTCAAAAATTAGCACCTTATATTCGAAGTCAAACTCGGCGAAGCTGGGCTGTCACAACCACACAGACAATATGCATTGCTTTGAGGTTTTTTGCAAGCGGCACTTTTTTATGTACTGTAGGCGATGCGGAAAATCTATCTAAAAGTGCAGTTTGCCAGGCAATTCATAAAGTCTGTTTGGCTCTGAAAGATTTCCTTCGGGTTTTCATAGTGTTTCCTGGACGCTTGCGTGTGCAAACAATAAAAGAGGTGTTTCATGCCATTGCAGGCAGGTAAAACACAGGCAAGAACACACACAGATCCATAAAGAATCTCACAATCAGCCTAACATTCTCATTACCCAGGATTTCCAAATGTGATTGGGGCACATGGGACTGATCAGAGTGGAGTTTGATTTGGAAAATGTACCTCTCCTCCTTATGAATAATGAAATATTTGACCTTTGTCAATAGCTCGTTGGTCAGACACAAGTTCTAGGGATATGACATTCCCTGCAACTAACCCAACAAAAAAAGAGGGCTATATGGAACATACCTATGGCACACATTAAGGACAAATATATGCAATGACCATCCTTTACCTGAAATGAATTGACCACTGCATCCTGCCAGTGGTTCTGAGGAGGAGCTTCCCCGTGGAATGCCCTCAGAAACAGGGCGATGGGCATTTTGCTGGAGAGACAACTCTTCTGCAGGGGTTAGGTCTGGACCGCGTGGACCTCCACCTGTTTTTTGCTTGTCTGCCTTCTTATTAGCTTTAAAATTAATGTTCTTTACATTATTTATGATTCTTTATATCAACAATTCTTTACATAGTTATATACCAATATTTACCAGTTTGAAGTATATTCTTGTACTTCACTTTAACCTGTTCCCATGTTCTCCTTGTGCTCACGTTTGATGTGGAATTATGACATATTAAATAATAATTAATCTGACACATAGGAAATGAAACGCTGCTTTCAGTAAGAACAATGCACACGAGTTTAATTTGTCGGCCACTTTTTGCCAGCCGTCTTTTCTGGTTTGGGCTGCTTTTGCAGTGTTACCCCTTGTGCATATTAAATCTTGAAATTCTTCGAGTAACTAACTAACTAACAAATTAACTAACTAACTAATACCCACCCACACACACACACGCGCGCACACACACACACGCACACAGCTTGTCTGAAAGAAAATGCGCCTTTTCTTTTGTCATTTTGTTACAGCCTATCAAAGACTTGCTGATCATGTTTTCTAGACTCAATATATATGGGCTTTTCACTCAGCGCGGGCGCGTGCATTCATCTCGGATGATTAGATCCAGCTAGACTAATCTACTACACGGCTGCATTTGAAAAAACGACTTATCCCGGATGAGTTTCACCGGCATTAACTCATCCAAGATCAGGCATCTGATCTCGGATGATTTAAGCGACATACGGAAAATACCCCCCTGGGATGGGATATCAAAACACTGTCAAGATTTGAAGGAGCCTTCAGTTTGGGAGCCTTAAAGGAATACTCCACCGAAAAATATTTTTTTAAATGTTACTTACCCCATGTGATTTGTAGTGATGGCGAAGAAAAACAATCTTATGTTTTCATGCAAAACAGAGGTAACAATGTTGATTCTTCAGTGGAAACAGATGGTAAACAAAGCTGGGCAGCTGCCAATAATATCAAAACGTTCATAAAAAAATGTAATGTTACTTGTGTTGCATAATCCACATTAAGTCATCTTGTTGTATACTCAAAATGTGTAAAATGCATGCACTTTTTGCTGAAATATTGTTAAATCAATTCATCTGATAAAACAAAAGTAACCTTTCACATGGGGTCATGCTTTTGATCTGAAGACCCGCCTCTTCCCATAATACATTGGCCAAGAGTCCTGTCTTCAATGACTCCATGAATTCTTTTAAAAAACAACTCAAAACTCATCTGTTCAGGAAGGCTTTTAGCTCTACCTGACTTTATTACCCGTCTTTCAGTTTACCTCTCTGTCAAGATGCTCATGTTACCTGTGTGTGTGTGCTAGACCATCAATTATGTTGTCTGTTAGGCTTTTCTCTGAATTACTATCTTACTCTTCTTTATTTATTTATTTGGTTTAGTACAAATGCTATATACTGTATACCCATCCATTCTTTCTTAAACTCTGTGAAGTGCCTTGAGCATGGGAAAGGCACTATATAAATAAAATGTATTATTATTGTTATTCATTATTCAATGAGTCTTGATCTTCCTGAGCTGAAGTACCTTGGTGTCTTTAAGAATTACTGTAGCGGTGATTGTGAGACTGACTACCAACTCATTGTTGCAGGTGCAGTTTTGCAGACATCATGGCAGACAATAGTGGTGAATAACAGTTAAGAAGCTTTTGATTTACAATTAATCTACATCATGGTTATCATGTTCTCACCCTGAGAAGTGACAGAAAGACTGAGATCACGAGCACACACATGCAAACAAAATGAACATTGTTACTACAATCATGCTCTGGGATGAGAAACTCAGCAATGAAGGTTCTCATAGTAGAACAGCTGCTTCTGCAAATTGAGAGTAGCCAGTTGAAGTCATTTGGGCATGTGCTCCCCCAGATTCCTGCCATGCAGAGGCACAACAAGTTGGTTTGAAATTGTTATGCAAGATTTGTTTTTTGGTCCTCTAATGATATACTACTTTTATCCACCACAGCCCTTGGAAGTTGTTCCCCTTGAAGCCATAACATTATTAGTCTGCTGTGAGGGCAGTCTTGCCATTGAACACCAGAGGTCATGGTCACAAAATAATAAGCAAGTCTCCTTATGGGCCCCTTCTGCTACTGCCATCATGGGAGGTGCGCAAGGCACAACCCATTGGGAAAAGATCTAGGGACAGACACAGGACAAGTTGGAATGATTATAGCCTCCAGTTGGCCAGGGAGCTTCTTTGAACTGGCCACTGTGTTGGAAGAAGTTCCTGAGATAGCACCAACACGACATGGTGACACTCATCAGGATAAGCTGAAAGTAAGTGAATTATCGTTTTCCACCTTTCCTTCCTTTGTAGAGTATGAGATTTTGCCATTTAATTAATGTGTTCTGTCATGTTACTGTCTGTGAATTGTAATGTTGCGAGCTGACGGTAAGAAAGACTGCTGGCGAGGCACCAGCGTGTCAGTGGCGTAGGAAGGCGGGTGCGGTGGGTGCGGCCCGCACCGGGTACCAGCTCTGAGGGGGTGACAAAAAATTGCTGGTTTTGTATTAATGCGCCTTTTTGTTACATAAAATAATATGTCAAATATTTTACATGGGCTTTAACAATCCCTAATTGCAGCAAATTGCGGGTGAACGATGTGATGCTGTAATGATTTAGTATTATTGTGTGGTGCGTGGGGGTATAGGGGGTATTCTGTCTAGTTTCTCGTTTCTCCGTGCGAGCGGACAATATCTCCCTCCCCATCCCACTATCTTAAGGCCCCTATACAAGCCGGGACACACGACGAAATCATGTGTCACAATTCTGGTTAATTGTCGATTTGGCGTAATTTTTGGCGACAAATCAGAGGCCAAGAAGGGGCAGTATTGGGAAATTATCATTGGCGTTCTCTTGATTTGGCTCGTTATTGCCTTTATTTTACGTCGCCAAGACGGTATTTTTAAACGTATTTTTATAGTATAGTTTGTGGTTGAATATGAACTTTTAGACTCTGTTCCCACTCTCACTTTAGCATTAAGATTTTCTGTTTCTGTTTCATCATGTGAGAGGAGTTTTTCGAAACTCAAACTAATTAAGAATTATCTCAGATCCACTATGAACCAAGCACGACTCTCTAGCTTTGCCATTTTGTCGATTGAAAATAGTGTAGCTGAAGGTATCGATTTTGACGACGCAATTTAAAAGTTTGCAGAACAAAAGTCAGAAAGAAGAGATTCTAAGTATCATGTTAAAGTACAGTTTGTTGGATTATAGCGAGAACAAAACTTGTAAACAATTGAGTTTTCATTAAATTGTATTATAATAATAATAAAGTTATGCACTAGGTACTATCACTATGAAAAAAGACTTCTAACATTGTATTTTAAACTGGCTTATTAATAAAAAGGCATTTTACTTTTTTTTAATTCATAAAAAATTATTTACAAAATAATTAACATTATCCCCTCTTTACTTAACTAATTGAATAAAGAAATTGCTTTCTCAATAAATTTCATTTTATATTTTGGTGGACATGGGGGTGACAAGTTTAAACTCCGCACCGGGTGCCACCAGACCTTGCTACGCCACTGGCTAGTGTTTGCCTTATTGTTTGCCCTGACCCTGCTGTGCATGTTAAACCGCCGTACTGGAGTCCCCTTTGTCTGTCCGCTGAAGATGCCACCGCCAGAGATTAAAAATACTTCAAACGTCAGGCGCCGTTCAAAAGTGCCGCTCCAGTCGCGCAGTCACCGCTCAGCAGAGTCTCTTCAAGAGGGCTCAGCCAGCCAGGTAACTGTATTACAGTTGTCCTCTGCTTCAAAATCAATAACACGTTCTGTATTGAATAGAATGACAGAATAGATAGACTGCCGTGTTCCTAAAGATTTAAATTAAAATACAAGCATTGCTATTTGTCATGGAAGAAATCTTTAATAGCACAGACCGCTCGCTAATACCAATATTTATGTTTTCGTGGGTGCGCCGCGCGTTCAGTTTCGACTTACAGTATTAAAAAAATAGAGTGCAGACGCATGTGCAATCACGCTAGCGATCTGATCTGCCAATCACTATGACGGTACTCACGACGCCCTCCAGTAGGCGGACTGACTCGGGTGAACTAAGATCCACGTCTTGACAGCAAGATTCGCAGAATCGTGGCTTTTTGTGCAGAAAATATGCTTCTGTACGTTTTTGCATGGTTCGGAGTTTTGAGCTTCGCGGTGTGCGCTCTCAAGTTGCTTTGGAACATCTGGTGTGGATTTCGTTTCTATATTCTGTCGATGGTTTGGAAGACTGATCTGAAGCCGTTTGGAAAATGGGCAGGTATTGGCGATAATAATAGACTGCTTTTAAAATCGAACACAGCGCGATCCAGACCGGTTATTTTATATTTGCATTTATTTATTTACGTTTTCCATTGGAAGAAATGTGTTTTAACCTGAATGGCAGGGCAGGTTATTGAGTGCTGTGACCACCTGGGACCAGATACAGGTGCCTGGGTATCTCTTTCACTTTTTCTCTCTTCCGGTGCCCACCAGTCTATTTTCAAACGCACTTATTCCAGTTCAAGATCGTGCGGACACAAAGTTAGAAAGCTTCCTCGTTACCCTTGGCTAGGAACTAAACCTGGACCCGATATAATACTTACACCTGAGTATGCGATGTTACGGAGAGCGGACGGGGGAACCCACAACTTCACTTTGCCTAACAGTGCGACTTGACCTTTTGGTTTATTGAAACAGAAACCTTGACCACCTTTAAGAGGAATCTGGATGAGATCTTGGGACAGCTTAGATATTAGCTAGAAAACGGGCTTGATGGACTGAATGATCTCCTCTCTTTTGTCAGATTTCTTATGTTTGTTATGTATGTTCTGTTTAATGCTTTTTCCGTTTTTATAGTTCCCTTTCATGTGAACAAAACAGTTGCACACAGTTTGTCTTAAAAATTCAATTCGCCATAGGAGTGATACGAAATCAAATTATACATTAACTTATCCATAGTGTATTTTTCCTTTTATGCAGCAAAGGAGACTGGGGTTTGTGTCAGGGCTGTTCCCTGCGTGGAGTTTGCATGTTCTCACTGAGTTCACATGGGTTTTCTCTGGGTGCTGCGGTCAAAAGACTTGCAGGTTATAGGTGAATTACCATTGTTACTATTGTTATTGCCCTAGTGTGTGTTTGTGTATGAGGGGGTTGTTCCCATAAACATATATAGATAGACACTGCATTCACTGTGTTTCCCAGTCGACACGATACATCAGCGTGTCCACCATATTGCGAGTGGCAAAGTGCCATTTAAACTAATACTGGGTTTTCTGATGAAAAAACAATAATATTTAAAACAGTATCGTTTACATACAACAGATTTTGGCGAATCATTTAAATGCAATTATTTATATCCATTTATACACTAACTAGCAAAATACCCATGCTTCGCAGCGGCGAAGTACTGCTTTAAAATTTTAAATAATAAACTGAGGGAAAATATACCAATAATTATTTGTTAAGGATCTCTTTGTAAACCACGTTGTCAGTTCGCCCCTCCAGTTGTAATATGACTAAGCTGTGCGCTGAGTTTACTCTTGAGCATGCAACGTATAGTTGGCCATGTGAAAAGCAACCTTGCCTCAAATCAATGCCAACCTTTTGTAGGGTCTGTCCCTGAGACTTATTAATTGTCATTGCGAAGCAGAGCCTTACTGGAAATTGGAGGCGTTTGAATTGAAATGGGAGATCAGAGGGTATAACGGGGATGCGAGCATTAAAAACTCTCTCCCCTAAGCCACCGCCAGTAAAAATAGTTGCCTCAATTAGGTTCTTTTGCAGGCATGTGACCTGAATTCTCGTGCCATTACAAAGTTTCAGTGGCTGTAAGTTTCTCAGTAACATTATTGGTGCCCCAACCTTCAAAATTAGATTATGCTCAGGAGTGCCTGGAGGATTCAGAGTGTGGACCGAACTGCAGGCTATGGACGTATATATGTACGTAAGTAGGATTCAGCTAGCGTTGGGAACCCGCGTACCAAATTTCTTGAAGATGGGCCCATTAAGTAACAAAGACCGTTGGAAAGTTCAATATGGCAGCCGATAGTGGTGTCATACCACCAAAATAAGTACATACATCGGTTTCGGTTAGCGCAGGGAAGCCGCCTACCAAATTTTGTGAAGATGGGGCCATAAATAAGAAAGTTTAACATGGCGGACGTTGTTGACCGTTATGACTGTTACGACTGTTACGTGTAGAATTTTAAAGTGAAACCTGCTTAACTTTTGTAAGTAAGCTGTAAGGAATGAGCCTGCCAAATTTCAGCCTTCTACCTAAATGGGAAGTTGGAGAGTTAGGGATGAGTGAGTCAGTGAGGGCTTTGCCTTTTATTAGTATAGATGTATATGTGTATGTATATATATAGATATATATATGTGTGTATGTATATACTGTGTATATATATATATATATATGTGTGTGTATGTGTGTGTGTGTGTATATATATATATATATGTATATATACAGTATGGTTTTGGCAGCCAAGCGCTTTTTTTCCAACCTAGAAGACGTCTCTTGAGATCCGTTTAATCGCCTCGTTGATTGCATGTCTTCCAAGGTAGTTTCAATACCCATTTCCTGCACCGAGTCATCTCCCCTATTATGAGTGACTGTGTTAGTGGCCGAACTTCGTACAGGTCTTTGAACACACTGAATACTTGTAACTGGTGTCGCCCGTCGGCTACTTTCGACAGGAAATGGAAGCAATTGTTGAGTAAAAAAAAAATATTTGTAAGTGATTTCGCATTGAAGAAATAGTAAAAACTTGATCACTTGGGTCAATACCTAAAGAAATACACACAGCAAATGCAATTGAGAATACACCAGAATCTGTATGATTTAATTGTTGCTGTGCGTCTTCATAAACTATGGGAGGTTTGTAAGGAAACAAAGCATGAAGGAAACAAAGCTGCTCTTCGGTGTGGTTGAATTTTTTTATCAGCGTTTAAACTGTCATAGACATGAATTACAGTACCATCATAATAGGTACACACCCAGTGAGTCACTCGTTCAGTAGCTGCAGAAATTAATATTTAAATATGTTTTGCATTTTGTGGAATGGGCATTATAGGTATGTCAGGAGTCCACATTAGCAAAACCTCTTGAGGTTGGAAAATTGTATGCGCAGCTAAAATTTTGTTGAATTTGCTCATGTGATCTGTTGATAAATAATCATTATTTACCAACTCATTCATTGCAAAATCTGACAGTGGTAAGATCACTCCTTCCATAATACTAATCATAAACACTAAGTAGACACTAACACTAAAAAACGGCAACACCGCCGGGAAGAACACTAAATGAGATAAAGTAAAAGTCTACTAAACTTCTTTATTATAACTGCTTTATTGTAGCAGGTGAGGGGACGCTGGCGCACGCTTGTTGTTACCGTTCCTCCCTGTTAACAACACTTTTCGCAAAATTCACCTTAATTCTGCACTTTCTTACGCTTGTTTTTTTTCGTTTATTGTACGTATAGTTCGTGGATACAGCTGACTCGAATTGCATGGATTTGGTTTAATATTTACAGATTTTATGGACACCACTTTACTGTGAACAGCTGAGTCTGTGGATCACGGGACAAGACCTACGAACATTTCTTTGTACCTGGCGATCTAGCACCTTGGGATGATCTGTCTCCGTGATTATATTCGCTATGCTGATCTGCTCCCGTTTCATCTTACAGTACTCTACGACCGGGAACTGATCTGATGTTCATACTAACCTGGCTTATGGCTTATGGCTCTGGGGCGATCACGCCTGAAATTACCAAGCGTTACTGTTTATGGCTGTGTATTGGAACATCCAAATCCTGCTTCCTCCTCCTGCTGTGCTTTCTGCTGCTTGCTATCGCTGCTCACCTACGCTACCACACCCGCCTGTCCTACCGGCTCCGTTGTGCTGTGCTGCTTCTACACTGCTATCAGCTAAGTATCACTCACTATTTTAGCACTTTGAGTACTGAGAAAAGCGCTATATAAATGTAATGAATTATTATTATTTATTATTAAACACTAAAGTACAAAAACGAAGCAGAAAGTAACACTAAACCGCAACACCGTCGGGAACACCGGCACACTGCGTCTACTAAACACTAAGAAACACTAAGTAGAAACACTAAAGGAAAAAATACTATTCAGTAAGTACCGCGTCTACTAAACAGTAAATCAGTAAAGGAGAAAGGACTAAACACTATGGAAAAAGAACGGCAAGACCACATTAGCTGCGGAGCTCAGCTCGGAGCGAAATGAAGTGAATGAAATCAGGTGAATGGGAGGGGAGATGATCACGTGACTCCAACACCCGCCTTAACTCTCCATCCCTCCACAAACACACAAACACAGTCTCTCGGATCCCAACTCTCCTTTATATATATAGATAATGACAATTATTAAATAATAATAATAATTATTATTATTATTAAATAATTCCTCCCATGTAAGTAACATTTCTCGGACTACCTTCTTCCATCTCCGAAACATTTCTAGACTTTGTCCTGTTCTTATGCAACACAGTACTGAAGTATTGGTTAATGCCCTAGTCACCTCACGTATAGATTTACTGTAATGCTATTCTATCTGGAATCCCACAAAAACGTATCCATCGCTTACAACTTCTTCAAAATTCTGCTGTCAGGATAATAACCTGCTGTTCTAAATCCACTGAACATATTACACCTATTCTCTGTCAATTTCACTGGCTCCCTGTTAACTACAGAACACAATACTAAATACTGGTCTTAACATTTAAAGCTCTCCACAACCTCACTGATCTCCAACAGACTTACACTCCCTCTCGCTCACTCAGATCCTCATCTGCAGCTCGACTTTCTGTACCGCAGATCAAACTCTGTTCTATGGGAGCTCGAACGTCTCTCATACTGCTCCTCAACTCGGGAATTCTCTTCCCTCTCGTACCCGTCAGCTAGACTCAATAACACATTTTAAAACTACCCTCAAAACTTATCTTTTCAAACTGGCATACCAATTGTGAATTTTGCACTGTTACTGCCAGTTATCTTTGTTTGTCTTTCTTTTAACAGTAAAATGATACACTCAATGGCAAAAACACACACACACACAGTGGCGTAGCTTGAGTTCGCGGGGCTGGGCTTCAATTTGCCGCCCTCCAACGTATCTGAATATGTTAACCTAATTAAATAGAACATTAAAATGAGGTATAGAGAAAAATTAAGATACATTTTGCATAGATTTATTTATATATTGAGAAACAGCAATATTTTTTTTCACATATAATTATTTATAAGCATCAACTAGACAAGAATATTGTATAGGCGCACTGATAAGCCGTGTTCTGATTATTAGTTTAATATAATTACGCTGCGAAAACCAGAACCAGTGTGATGTACAAGTGATAGGTGGGAATGAGCAAGAACGCCTTCGGAAACGAAACGAAATTATATATTGTGATTTAGTTGTTTATCTTCCTAGAAATTATTATCGGTGTAATGAATTTGTGAATTTCCCCTTGGGATTAATAAAGTATCTATCTATCTATCTATCTATCTATCTATCTATCTATCTATCTATCTATCTATCTATCTATCTATCTATCTATCTATCTATCTATCTAATGTTTCTGTTTATTTTTGTTATTGCCTCATAAGTTTCAACTGCCGTGTCTGATGCCGTCACAGAAGGACCGTCTGAAAATGATTTTTGAAGCATTTGTGGATGAAAATCAGAAAATTCATTAATGAGTGATATTTTTCCGAACCCTGTTGCTTACACATGAAGTGTTCTGAGCCTTTTGGCCAATAATGCCGCCCTCAAAAATGTGCCGCCCCCTCCGCCCGCCCCTAGCTACGCCACTGTACACACACACACACACACACACACGCGCACACACACACATTGTGGTTACTTAAATATATACAGGATAGGATCTAAAATCCATGAAGTAGAACTGTCTTACATAGCTTTTTCCATGTGTTGCCACTCTGTAATTTGAGAGTATTCAGTCTGGCAATATGGTGCAGCCTTAGTTTGTGGAAGACAGACACAACTAAAGACATAAGCATAAAATGATGGTTGTCAATTTCAAACTGTGTTTCCTCAATGTGCTCCTTGAGAAAAAACACATCATCTGAACCAATCTCAGCCCGAACAAACTGATTGATCAAAGATACACTAACACCTAATGTCGACTGTCGGATAACACGCTCAGCTACTTTGACCACCTTGACTGTACGCTCAGAAGGAATCATCAAACCTCCTTTGTTTTTTTAATGTGAGCAAGTGGTAGCTTTGATCATGTGATGCCGGTACAGCATCTTGTTACCAAACTAGCACGGCACACATCACAGGACAGCTTTCTCAAAATCCTTCTGAGCTACCTCCCAGTGCTTCCTGCAGTGGATTTCTTTGGGAAACTTTCAAAGTTTGAGAAATGTTAACAGCTAACAACAATCTACATAGTTAGTGACTAAATACGTTTAGCCAAAGCATTGTTTAGAGGCTCACTTGAGCACATAAATGCATAGCTTTGCTATCTTAGCCTGGCGTAGCTAAAGTTAAGATTATAAAATGGGATTTTCTAATGGCCAAATATAACCAAAACAATTGTTCAGCTTTACCTATGAAATGTAATCCCTGTGATCTGGTTTGGAGCATACAGCGATTTGTACAATCCCAACAGCACACGCGTGAGGCATCTTTATCCATTACTTCACTCCACAGCAGTGCCACTCGCAATATGGTGGCGACGTTGACGTACAATGCTGCTGGTCATGAGGTTTTCTAGTAATTCTATGTCTATGGTTGTTCCTGCCTTCACCTGATGCTTGCTGGGATAGCCATAACCCTGGACAACTGGGTTTAGCAAAAGAATGGATGGATGGATCAGAACTCTGCTTTACACATTTCTCTTAAGGTTTCCAAAAAAATGTTTTAAAAATATTTTGAAACAGTTTTTTATTGTATATTTATATTTTACATTAGCTTGTTTTTATGTTCACAGTTATTGTAAGCCTTTTGGTATATCAGAACATTGAACTGATTTCCTTTTGGGTTTGATCACAGTTGATTTTTTTTTTGTTTGTTTGTTTGACTCCAAAAATAATCCAGTAGTGTTTAAAGTCACCTCCCCGTCCTCACTGTCAGTGTCCTGACATGTTTAACTTGTGCTATAAGTTGGGGCAAATGCTTGAAAGACTGAGAGGCTGTGCAGCCAGAGTGCTGGGAGCACAGTGAGTGGACAGGTGTTGTGGTGTTTGAGGGTTTTTGTCTTAAACATTGGCTATGTCACTCCATTGATTGCATCAGCCTTCACAGAAAAGCCCACTGGAGTATCTAAGGTTTGTTTTTTGCTGTTTTTATTTTATTACCTTTATATAGTGCTAGCTACTCGAGGTGCTTTACATAGACAGTGGGGAGCCACTTTAGCCATCACCGACGTGTAGCATCTACCTGTTTGATGAGACGGCGGCCATTTTGTGCCAGTAAGTCCACACATTAGCTAAAAGGTGGTGATAGGGATAAAAGAGATAGACAATTAGAGCCATGGGGAGATTAGGGGGGCAGAATGAGCAGGCCCTGGTGGGCGGTTTGGCCAGGACCTCAAGGAACATCCTACTCTCTCCAAAATATGCCCAGGAATCTGCTATGACCATAGGGAGTCAGGAGGTTGGTATTTCGTCTGATTTCAAGGATGGCACCATTTTTTAGTACAGTGTCCCAGTCACTGCTTTGGGACATCAGGATCCATCACAGACCACAGGATAACTACTGTACCCCTTAATGGCCTCACCAACACCAAATCAAGTTCTGGCCAGACCCACACGCTTAGCTTCAGGTGAATTACCCATTATGAAATACGGGTGGTTTTTAATTGGTGTTCTCCATCCAGTCATCTCTCCAGGTGCATTCTGGTTAGAGTGGCACACTGAAGTGCTACCATTCTACATGAGTTTAGTCATTTTTGAAAATGGGCAGAAAATTGTCATCCTGTGCTTGCTAGTGTCCAAATTATAACTAATCAAGGAAACACACTTTGATTTCAAAACTCTGCTAGTTAACAATACTATTTAGTGTTTTCTCCACTGATTGACCACCTATTTTTAAATTAATTTATGAAATATCTTTTGATGTAATTCAAGAATGAGTGTAATGTCTGTTCTTTACATTCAGACACACTAGCGTATAGGAGTTGAAGGAGTGGAAGAAGACACTGTCAAAATGCATGAATCACTTTTCAATTTTAATAGACAAGCAAAAGAAAGCAAACAAATATTGTTTTAAACCAAGGAAATTAAATCTGAAAATTGATCAGTTAATATTTATTTGGAAAGCAGTAGCATCTCATCCACACTTGGATCCAGGTTCTGTTCCAAACTGGGGTTCCCTTTGTGGAGTTAACATGCTTATCCTGTATTTGCTTGACTTTCCTTCTACAGCTCAAAGACGTGCTGTGTAAGGGTAACACGTGTACCCAGTTCAGATTTGGCTTATACCTGTTGTTTTCAAAATGTATTTAAACAATAGAAAAATGGCCGGGTACCTGAAGGAGTCATGCATCATCAGCCTTCACAACCCTTTGGCTGCTTTAGTGGCAGATTTCACTTTCAGGATAAGTGGAGGTAACTTCCTTTGCCAGCAGAATATGAGTGACTCTACAGGCTGTAGCTCATGTGTTGATGCCTGAGATATATTGGTGCTACCAGGGTAGCCCATCAGCTGTGAGCTCTTTTTGAATTAAGCTCTTGAAAATGTTATGTTTTGGTTTCCTGAGCACACTTTGTTCTGTTATTTTACAGCTTTATGGGTCAGAGTTTAAATTGTTGCTCAGTCAGTGTGTGGTGCTTTTCCATTTTTTCAGTGTGTATGCAAGGGTTATTCTCCCGGCATGCCCAACATTTCTTGAAAAATTTGTGTTAAAATTTTGGCCTAAAATTGATCTGAAGCATAGAACATGGCACAATTTATATAGGTAAAATTAAAGCATCGATTAACAATTTATAACATTAATTCCTCTAACCCGCTTATCCTGGGCAGGGTCGTGGGGCTGCTGGATGTTTTCCTATCCCAGCAAGCATCATTGTTATTTTATTCATATAAATATTCATTAATTAAGTGTTAAGAATTTTGATTTTTAATGAAATATGAGGAAATACTTTAATGGAGACAAAACTGAGAGAAAAAATAGGTACAATAATATTTTTTAAATACATACAAATATTTAGCATTTTAACACAGTATCATTTGGAGCCATTAGTAATACATTAATCAATAAAATACTTTTGCACATTAAAGTCATTAATTGAAATTGAAAAGTACATAGACAGAACTTAATTTGTCCCCTGGGGAAAAATTGGCTTTTTACAGAAGCTCTTTAAATAAATAAATACATACATGCATATATACATAAATATATGTACACACACTATGATCTGAACACACACCAGAATTAGTAAAAAGGAAAACAAATTCAAAAGAAAGAAGTGAGGCATTATGCAGGCATAATGCTGATGGTATAAAGGAGTCCCAGTAGCGTTTCTTGACACACTTCTGCTGAATAATTTGTTGGCTCAAAGTCCTCAGTGTTAGTGTGCCAGAGAGAGGATGTGAAGCATTGTTCATAATGGCACTCAGTTTTGCTTTAATTCTCTCATTCACTATTATTCCAGGGGGTCCAGAGTGCACCTCATAGCTAAACCTGCTCTTTTAATTAGATTGTTGATTTGGTGGGCCTCTCTTGAAGTGATGTTACCAGCCCAGCACACCACAGTGTAGAAAATCGCACTGGCCATCACACAGTTATAGAAGATGTGAAGAATTGCACTTCCCACATTAAAGAAACTCAGTCTCCTAAGGAAAAAGAGCCTGCTCTGCTCTTCTATAGTTCCTCAGTGTCCTGAGTCCATTCCAACCTGTCATTAATGTGGACCCCCAAACATTTGTAGGAGTGGACCGCAATTGCATCTGCTCCTTGAATAGTGACCAGAGGCTCTTCCTTGGTTTTGACAAAGTTAACATGCAGACAGTTCTCCCTGCACCAAGAAACATAGTTCTCCACCTGACTCCTATACTCTGTCTCATTTGCTTTATCAGTGCACCTCAGAAGTTCAGAATCATCTGAGAATTTCTACAAGTGATTTGACCTGGTGTTATATTTATAGTTTGAGATGTACAGAGTGAACAGAAATGGGGACATGGGGATGTTACTGAAATCCATTATCAGAAACATGGTCCTTAAATCTTACAAACTGTGGTCTGCCTGACAGATTGTCCATTATCCAGGACACCATAGGTGCCTCCACCTGCGTATCTCTGAATTTACCCCTTAACAAGGCTGCATGGTACTGAAGGCACTGGAAAAATCAAAAAACAAAGTCCTCACAGTGCTGCCAGTTTTGTCCAGGTGAGAATAAGCCATGACACTGCTTAAGTGGAAATATACATGCCTTTATCTGTTAAAACTTAAGAATTTGCTTTAAGGTTTTCTCTTTTAATTTTCAGAGTATACTAGGGGGCTCTGCCTCCTGCTCGCTTCACTTGCCCACCCCCGGGTTTGGTTTACTGTATATACAATTTAAAGAGATTGTTATTTTCATGGGAATTGTTACATATGCATTATTTTCACTTTTACTTTAAAAATTTTATAAAAACAATACTGTACTTGTCCTTTATTTCTGGCCCTGGGTGTGGTTAAATCTCTTTCTCGCAGGACGTATAAAGGTGCTCTCGTTGTGAAGGGGTGGATGCTGAACGCACAGTAAGGAGAAGCGGTTGGATCATCTGCTGGCTTGTTGCTGCTGGTGCTGCTTGTATTCTGCTTGTTGTGCTGCGCGTCAATCATTTTAAAGCCTGTACAGCAGCTGTCCTTTTGCCAATTTGCATCTCTGCCACTTGTGTTGTGCAGGGGTGGGGGGGTGGGGGGAGTTTGGCTGAACGCATGCTAAGGAGAAGCGGTCGGATCATCTGCTGGTTAGCTGCTGCTGCTGCTGCTGGCGAGCTGCATATTCTGCTTGTTGTAGTGCGCGTCAATCATTTAAAAGCCTGTACAGCAGCTGTCCTTTTGTCGGATCATCTGCTGGCTTGCTGCTGCTGGAGAGGTGCGTGTTCTGCTTGTCGCTTGTCATTGTTTTAAGAGCTGGGAGCACATGAAGCATGTGCCTCGTCTCGCGTGACATTAAAGTGTCTCTCACGGGATATCAAATTGTCTTCTGAGAAGATCACATCTCGTCTCCCTAGTCTCCCTTCCAAGATTTTTTTTTATAATAGAGAGATAGTTAATTGAATGAAACATTAAGGAAATGTTTACACTTGGGTTAATCAGCCACATCCCATAAACATTGGGATCCAGCTAGCCCAGTGTAAGGCAGGAAGACCCCAGCCATCCTGCACAGTCATTTTTCATACTCCTCCCTTCTGCCATACAGTACAGAGCTGTTGGTATTCATGCCAGGGTCAGATTCTATCCACATGTTTAAGGTTAATGAATGGTCAATCATTAGAAGAACTGCTGATGCATAACAAGCACACACACATACACTTACATATACATATAGAAACAAATACTTGCAAAGATATATTTTAAATATTGTTGCATACTACAAGAATGTATACCCTTTATAGGAGTGTATGTCTTTTTGTTGTTAATTATTAATAAATGTTCGGAAAGGTAAGAACTTCTTGTACTTAGTACACTATGTGCTATGCACACATGACAATAAACTTGACCTGATTTGATCTTGGGTGTGCCCTGGAATTGTCTAAACCAAGGATTCTTGAAATTTTTTTTTAATTTTTTTTTTTCATGAAATCTGCAAACCTTTCTGAAAACGTGTTTTTACTTTGTGATAATGGGTTATTGAATGTAGATTGATGGGCAAAAAAGGCAAATGTTCTGTTTAAAATTAAATCTACAACACAATAAAGTGTTGTGGAACATGACCCGGACACAGACAGGCAGACACGTTTGAGTCACTCCACACGTTTGTTAAAGTGCTCCATTATTTACAAAAGTGCCACAGATCCCAAAAGTCCCCAAAGTCCTGGCCAACACACACAATGCCTTCTCTTCAGGCCGCCTCCTTGCCTCCTCCAGAGACCTCGTCCTTCTTCCACCCGACTCTAGTCCAACGTATGAAGGGAGGCGGCCCCTTTATATTCACCCGGATGTGCTCCAGGTGCTTCCCGGCAATCTTCCACCGGCACTCCCCAGTGTGGCGGAAGTGCCGGCTGCATACCCGGAAGCACTCCGGATGTCCCTGCTTCTCTTCCCCCCAGCACTTCCGGGTATGGCGGGAGGACCAGGGCTCCCAAGGCATCAGGGCACCCCCTGGCGGTGACCACGGGCCCCTACAGGGTTGAGCTTTAAAGCTCTGCAGCCGTGGTCCCCATAGAAACCAGGGTGGTCGCCCCCATGTGGTCTGAGGCGGGCGTAAGCCCTCTTCCAGTCCACCGGGGCATCCCGGCTGGGTTGCCCCCCCCAGCCACCTGTGACAGTGTGTTGAAGATGAAGGGGTCTGAATGCTTTCTGAATCCACTTTACACTCTCTGACCCCTGTCAATCTGGTTGATCAGGTTCCATTATTGATGATTGAGAAATTTTTCATTTAATTACACAGGGCAGGAGATTAAACTTGAAACCATGATCCTTGCATTGGCATTTCTTAGCTCCTGGCTGTATTGTTTGTAAAAACAAGTAAAACAAAGCAGTTGGACTTAAGTAGGAAAGAATAATGGCTGTGGAAAGAGACATTTAACTGTGCCAAGTTCTTAGAAAATTCTTAGAATGTTAGTTCATGGGAACATATTCTTGGAATGGGGCTACAAAAGCTTTCGAAGATTTTGTGTTGCACTTGAAATATTCCTTTTTTGCTATATATGGAATATGCGTGGTAGCAAGAAAAGTCTGGTGAATTAAGAAAGATGTTTTTGTGAAATGCAGTATGTTCAATCTTTAAATAATTAGCCAAGATTTTTTAGTACACTTTGGGTTTTAATATGGAGTGATTTTAACTTTCACTTTAAACTCAATTAATGTTTATACTCTAAAAGTCTTGGGGGTTGCCAAAGTGGGTCATCTTCTTCCATATATTTCTATCCTCTTCATCTTGCTCTGTTACACCCATCACCTGCATGTCTTCTCTCACCACATCCATAAACCTTCTCTTAGGCCTTCCTTTTTTCCTCTTACCTGGCAGCTCTATCCTTAGCATCCTTTTCCAAATATACCCAGCATCTCTCCTCTGCACATATTCAAACCAACGCAATTTCGCCTCTCTGACTTTGTCTCCCAACCGCCCAACTTGAGCTGACCCTCTCATGTACTCATTTCTAATCCTGTCTAATCCTCGTCACACCCACTACAAATCTTAGTAATCTTTAATCGCCACCTCCAGTTCTGTCTCCTGTTTCGTTCATGTGTATTGTAAAAGGCAACCTCCTGGAGGACAATGCAATATAGAGCAAGTTAGATAACGTATACATGGCCAGTGGTAGACCTACATTTTTAGGGCCCTTTTGCAACGGGCAACATGGTCTGGGCTTGCTACTGTTATCTTCTTCAGTGGGGTTGTTTCATGACAGATCACCACTAAATATTTTTGATATTCTAATAATCTTATCATTTTTATTTTAATTGTTATTTTGCATTTCATTACACTATATTATTAATATTATTATTTTTTACAAACCCATTCTCATACAGTAGATATCCAGGAATCAATTTAACAATATTTTAGCAAAAGAAAACATGCAAAAGTTTTCAGTATACAACTAGATGACTTGACTTGGATTATGTGACACAAGTAATGTGAGATTTTTTCATGGACGTTTTGATTGTCCATGTCAATAGCCATACCACATACACTTTACTTAAATGGGAGACCAGCTAGGAAAACCTTGGGTTGCTGCAGGTTATGTGTTAATGATGCCAGCAGGGGGCACTTATCCTGTGGTCTGTGTGTGGATCCCAATGCCCCAGTGCAGTGACGGGGACACTGTGCTGTAAATATGGCACCTTCCTTCAAATGAGATGTAAAACGGAGGTCGTGACTTTCTGTGTTTATTAAGGATCCCTGGGCATCTTTCAAAAAGAGTACGGCATATCCCGATGTCCTGGCTAAAGTGCCCAACATGGTCTCATCCATTCTAGCAGCCTAAACATCCCTGTTTCTATTGGACTATCTCTCTCACCTCTTCACCTAGTGCAATAATGGCTGTTGTCACATCATCTAGGTGAGTGCTACAAATTGGTGGTGGTTGAAATTGTTCCCCTCAGTCTAAGTGCTTTGAGTAGCAAGAATAGTGCTATATTATTATTATTATTATTATTATTATCATTATTATTATTATTATTATTATCATTATTATTATTATTATTATTATTTGCTGCCATCTGGTGTTGACAACTTCCCAATTCCATTAAAGCATAAACTTTGTTATTTCTGTTCTGCATAAAAATGTGAGATTACAATTTTTTCACTACAATGCACACAGGGCAAGTAGTATATAAAAATATATATATTTTTTCACCCTTCATTACTCATGCTGTGCAGTCAAATTTCCACATCTTGTTCAATGAGATAAAACACTCAACACTCTAATAGAATAAGGTCTCTCTTTCCTCTCAGACCCATTTGTCAATCATTAAAATAAATATTGTCCCTCGTCTGTATTTTATTAGTTCAATGCTCCCTCTTTCCCCACCTTCCTCCTTTTAGTACATTTTCAGATCAGCTGTCAGCTCCTTTTTATGGAGTGGCAAAAGACCTGCTATCTAAAACTCTGTTTTGTTGTGAGCCAAGATCAGGCGATAGCATTTCTCTTCCTGATTTTGAATTGTGTCACTGGGCACATGTCCTGCGTCTGATCTCCCTATGGTTAAACCCTCTACTTTCCCCTCCATCCTGGCTACAGATAGAAACAAATCTAATCTCCCCTCACTCAATACAGCAGTTGCCTTTCGTAAGGTTTAAAAATAAAAGTAGTAGAGAGTAGATAAATATAATTATTTTATAAATCGTCCTCTGTGTATCTGGCAAAGGTAGAAAAGTACCTTTCCTCCATTCTGCACTGGCACTCCCTCCCACCACTGTTTCACAATAGTTCTTTAAACACTGGTGGGCAACCTATTTCCAGTCTTGCCAACGTATCAGCACACTCTGCAATTTGCATGACACAATCGGGCTTGCTTCTTTCCAGTTTTTGAAAGGCAAGTTTGCAATACCTCCCTCTTCTTTCTTTTTTATCTTGAGATTAAGTCTGCTCTCAGGATGTGTGGAATAAGCATTTCTGTCCCTGTTCCTAGCCATCCATTATTCGACTACTTTTTCTTGCCTTCGATTTCCATAAAACCCATTTCCCTTTTGTACGTCCACCTGCATGATGCCATAACTGCACCTCTCCCAGTCTGTCAGAAATTGAGCACCGATACAATTTTCAAAAACATAAAATATTCCACTATAAATTCTAATTATTAACACATTCAATATAAAATTATCCATATTGTCCACCCTAGAAAGCATTTCCTAATGGACTTAACACCTGATCCACTTTGCCACCAATGCACCCTTAATGTACAGGGCACTTTTCTCCACACATGCAGGGATTGCCCCTCCATTGTATTGCTTTGGGCTTCTGTTGCTTCAGTACTCTCCACTATCTTATCTATTTCTATTCCTTGCTCTCCTATTACACAACTTCTTTTCGATGTATCTTACTTTTCCTTCTTTGTTCATCATCAACAAATTATTTCATTAGCCACAATAGCAGCTAAACTCCTTTTAGCTTTCCAACGGAAGAATCCTTAATTTGTTACTTTCTTGAGATGGAAGTCTCACAAGTCTTACAAACTTGTTATGCTGGAAATGTCAGCCGAAGAAGAATCAATGGGTTGTCCCCTTGCACCATCAAAAATGGGAAAATCAGTAGCTTTATGATAAAATCTTGTTTTCCCTTCCTTTGTTTTTTAAGTAAGCTCCAAGGTAGAGCAGGATGGAGTGGGAGCTCCAAATTCATATATGATTTTTTTTCCTTTGTTCTTTTATTTCGTTTTTTGGCCTAATTTTAAAACCAATAAAAAGTAAATACAAAAAAATATATCATTTTTGGTTGATGCCCTGATTCCTGTCTTGTGACTGATTCTTCCTGTATTGGCTGTAGTCCCTCATAATCCTTAGCTGGATGAAATAGGCTTGAGAATATAATAATGTAAAGTGTAGTAATATACTAATTAAAACAAATCTGTTAATTAATTGAATCTACGTGAGTGAGAGTGGATGAGTGGGTGAAAGTGATCTGTAAAAAAACTGCTACATCATCCACTGTTGGTAATTGCCTTGCGTCTGATGCTGCCAAGATGGCTGCTGGTTTCTCCGAACCCAGAACTGGATAAGCTAGTTAGAAAAGAGACAGTTGAGTGAAGATATGTGCTACGGTATGCAAAAGTAATTACTCTTCCTTTAGGCACCCATTCACATGAATCCAAGTGTAAAGTACACACAAATAAAAAACAAGTTCACAGTTCTTCCTGAGATTATGATAAGCATAACCCAGTTGTGATGTAACAGGTCATAGCTGGATATGAACAATGTTTGCACACACTTGCCTTTGACCTCAAACAAACACCTTCTGAGAAAAATAAATGTTTATTTTAAACTTTGTGGTGTCACACCTTCGTGGTAAAGTGCATTTTCAGGTTTTCTGATGACTGGTTTTGATGAATTTTTTTGTACAAGTGGCAAATGCTCACCCTAGTCACAGAGAATTTCTGAGATTTGATTTTTGGGTGCCTTCTACACTCTTAAAAATAAAGGTGGCAGAGTAATTCTTAAGATCGAAACCATAGGGATTTCCCAAAAGAGCTATCCATACGAAGGTTCCATAAAAAGCTTATGGCCGTTTAAGACGTGTAACATTCCATTAACAAAATGACAAGCTTATACTAGACTCGTGAAATACCAATGGGTTCCTGATTTTAAAAGGACTTACTTTTGCCACATACATCACACAGGCTCAGATCAAGTTTCCTTCATCTGTTGTGTCCTGCTTAGGTGACTGACTATGCATTAAAGATGTCTGTTCTGTTCATGTATCAGGAACCTTTTCAAAGCCCACAGAACTAATTTCATATGCAGAGAACTCCTCCCAGAATAACCTGGTTCTTTGTCAATCAGTGCTTCTATGAAAAACCCCACAACCCAGTAAAATGCTGCTTTTGAACCATTCATGTATTGAGTCGGTGATTTTTCTGGTGCTGAAATTTCACCTTCCAGTCATGGTGAATTCCTTAGTTTTGATTTTTATAATAGCTGATCTCATAAATGTGAAAGAGTTCTTTCAAGTTGTGTTTTATGATGACAACTTCTGTTTTTGTCTTCTTGTTTTCTTGTACAAGATTAACTATTGAACAAGCATAATTTAATACTTTGATGACAAATCCCTTCAGAAAACTACTTTGCTTTGTTTTCAGTTCCTTTCCCAAAAGACATGCACATCTCCTACTTATCGGTTTTAAACTTCATGGCAGTTGCTCTTAATAGCTCATTGTCTAAAGATTATATGGGGAGGTAAGTTTGTAAAAAAAATGACTAGTGGTGAACATTCAAGCTGTGGTGCTGCCAGGTTGCTTCATGTTTTTGTTATCTGGCACAAATGTAAATTAATGATAATTGTTGATGACCAGAGTGACAACAAAGTGAGGGAATTTAAAACTAGACAAGATAAAGTGCATTCTGCCTACCTCTGTCAGTAGCAATTCACTCAGCAAAATATCACAATTACTACATAAGCATTTCAAAACTTGCTGTCTTTGACCACAGCACCAGCAGCCTTCTACCTTTATTATATTGTTATGTAGTATTCCAAACTGGATTCATTCCAGTTGTTTGTTTTTTTTTTTGTTAACGTTCTAATAAATAACTAATTAAAAAGTAACATTAAAAAGGAAACACCAGACATCAGTGAATCCAGGAGACTGATGTCTTTCTGCTTAAATTACAATACTGTATAATACCTCTGCATTTGGGCCAGCTTTATAAATAATTCACCTTTCAATTGAGAACAGTATGTGCTTCTAAAATTGTCATAATGTAAATTTTTATCTTTTTGATTATTCAAATTTTTCCACGCACTTCTGAAAGAAGCAAGCATTAAATGAAATCATAACTTTGCCTCATGTAACTGAGTTTGGGTGTTTCTGCAAATGTGTCATGCAAAAGAGATGCTACACCTCACAGTGTTGGTTTTAGCCTTACCTGCAATGTAGATGAATTAGGCTCCACCACCCAGTACCTTGAACTGATATAATGAGCTCAGTAATAAATGGATGGGTGGATATTGCAAAGATAAGATTGCTCCTACATTATCCACTTTTAGATTCTGTAAATGATTGTTTCCTATGATGGATTGGCACTTCATGTGCGGGTGGCTCCTGTCTTGTGTTAATTATATTTGATTAAGCTAGTTTGGAAAGCAGATAGTTAGACAGATAATTATGAAACATTAATGCCTCATATCATAGGAGATCCTTTCTCCCATTTCTTTTATCATATTATTTTAATTCCAAAATATGTAGGATGTTCTAATATGCCTAAAAGCCCATGTCTTTTCAGGGTGCCGCCATTTTCTTTCCATATTACATTAATTTAGCTTCTTTGAAAACGGGCATTTCTTTTCAGTGCCAGGTTTTTTCCTGCTAGTTGGATGACTCTGCACTATTTTTGCTTTAACAATTTGCACTTACAGCCTAACAAAAGGCATAGAGGTATATAAATAGGCTGTACACAAATGAAAGAGTGGGAGACAAAACACAAAAAAAACTAAACCATTTAATTAAAAAAAATTATTTTCAAAAAGAAAAAAAAACTCACAAATTCTAGAGAAAGTTACACAAAACAGAAACAAGGCAGGAGGACAACACTAACTTAGCTATCTAGCTAAACAAAGTTTACACAGCTAGATACACACTATCCACATTTATCACATAGATGGCTAACTTACAACAATTACATTTCTTTAATAAAGAATAAGAAACAAAAACCCAAAGCCAGACCATCCAACCCTAACTCTTGTGATAAGCTGCCCGGACACAGACAGACGGACACCATATTAAAGTCCACCACACGTTTATTGTGCATAATTACAGTCCAATAAAGTGCACAACCCAGTGCCTCAAGCACCAAACTCCCCCAAAGTCAAGGCCTCTCTCCGTCTCTCTGCCTGCTCTTCAGGCCGCCTCCACTCTCCTGCACACAAGCCTTGTCCACTCCTCACCCGACTCCAGTCCTTCTTTGCAGGGAGGCGGCCCCTTTTATAAGTACCCTGATGGGCTCCAGGTGATCCCCGACACTCCCTAGACACTCCCCTGTGTGGCGGAAGTGCCGGCTGTGTTCCCGGAAGCCCCCCGGGTGTTCCCCGTCTTCTTCCCCCCAGCACTTCCTGGTGTGACGGAAGTGTTGGCGTTCCGGGTCCTTCAGGCATGGGAGCGCCCCCTGGCGGAGACCACGGGCCCCTACAGGGTTGGGCTTCCAAGCCCTGCACCCGTGGCCTCCGAAGGGACCAGGGCGGTCACCCCCTCGTGGTCTGGAGGAGGCAAGAGCCCTCCTCCTGTCTTCCTGGGCATCCCGGCTGGGTGCCACCCCCAGCCGTCTGCCACACTCTCCATACCTTGCTCTGTGAAACCCAAATCCTTCTCTTTGAATTATCTTTAGTACTAGTACAAGCAATGAAAAGAAGGGCAAAAGTAAATCAAAGAAAATAAATATAGCCATTCACCTCCTGACCTCAACGACATCAAGTTTAGCACATTGTGTTAGCTACAGTGCATTTTGGAGAGAAACATGTCTTGCTATTCTGATGCATTTATGTTAAACCAATTCCTGCTCAATACATTTGTGAAAATTATCTTACAAAATGAGGGACATATGTGTCACTATTTTACTTTATTCAGCATGCTGCTGTTGTGATTCTGACACTCCAAAATAGCAAACACTGGTGAGGCCTTCAAAATTGCCTGTAGGAAACAGGCCAGAAACCTAACCAAGATAGGCCTCACCCTAGGACATTGAGAGGATTTAGGCCTGTCTAGGTCTCAAAATGGAAAAGACTTTTAAAGCTCAAAATATGTCTCTGCTGTGGACTGGAGTCCCAAACAAGGAGAATCAGGGTTGTAAGTTCTCCAAAAGACATTACTGAAAAGCTTCACACTTCCTTGCATGCCTGGAAAGGCCTCACCGCAATGGGGCTAACTCCCCTAGCCTGCTTCAGGCCTAGAAGGTCAAACAGAAATTAAACCTTTAAAAGTTACTTAACAGTTGTAAAAATATTTCAAAAAAGCCTCACAAGTAGGAAGGTCATCCTAAACCTCAGTTTGTGAACAAAAGAGCCTCAAAAAGCTCTTTATGAAAGAAGTATTTACTAACAAAAAATTAAAAAAATGAAAATCAAGTCTTCACAGAGCAAATGATGCAAAAGGGAATTGCCTAACAGGCAAACCTACATTAACAAAGTCCTGAATACGTAATCAAGAAACAGAATCTTGGGAACACAGCAAGAGAATACACAAATAACAATACTTACATTCCAAGACACATTTCACCTGATTATGTGAACAAGGTCTACAACCAATCCAGTAGTATTTGAAGTTCACACACTGCGGTAAGCAGTACTGGGGAACAACTGTCAATTTTACAGCTCTGCAGCATCAGTGATTGCAAAGGAGAGCAGCTGACAATGAATAACCCTCTACTAGGTGAGCACAGGTGCCATTCTTAAAAGTTTAGTGTAGTCACATAACCGTCCCATTTGTCTCAGAGAGATGGGAATGTCACGAATACCACAATTGGCCAGGAAGTCCGCAAATACTGTTGATGTAAAAGTGAGGGCCACTGTCAGTGATTATGATGGAAGGTAGGCCACAACGAGCAAATAGTGACTCCAGCAAATGAATGGCTTTGTCAGAGGTTACAGACCCAGCTGAGAGAAATTCAGTCCACTTAGAATACAAGTTAAAAGCCACAAGGAGAAAATGCTGGTGGTATAGGGCTCCATGAAACTCTCCCAAGATATTCAACTATATGTGATTCCGAACAGGTTGCAGTGGAGTTGGGACAGGTGGGGCAATTTGTCCATTAACTGGGCAAGTTGAATAATTTTTTATCAGGATCTCAGTATACAAGTATATTCTTAGTCATCACACTTGGACACAGCACTGCTGCTTAACAAAAACAATGCCCAGATGCCCTTCATGCACCATGTCCAGAACACATGCATAAAGGCTTCTGGTGATAACAGTGACATGTTGACTATGCAGAAGTCATTCCAGCAGCTTAGCCTATTGTTTACTTGGTGACACAGAATCAGTTGCTCAGGAGTCTTGGGTGATCAGCTAGTGCTGCTGAATGGGCAAAACTGAGAGAGCAGAGGGTTGTGTTCTGAGGCCAAAGGGCCTGATTGGCAAAAGCTGGGAAGTTCTGACTGTCTGAGTAGAGTGGGACCTGTAGAGATCCCTGACAAAGGTCAACGTTTGAGAGAAGTATAAAGTCATGAAACTTTTTAATAAGCTCTTCCATTGTTTGTTCTTAAGCCAACACTCCAGTGCCACCACAAATGGTTATTTTGTAAACAATGAATTTATCTGCTCTTTTGTAGACTAATTGATTGACTAACTTTGTCCATATAATTCAGACAGGCATATGAATATGTGCTGTATTTGAATATGTGTTGAATAATTTGATGTATTGAATTTGAGGATATGGAGAAAAACACAGCTAAAATAACTCTAATACGAAGACAAACGAGACAATACTATTATCAATAAATTATGAAGTCAAAAAAGCCTAAAAGTAAAAATGGGTGTTTTTGATTAATAATGGACTAATTAACATGACTTGGTGTCAGGAATTCAACTTGAAACTTTCGTATTACAACCATTCTGACACATTTCACATGTATTTTAAAGAATCCATCTTAAATTAAGATAGATGTTACTTATAGATACTGTATTAATATAGATACACTCTTAAAAATAAAGGTGCCTTCAGAATGATGCCATAGGGGAATCATTTTTGGGTCCTAAAAGACCCATTCATATGAAGGTTGCAGAAAGAACCTTTATTTAGTTAGATTCGTAACAGGCTCTTTACAGTAAATGGCGATGAACAGATGGTAACAGATTTGTGAACTACTAATGGCTCCTGATTTTAAAAGGATTCTCACGGCATACAATAACATGATCTGAGTCCAGGTTTTGTTAATCTGTTAGTACAGCCTACCATACATTAATGATTACATTTTTTTCTACAATTTAGAAAGTTTTTCAAAGCACAAAGAACCAACTTCATATGCAAAAAACCTGTCTCAGAATGAAATTGTGCTTAGTCTAGCAATGGACTTAGGAGGAGCAATGTAGCCAACTAAAGAACCATAAAGCACCATTAAACAACAATTATTTTTAGGAGTGTACTGGACTAGGCACATTTGGCATAAATTGGCTTAATAATGTTTTATGAAGTATAAATTATACCATCTAAAATCACATTGCGTAAGATGTCTCTTGAAGATAATACTGAGGTAAAAAACAATCTTCTATACTATCATAACCACAGAGCATTAAATACTTAATTAATTATATAACTTTTCAGGAACAGTTCATTTTTTGAATTTCATATTTTAAATTCCCATTGTTTGTTATTCACATCACATTTAAATATTTATTATTTATAAAAATGGTGATGAGCAAGGCTGACAATACGAGCATAAATCTGTTTATTTTAAATTCTTTATATTAAGCATTTTGAGTATTTACAAATAAAATATTTTATTATTATTACTATTATTATTAATTGACATTTTTTACTTTTTCCAGCTTCCTGTCTTAATCGGTTATCATGTAAATGGGCATTGATAATTACTCAGAAATGCTGTGCAAGCAGTTCTGTGCAACACACAAATGAATTCACTGTGAACATTTTCTGCTTAAAAAAATACTATTTCAGAAAAAAAGGTGAAGAGAAGAAGTGAGAGAACATCTTTATAATGCACAACACTTCATAAGTATAACTTGTGCGTTGCGTTTCAAGAGTCTCGACTCGACACCGACGAGATGTTCATCCCCCAGTCCTAATCGACTTGAGAACATGGAAAGAACCCAGATCCATTTTTATTAAGAGTTGTTTGTATTTGTACTTTTTTAAAATTAAAACCAGGATTTTAGTGAGCTGTACCGTCAGCGTATTTAGTAATCTAAACTGCAATAGAAGAATGTGTAACTCTTCAAAAAAGCTGAGTTCCCAGCAGCATATGCCCTGTTCTGTTGTACCGCAAAATCTCTTTCAGTTGGAATCAACTGAGTCAACTGCGCTGTATTAAAAATACTTCAGCAGCCTTATAACTTATTAAATACTAGCCGTGTAAGGCCGTGCTATAAAAAGCCCGGGGTTCTAAAAACTATTGAAATCATCAGAAAAAAAACTGAAATGTAGAGATGTCAGGTAATTGAAAGGAACTACTCTGGGCATCTCTCTTGTAGGAGGATTTGTTTTGCCGATGTGCTCGCTTCACTTGTTAAGTGACGGGAGGAAATGTAAAAGGGACACCGTTTTGCCAATGTTAACAGCTAAGCGACTTCATCTTTCTTCTGAGGTTTCGTTTTGCTGATGTGCTCGCCTCACATTAGCGGCTAAGTGAGTTTTCTGTTTCCTCGGAGTTGGAGCCCTTACCCCGACTCCACCTCTCACTTCTGGGCCGGAGAGACACACAAACTTCCACGCGTAGACATTTATATATAAGATTATTAATTTACAATTTAATGTTTGAAGAGGGCGGCACAGTGGCGCAGTAGTAGCGCTGCTGCCTCGCAGTTAGGAGACCTGGGTTCGCATCCCGGGTCCTCCCTGCATGGAGTTTGCATGTTCTCCTCGTGTCTGCGTGGGTTTCCTCTGGGCGCTCCAGTTTCCTCCCACAGTCCAAAGACATGCTGGTTAGGTGGATTGGCGATTCTAAATTGGCCCTAGTGTGTGCTTGGTGTGTGGGTGTGTGTCCTGTGGTGGGTTGGCACCCTGCCCGGGATTGGTTCCTGCCTTGCACCCTGTGTTGGCTGGGATTGGCTCCAGCAGACCCCCGTGACCCTGTGTTTGGATTCAGCGGGTTGGAAAATGGATGGATGGATGGATGTTTGAAGAAATATCTAAAAAATAAAAAAATAGCTTCATAAAGCTGACCTCTACATATTATGGAGCCCCTCAAGGGACATGGGTGAGAAAAAAAAAATTGATGATGAAAAAAATTAATAAGAGGAAATTTTTTTTGACCTAAGGAAAAAAAATTGATGAAAAAAAAAAGAAAATTAGGAGAGGGTTTTTTTTTCTCATCCATGTTCCTTAAGGAACTCTGTAATTTATAGAGGATGTTATTGCTGCTTAAATTTCACAACTACTGATACGTATTTTTATTTCTGGTGATAGTTAAAGAGTTATAAGTTGACAGCCCTGTCATAAATATCTGAGCAAAGAGTGAAAATGCAACTCTTACCAGAAATAACGCTAGCAAGTGTTTTCAACAACTAGTCTATGTACTGAAACATTACTCTTCACCAGTGCACTGAAGTAAAATAATGGTGTCAACTGATAAGTGCATTTAGCAGACAATTTTTCTGTTCTGTCCAAAGAAATACCATGCATTTAACTTTCGTCCTAATGCTAGTCACTAGCATGAAATTGTTAAGTTAACTAAAAGAAGTGTTGTTGAACAGCTAATCCTGCATTCTATTTACCTCGGAAGTCAGAGCTGGAGATGACATCACACCCAAGTTGACCTCTGTTCCAGTAAGATATTGGGAAATCTAATCTGGATGTGTCTAAGAATACCTTTGTTGTGCTTTCTCTGTCGGAATGAATAGCAGTTGATAACAACACATTACATCTTCTGCGGTGGGTTGGCACCCTGCCCGGGATTGGTTCCTGCCTTTTGCCCTGTGTTGGCTGGGATTGGTTCCGGCAGACCCCCGTGACCCTGTGTTCGGATTCAGCAGGTTGGGTAATGGATGGATGGATGGACATTGCATCTTATTTTGCATATCCAAACACTCCACTGATAGAGGTTGGACAGTACCATGTGTACGACTGATTTAATGACACACAAATAGACAAAAGCGGTAATAAACAGTATAATGCTACAGCTTTCACTAAAGTTCACAGTCTACGTCACCATTTTGGATTGACGGCATGAGCTGAAATCAGACAAAAACATACTGAGAAGACCACAACCGAGTTTCCAAGTTGGGAATCTGACTTAAGGGGGCATTCCAGTTTAACAAAGAACTGAGAAATTCCAACTTCCTACTTCAAATGAAATGCAGCATAAGCGTCACTGTTGGCTTGTCCAGCGCTATATACTTCTAGGCGTTCATGCATTGAGCTAGTGCTGTTGTGGAACACCACACAATGAGTAAACAACCACTTTCTCTGATTTTTGGTCGAAATTATCCCACGCAGAGGAGAATTTTGCCAGATATTTGGGGAAACCTTCTTCCGCTAAATGTGGCGCAATTGCTGTGCTATGTGGAAGAGGAGCAGAGACAACTAGTCAATGAAGAAAATATAATTTGATGAAAGTTTTTAGTCACTTACATTGATTAATCATGGCAGCCAGAGGACATTCAGTTCAAGGACCCAGATTTCTTCCTGATAATGACAATATAAAAAATGTATAGCTACGCACCAGCCTGTTCTCTAACACCAGCTTTTTGCAGATTCCTGAACTCTGTAACCAGATCCGCATGGAGGGCCAAGGATAGATTACTGGACATGCTTTAACATCATTAAGGGGTTTATGAGTGAACATTGGTGTTCAGACAAGTCCACTGAATAACAGTGAGGATATTATATCTACTGGTGTCTTGGGGAGAAAAGCCCAATGCTTTAAACATATTCAAGTCTGAAAATGTTGGCACTATGATGGATCCTGTGAAATGTGAAAGAAGACAGATACTTGGGTCTCAAATGGACTACCATTATGACAGAGACCACTATTTGTTTTTTGGAGCCAACCTTACCACAAAGCAAGGCCGAGGACCTACCACAAGGAAAATGAGAAAGAAGAAAACATTAGCTAGGGTCAGATGCCTACATGTAGGGCAGCTGTGAGGTGCAGTTCTAATGCTGTCCTACATGAACCTGCCATGTTGGATTTGTCCTCTGCCCAGGAAGTGCATACCACTTGTAGGAGAAGTGTTTGATAGTTTGAGGAAGTTTAATGGCAAACACTAAGAGAAAAGCCAGTTTGGCAATCAACAGATTGTTTGTGGCTAATAGTAATCTCTCATACACCTTTGCTTTTTTAGAGTGCCCTGTGAGTTTATCTCGTTTAAATTCACCCTGCATGGCATGAAAGTTTCAAGAGCTCACCAGTCTGCATAGGTTTGCTGTGTAATGGTGCAACAACTCGCCTGGTTGTTGTTGGCACTTCCAAAACAGCATCTGTCTGGCAATAATGTTGTGAGGTGCAGCAAAACGTTTGTGGCAGTAGCATAATCCCATGCATTTGTGAGGATTTTAAAAAAAAGCAGCATCCCTGCATATCAGTAGCACCTTTGTGCATGTCACTCACATTATCAAGGCCGAGAGTTGTGTGGTACGTCTCGAAGGACTCCAGCCGGTTAGTACTTAGCATGGGGGCTTACCAGACAGTGGCAAGACGGGGTTAGGCAGTTGGCAGTGAAAGCTCCATCCTTGTTATTAACGTTATGTATTGAATGAAGGAGGCTCAAAAAAGAGCTGCACACACATGACAGTCTTGTACTTTATTCAACATCCTCCTGACTCAGCAAAGCAAATTCATCAATATCTTCTCTACTGTTGTACTAATCGTCAGTAAGTAACATAAGAGCTTTAAAATAAATTCAAATGTAGAGCATTTACCAAGTCCTCTTATTCAAACACACAGTCATGGGGAGCAGGAGGATTTTTTTGCTGCATCATGTCTAAGGCAGTAATCAACTCACATAACCATGGGCAGGAATTTAATTCCTGAAACTGAAGCTGTAGCACTACAGCAGTCACTAGATTTTTATTGTCTTAATTGCAGTAGTAGTCTTAGTAATGTCACGTGTAGAGAGCATAGGGAAATTCTTGCTGAGGGTGGTCCTGTTGGAAAGGCTGTTGACCCATGTGTCTGGCGTCCAGGTTCACATTTTGTGCTCGGCTGCTGTCAGTGTAAAGCTCTGAATTAGACAGACGATGATGCCAAACTGCAGAGTAACTGTTTGCACGATTGGAGACATGTGTGATACTAATTAAAGAAAACAGCTAGATTGACAAACTACTGTAATCCAGTTATTTATGATCTTTTCTAGCAGTATCAACAAATGTGTCCAGGCCATTTTAGAATAACTTTGTAGAATAAGCAATACTTGATCTTTTTTCACACTTGCTTTGCTTTATTCGATGACATATCCAAGGCAGGCAGGTATACATGGGACAACTGCTTCTCATTTCATCCCGTTTCAGGAGGCCTACAGGACTTTTCTAATGAGCTGTAAGGGAGGCAAACTGCACTCAGGTCCTAATTTGCATTCCTGAGGTGGTTTGTCATGTGGTTTGTGCGGCAACGTGCTGTATCAGTGCATGCTCCCAACCTCTCTCTCTTTATATATATTGTGATGGACGGCCGGCGTTTCAGTCTGGCCGGGACGTCCCTGAACAGAAAGAAGGAGGAAGAGCAGGCTTTTTAGGACACTGCCTCCCCCGGGACACTAGATGGCAGCTCCCCTGGACGGAAAAGGTTCCCCGGATTCCCTCAGGGCATCATGGGACATGGAGTCCGTTTCCTCAGCCCTGTTGGGTGCTGTGGGTGCCTCCAGGGGGAGCTCACAAGGAACCTGGGGTCTCCTACTGTTATTACGACTTGGAAGTACTTCGGAGGCACAAGGACAGAAGCCCGCAGTACTTCCGGGCTACTTAAGGAAGGATGATGTGGCATTTGACCCTGAGAAGGAACACTTCCGGGTCATGGACTATTGTATTGATTATTGATTATTCTTAATTATTATTGTTATTGGAGAATTGTGGAGTGTGTGGTGCTTTGTGCACTTATTTGAAGAAATTATTAAAGAATCCTTCTTGGTGCTTTTAAACGTGTGTTCTGGACATCTGTCTGTGGGGTTTCACGGGGCAACAGTGCCTCTAGCATCCACAATATAAACACGGCTAAGGTAGCCTCTAACTTTGAAAAGAAGGACATCTCAGCAGAAAAGTAAGAACTTTGTAGGATGCCTTTCCCTATGACAGCTCAATTCACCTTTATTTTCTTTTTAACAGTTCATGGTAGTCACAAATAAAATGTGTTATGTTCACTGGCAAACTAATAATAGTCCTAGTCATTCTTAAATCTGCTTACTCCAATTTAGTGAAACAGAGAGCAAGAGCCTGTCCTGGCAGCACTGCACACAATACAAGAAAGGGGCATGGACAAGGTACCAGTTTATAACTTGGCCCACACACACATACTCACACTTGAACTGAGACATTTTAACCAAACTTGCATGGCTTTGAGAATGTAGGAGAATAACTGGAGGACCCTGAAGAACAGCAAAGAGGCTCCATGCAGACAATCAGGTGCTGGATTTTAACTTAGCAGTAGCAGTGCTAATCATTGTGCTCTATGGTGCCACTTAAGCTACAAATATGTTTACTGCATTACCGCTAAATATCTCAAATTTCTTAAATTAACTATATCCACACTTATAGCCGTTGGACTGATCAGCTGTCTTAAAGCTGCAGAACATTATACTCTTTCAGAAAAAAAACAGTATGGTATTAATGAAAATAATTTAAAAGTACATATTTTTTCTTAGCATATTTTATTTTACGTTCTGTAGGTTATTTTGCATTATTCTATCAAAGCAATTTTTCCATGGCAAGTCTGGCTTTTTTGGCTAAATATGAGCGGAAATGTCTACATGCAAAATGAAACAATATTTATTTAAAGTTGAAATAACAAATTATTTGAAAGACTGGATGACAACTTTATCTACTCCGAATTTTATGAACTATTGTAAACATCTGGTAGAACACAAAGTCTGAGCTCCCCCCACTCCCTGTGTTAAACTTAAGGGGGGATATCTTCCCCCATTTCAAAAATGAATTTCAAGCCCTGTACAGTTCTAGAATGGAAAAATGTACAGTATGACCCCAGATGGCAGAAATTCATGTGTGACCTGCAGCGGTACATCTTTTACTAGCAAAAATAACCAAAAGTGTTACTCAGGATGCATCATTTATTATTGATAAGATCACTATGATGGTGGAGGTTGGCTCCATGCTCCCACTTCTCTTAAGGAGCATCTTGAACCGTCAACAGTCATAACCAAGATAAGCTGGGCAAATGAGGACACACTTATAGCAAGGGGTAGGTGCAAAAGTGTTCAAGAATCGTTATTTAAAACCATCAGAAAAAACGTTTTCAAAAAGTGCAGTGAAATTTTTCAAATCTTCAATAAACAAATAAATGATACATTAAAACAGTGTCCATGTGGACGTTAAAACAGCTCAATAAATACTACGCTAAAATGAAACTAAAACTCCACGTGCAGGAAACAAAACTCACAAGCCTCAGTGCCGATATCTCCTCTGCCTACCTCGCATAGGACTTTACAGCAGAGGAGATTTTCTGCTGAAAGGTGCAGCCAACCTTCTTCCACAGGCTCACTCCTCACACTCTTGCTGCCACTCCCCAGCATTACATTAGAATGAGTAACGGGCTACTCTGGCTACCTGAAAATTGCTCAGCCAAAGTGGCCCTCTTCAGCCCCCGAGCTTCAGCCCTACAAATCCTCCCAAAGGGCTCTCCTCCCATCTGCCTGCCTCCTCTCCTGTCGCGTTTCGTCCTTCACTCACTTTCTCTCTCTCTCTCATCTCTTTACCCTCTGTTTATTTTTTCCTTCTCTCTCGCTCTTTTCAGTTTCTATCTCTTGAACCTGACTCTATCTTGTGCAGGCTCCACTTATCTTCTCTCGCCTGATTGCGTGGGTGTAATTCACTGCCACCTTCGAGGTGTGAATGAGGCACCTGACTGACACTTCTGCATATGTGTGTGCGATCAGCCAGACACCCCAACCAACCCCGGAGTGAAGTGCGCTGGCACACACTTGCACCTGACTCAGAGTCTGCACATACTCGGGTGTGATTGTTTATTTAAAAACTCTCCTATGGCATGGACCACTTATCACAATTGCTTTATTTAATCTCTCACTGCACATGTTTAAATCCATTCTTTATTTTACAACTGCTAGGTCCGTTGCTTTGGTAATATCTCAAAATGAATATTTTATAAGTACATTGACTTTATGTACTTCATTAAAAGTTATGTTTTACATTTTCTCTGAACACTTGGCATTTGCTATCAGTGAAAACATGTTTACTTTTTTAGAATTTCTTAACAGGCAATAAAATATGGAATTGCAAATCCAAAGAAATGAATATCCTTAATTATCTCAATATTGTATATGTGTATAGTGTTGCTATTAAATGTATTACTATAATCTGATTTCTTTGTAAACATCACAAAGAAGGGAGAGAGAGATTGTTGTTAATTCTTGTTTGAGATTTGAACCCATTGTTTGTCTACTAGAAGCTCAGATGCTTTCACTGCACCTCCTGATTGTTTTATGATGTAGTGCAGTCACATTACTTAAAATTTCTGAAGCAGTATGTTGACAGCAGTACCTTTCTCGTGATACACAGACAACACACTGCAAAATTATGCAGTATTCCTCATTCATTCTGAATGGCTGCATCTGTAAGTTGATGAGAGAAATCCTGATGCATGCAAATAAAATCACCCCGATCTATCTGTTTGTGTTCCTAGTAAGATGTAGGGACTTTCAAAACTAGCCTCAACGTTTTTTAGAAGAATTAATTGGAAAGGACTGGCTGAATGGTCTGTTCACGTCTAGATTGTTCTAATGTTCTAAAAATGTTCTAATGATACATGTCCAAGTGTTCACGGAAATGAGAGTTGGACTGCTATGTAAAGGTGTCCTGTCTCTGGTAAACATACATAAGAAGTCAGAAATCTAAATTTTGGAGAATTTTCAAATTACGGGGCATAAAACAGAACAAATGTAAACTGATGATCTGTGGACAACCAATATTTTTACTTACCACAGCTAATTCATGCAGTGCTAGGGACTTTTAATTATTTGACAGTTGATAGTGGCATTATAGAAATGTCATTTAAATGTTAGCTGCCACAGATGAACTGCTTCTTTTACCTAAAACATTTTGAACCACAGTCATAACATGGAACTCAAAGCATTGCATGAAGGGTGTGAACAGAGTACTTTCACAAAGCTAGGAAGTCCATGCTTTATAAACTTGGCCACTGCTGTATGCTCTGATATACAGTTCATTACATGTTAAACAATCACAAATAAAGTATCGGGCAATAAGGCCTTATTTATATAGCACTTTTTATAATGAATAGTGCAAAGAAGCACTTTGGTAAGCAATTACATATCGCCACAAAATCAGACAACTAGCATCAAGCATTTACACAAGTTCCCTCTCTTCAGCACTGTTCTGGTTTTCTGTCAAAAATATACAGTAATTGTTGAATGTGAGAGAGAGAGAGAGTGTGTGTGGCTGTGTGTGTGTATGTGAATGGTCCTTGTGATTGACTGATTTGATTCCTGAGTAGTGTCTGACACCCTGTAACACCAAATTGGATTAAGTGAATTTGAGTAAGTCATACTAATTTTAAAAGCTCCCTAACTGCATGCTCTCCACACATTTTTTCCAGATTTCCTCTTGCACTCCAAACACATATGCACTACGGAAACAGAGTATTCTCAGTTAGTCTAGTGTGGGTGTGTACATGAGTCTGCCCTGCAATGGACTGGTTGCTTATCCAAGATTGGTTTCTACCCTGTGGCCAATGAGATATTCTCTGATTCCTTGTGATGGCTAACTGCAATAAACTCATTAGAAAATAGTGTGGACCACCACGGGGCGTACAGCTCTCCAAACCCGGACAAAACAGACACAGAGCCCAGTCTTGCCACACAGCACCCATTTATTTTAAGTGGGGAAGTACTTTTCCTTTGCTCCCACTACACAGCACAATACTATATAAAGCACAGTCTTTTTCCTTCTCTTCATCTCTCATTCAGTTCTTCCACCTCCACTCCCTCTCTGGCAGGCTTCGTCCACCTCCTCCTGACTCTGGCTCCCTCAATGGAGTGAGACAGCCCCTTTTATAGAGCACCGGGAAGTGCTCCATGTGTTTCACAATCTCCCTCCGGCCTCACTTCCGGGTGTGACAACAGCCCTACAGAGAAGGGCTCAGCCGTTCTCCATGTACCTCCTGGCGGTGTCCACGAGCCCCAGCAGGATTGTGCTTCCATGCTCCAAACCAAAGGGGCTGCCTTCTTTTTTCCTGGAGGAGGTATTGCCCCATTCAAGCTCCTTCCCACAGCCCTTCCATTACAGAGGCATCCCAGCCAGATATGAATCCCAGCTGTTTGAGAGACTGACTTTTCCTAATCAGGGTTAACTTTTCCACCTTTACAGCTCCATAAATTTCAACTCACACATTTTGGCATAGACCAGGAGCCTAAATAGCTTGAGAGATTTTCTGGTTTCTGCATTTCTTGGTTCTTTTCCATCTTCTTGTCATAGGCAAATCAAAAAAATGTTATGTGTGGCCAAGTTCAATATGGCTTGATGCCTAAAAATCTAAATGCTTTGTCTTTCTGGTATTTAAAACTTATCACTCAGTAAAATCACCAGTGTTAAATTAACTATTATATCCTTTACTAAGGAATATATAAAAGTCTTGTTTTCACATAAACTTTAAGTGTTAATATACTGATTTTGCTGTGCTCATATTGGAAAATATCTGCTTAGAAAGCTATCTCTGCTTAGAAACTACAGATCCAAATGACTGTGAATATCCTCTTTTGGAAAATTGACTAATCAGGCAAGTTAATAAATACTTAAGCTAGTATACACAGTATTAGAAAATGTTGTATGGTAAGATTTCATTAATAATTACCCTTCTAAATGAATTTAGCAATTTTAAATTAACATTAGATGAATCACTAGGTAGTGTAGTGTCCCACCTGGGGTGAAGGGGGGATGTGACAGTAAAGTGAAGAAAAAAAGGGGTGGAGAATGGAGGCAGGGATTTCTGGGTAGTTTGTAGAACAGCTAAAAAGCTAGAGAGGGAGACAGGGGGGACTTGAGCTGGGTATGTGAGGTGGGCTATGGATGTTGAACTGGAGGTTTTTTTTTGGTCCATTGAAGGCATCTGTCAGGGCCATAGTAATGAGAGATTAATAGATAATTGTAAATAGTTCAAGTTCAAAGGTGTTCATTTTGCTTTTACTGTATATTTGTGCACTTTTTTTCGACTGTTCAAGTAAACTGTTCTGCAACCCCTTCTTTATCCAGCTGTGTTTCTTCCTTTTCGAACCTGTCATGGTGAGATCGCTACAGTATGTTAAAATTAACAGTAGTTTTAGTATTAATAGTAAAGTATTCTCTTCACACTTTCCTGTGATTAGACACTCAAGTATTTATTAAATTTATATTTACTTAATTTCATTAGTTTACAAAGTACAGTATACCTTATCATATAAAGGCATGATCTAAGATATGAATTTACTAAATAAAATTGCAGCCTCACTAACCACTGTAGCCCTGTAAACTGGAGTTTGAATAAACTACCATCCAGAGTTACCAGAGGCATGCAGGTGGATGAGCCTATGGTGATCTGGGTGATGTAATATCTGTCCAGCAGACTGCAGTCCGTGAGACTCAAGGACTGTATCATTGATATGGATGTGAGTGAAACTGGAACCGCACAAGGAACAGTCCTGTCACATATTTGTTGATCTCAGACTATAAATATAACATCAGATCATGTCACAGAAATTTTCAGATGACTCTGCACTTATGGGGTGTATTAATAAGAGGGATGAGACAGAGTATTAGAGTCAGAGGGGGAACTTTGTTTCCTGATGCAGAGAACTGTCTTCAACTTAACATCAGCAAAAACAAAGGACTGATTATTGATTTAAAAAAGCCACTGCGCCCAGCCACAATTCAGAGAGTGGATATGGAAGTGTTGCACTGCTACAAGTACACAGGGATTCACATTAATGACAGGCTGAACTGATCTTGTAACACAGAGGAACTTTATAAGAAAGGGCAAAGCAGACTGTTTATATATAAATGTAACAAATTATTATTATTTTTCTTTGGAGACTCTCTGTGTTTCTTTAATGTAGACAGTGATATCCTTTACATGTTATGCAACTCTGTGATTTTTTTATGCTGTGGTGTGCTGGGCCAGTAACATCACTTCAAAAGAGATTCTCTGAATCAACAAGCAGATTATCAAGATGGATTCAGTTATAGGACGCACTTTATAGTAGCAAAGGTGAGAGTTAAAAGAAAACTGAGTGCCACTGTGAACAACGCTGCACATCCTCTCTGTAACACACTAACACAGAGGACATAGAGCCAATGAATCATTCAGCAGAGGTGTGTCAGGAAATGTTGTTGGGGTTCTTTCGCACCAATAGCATTACACCTGATAATGCCTCACTTCTACTGAGATGGCCTGTATAGAGGCATGCAGTGAAACGGAGATGTCTAGTCCTTGTACCAGTTAGCCCATAAAGCCTTTTTTGTACTTACAATTTTAAGCTTGCAGACAACCATTTGCACGGTCAGCAATCAAAATGAATTTATACTTGCAGGCCATTCAATCTCTTACATTGAACAGTCTAATCCACACACAGCCACACTGGACCAATTTAGGAGTTGCCAATCAGTATAAAATGCAGTTGTTTGAAATGTGGGAGAAAACTTACAATGTTTAATTAGAGAAAATCTACATGCATGTGGGGAAAATGTGCAGACTCCACACAAAGAATGGCCATGTCGAGGGTTTTGATTCAGTCTCCAGGACTTCTGAAAGTGCTCATCGTTATAATTTCACTATTCCTGGTGGAAACATAAATCTTAGGTAATAACAGGCTGCATGTTAAGCATAAGTGAACAGCCTTGTGTGGTTTTATTCTTATACCACCAGTTTCTGTGCGGAATGAAGAAAAACTTTGCCTCTTATCCTTTCCTATTCTGTTATTGGTTTATGGCATGCAAGTGGGTTTCCTACAGAATGGTTTTACGGTAGTATAGATTTTGTGATGCCTGGGAGTGTACAGCCACCTTAACCCCAACACAAACAGGCAGGACATATGTTCAGCATGCAACACACACTTTTATTTACAGCTGGGGAGCACAGGACAGTACAGAAAAGTACCAACACAGTCCCTTTGCCACCTCTTCAGTCCTCCACACAGGCTTTAACCTCTTCCTCCCGACTCTGGCGGCTGGCCCCTTTCTTTAGGGCACCTGGAAGGACTCCAGGTGCCCAACAACTTTCTTTGGCAGCACTTCCGGGTGTGGCAGAAGTGCTGCTAAACAGAGCCCTGCAAATGCCCATGTGCCCTCTGTTTTCCCACTGGAAACCAAGGGGGCTGCCCTCCGTCAGTCCGGAGGAGAAACTGTCCTGGAAGTTCTCTCTCCCCTGGTCCTTCCACAATCAGGATGTCCCAGCTGAGTATGGGCCCCAGCCGTCCAGTAAAATATGTATACAGTTACATTTACTGACACAACAAGGAACTGCAAACTAATGATGGTGAAGTTATCTTCAACCTCGAGGTATAAATATTAGGGAAATGTTGTAAGTTATGTAAAAATGTAAACAGTTCAATGTAGGACTGCATGGTTTACTGGTACTGGAAAAGTGCAGAAAAACCCAAATCTTAACATGGTACAGTAGTAGAATTTCAGGATTGTCTGTACCGGAAGTAAACATCAGTTTTCCTTTGAACTCCCTTCTCTCAACACTCATTTTTGCAGTTGTGGGAAAGCATCCCTTTCAACACAATCAGAAATTCATTAGAACAAATCCCATTACTTTGAAATGATTGGGGACCCGATCTTACAGTTTAAATGCAATCAGGAATTCATGACTTATCAAGAGTGAAGTGGTGAATAGTGAGGCGCAATGGCATGGCAAACTAGTATGGTGCACCAGGTAGGCTAGAATAAAATGGGGGCTTTTGGAGTTATTTGTTATTTGTTTCAGAACTGTTTTGGTACCAGTACTGATGTCCAAAAACTGGTATTGATACCAAAGTCAAAATTATAACACCAATCCAACACTATGACAGGGAACACTCTGTGTTTTGATTCTCTTGTATATCATTGTTCTTTCATTCTGACAGTATCAACTTAAAGGCAGTCAAAGAAATGCACCATGTTAGCAGAAGGCAAGGTCTTCTAAGCAACTTGGGAAAGAAATTCATTTAATTAAATGCCAGCCTACTTCTCATTAAGAATGTCCCCCTGTGAAAGAATATGTTTTAATTGTTCATAATTAAAGAAATTATGTGCATACAAGAATCAAACACTTTTTAAATGGTAACTCTAACACAGTGGTTCCCAGTCATTTCTATGCCCTGCACCCCTAGAAAATGTTTGATTTATGTTTACACCCCGAACAAAAGTAACATCATATTTGAAGATAAAGTCAAATTTCTGTTTTTTGAACTACATACAGTACTGCAGGTGAACAAATTGAACTACAAAATAAGCTTTTAATGCAGTGCATAAACTTTAAATATAAATTGAACAATTTATAAATTTCTATAATGTTGTAAATGTGTTCCACATGAAGCTGGCAATATGGGGGTTGGGATATCCCACAAAGCGTCAAAGTACCAGAAGGAAATGACACACGAACAACAATCAAGGACTTTGAGGCATTGGAAACCCCGTGAAGCAATAGGTACTGGCGCACCCCTAGGCAATGAAATACAGTTGATGAGCTTTGTCCCCCGATATCACCTGTGATTGCAGTTCAAAAGCAAATGTGATGCACAATTAAAATTGCTGCACTACTGCCAGGACCTCCAGCAGGAGAGATGGCCTGAGTGTAAGCAGCAGGTGTTGCATCCAATTCAGCCCCCCATGCCCCCCCCCCCCCCCCCCCAGCAAAAATTTCAATCAATCAGGGCTTGCACTAAAATCAATACTAGACCTCGCCCTTCTCTATGAATTATTGCAAGTCCAAATTCCATTCTCTTAAAAAAAATAAAGTTATTCACCTTTACGAACGCTTCACCCACTGAGAATGTGCAGTTCTGTGGCTCATTCACAGGTTACAATTGCACGTGTAATGTTTGATTCTTTTCATATCATAGAATAGGAGCAGTAACTAATAAATGACATTTAAATGATGGCATGCTGCAAGATACCTTTTGCACCACAAAAAACTTGGGCAATGAACCTCACTCAACTTTGACGAATCGTGACCCAGCCTCCCTCTTTGTTGCACTGCCTGAAATGCCATCTTGCACCACCTGGGGGTACCGGCACCCCACCTTTGGAACCCCCGCTATAACAGGTCTGGCCTGGGCAATAACCAAAAAAATAAGAGCAAGTCTGTGCTGTAGGTTTTGTCAACCTGATGGTCTTAATGAATGTCAGCCTCTTTAGTTGATCTACCTATCTCTCTATTGTCACACATGTGTGATTAGGAGGGAGCTGAGTGGACCAAGTGGAGGTAATTACCCGCCAGGCCAGGGGGTGGCGGGGTGCACTAAATCTACCTCTGTTACAGTATATCTGCTGGCCAAATACAGGAAAACCTGCCTGAGTCAACATCAATGATGTCACTTCCGGTTCCGGCGCCCAGACTGACATCACTTCCAGTTCCGGCCCTAGATGACATCCCTTCCGATTTCAGCTTACAAAGACGCCATCTTGTTTAAGCTAAATCAGTTCAGTCTTGGAACTCAAAGAGAACAGTATTACCTTCATCTGAATACCCATTTGCAGCCAGGGACAATATAAGGGTGGCTGCCCCAAATCTTTTTCGTGTGTTGAGACTCATTGTTTCACACAATCTATCTAAATCTGAGTTGATTCATTTAAAATTCATTGTGGTAATGTACAGAACCAAAATTAGAAAAAAGTTGTCTCTGTCCAAATATTTATGGACCTAACTGTATATATATATATATATATATATATATATATATATATATATATATATATATATATATATATATATATATATATATTAAAGAATAGTGACCTAATCAATGGATTGTATAAATATAGCCTGAGGACATTTTTTCCCGTGTAGCAATGTGACTAACATGTGGCTAACAAATAATACACTTGCTACCTCTTCGGAGATTTAGATAAAGAATAGCACTTTCTCCTGCCTGTGTTTTATTGCTTAAATCGGGACATTTGAGTGGGGGGGGAGGGGGTGTCTGTATTCATAATTTTCTTCCACACTACCTGTTGTGGAGATCAGCCTGACTACAAACAGACACAGTCCTTCTTTTCCTTCCTTCTCTTTTCTTTCTTCTTCTAATCTTCTTTGCCACCTCCACTCCTCTCCCTTCTATCTATCTATCTATCTATCTATCTATCTATCTATCTATCTATCTATCTATCTATCTATCTATCTATCTATCTATCTATCTATCTATCTATCTATCTATCTATCTATCTATCTATCTATCTAAGCTGGTTAGAGATAGCAAGGGGAAATTCTGTGCTGCATCTCACACTTAAGAGCTAGAGACAGCAAGGGGAAACTTGCAAAAGGCTAAAAGAGGAGATCAAAAAGAAAAATGACAACACCAGAAACACTAACCTAAAAATCAAAGTCTAAGTCATTGCGAAAAAATTCCCAAAAAAAATAAACACATGTAGATCGCAAAGAATCAATTTAATCTCATATAAAATGAGTTGACCTTTAATCGGTTGTACAGATTACACCACCGTCATGCAAAACCTATGTATTGTGGGAAGAATTCCCGTAGCAACGAGCGATGTGCTAAACTCAACATAGCAGTGCCCAGAAAGAAAATATAAAAGCAAAATTTCATCAAAAATGATGAGAAAAAAATCATAAACTTCCTAATAAAAAACTGACATTAAAAAACAAACCATGGTGTCAGAAAACCCTCAACCACATGTACTGTATCTCTGATTAGAAATACAAATTGAGCATCCCTACTCCAAAATTCCAGAATTTTTTGAGAAACTTTTTGAGCACCGACTTGACGCTTAAAATCCCACACTTGACCTCACTTGCCCATGTTGGGCTCGGACCAATTCCCTCTAGTTTTTTTTTTTTTTTTAGCTGATGAGTGGATGTTAGTAACACATTTGCTGGTACTTTTCATTTACAACCAATTTAAAAAATAATCCTTTGAATGTTCAGGGGCTCGAAGCACCAATACACAAGCTGCAATTGGTGAAAAAACTGAGTGCTGTGAAGCACCACATCTCAAACAACAAGTGGGTTGGAGGGTCCCCACTAGAGTTTCATGGAGCTTCAGGTGCATTACCAAATGGTGAAAGGTACAACAACAGCTGCATGGCAATTCCAAACTGCTGTGCTGGAGGGGAGTGAGCTTATAATGAACATAGATTTTGATGTTTTGTTGCCACCAGTTTGTTATTTACTATTATCACTGCCAGAACTAAGTGCATTACTTTTTGAGCTTTTTGCTTATTCTCTACATACAGTATCCTTTACTCAGAACACAGTACTGTAGCTGGAGGCTGAAAGCCTACCATTGTTGTTGTTTAACAGTTGATGCAGGTGATGTGAGTAGATGTTACTGTGCACAAACTTTGTTTCATGCAGAAAATTATTAAAAATATTGTATGAAATTACCTTGAGGCTATATGAATAATGTGCATATGAAACATAAATAAGTTTCATGTTTACACTTGCGTCCCATTCCTAAGGTATCTTACTCTGTATATGCAAATATTGTAAAATTCACACTATCCAAAATTTTCAATGCTTTTGGTCCCAGGTATTTCATATTAGGGATGTTCAGCCTGTAATGGGAAACAAAGGTGAACTGGGGAACTGTGGGACATTTCCCCTCTACTAATTGGTAGTCCGGCTTACATTATTTAAAAACATCGACAAACAAAGAAGTTCTGGCATTTGAGATAGAAGACATCAGAGGTCCATTGTGACATGGGGCAGTCATCACTTTACTGTATAATGGAATTTCTGACCTTTGATGCAGACCAATCATGTTAAATACACATTGGAGTACCTGAAGATTATTATGAGCACCAAAATAACAGATAATATATAACGACAGAGATGTGATCTCAGTGAATCACTCGCTGTTGTTTTTAATTTATTATGAAAAGAATATTTATATTTTTATGAATTTATGGTTCTCCACATATGTTTTGGAATATCATAAATCTCAAGAATTCGTTATTTTATTGTTTAGAAATATTGTTCAATTATTTTGGTTGCATTAAGGATAATCCACAAAGGCATGTTTTTTTATCTATTGACATTGCCATTGTAGATTTAGGTTGCGGTTAATAGGGACACGGAAGAGGTTGCACTCATTACATCAATCTGAGACGATATAAGTAGCTTCCTGAGGGGACATTGAAGTGTCCAACTTTGTAACTACATTTCTAAAACCTTTTGGTGCTGTTGGTCCACGTGTTTATTTTGGCAAAAACTTCATTTTTAATCAAACTACAATTCTTGCCTAATCTCTGATTTAGTCACGTGGCTGTTTTGTTGTCCCGCTTTTCGATGCTTGCTTGTTTCTCTCTTCTTGATCATTCTATATTATTTTTGTCCATTTTCAATGGCAATATACCAGGCCACCAGGCAATGCTGGTTGAAGGCCATTTGGAGCCCAAGACAGGGAGGGGTCCATAGCAGGTAGTCGGTATTAATATCAGTTACATTAATGACACCCCTCTGTGTATGTAACCATAGAATTTACGGAGTATGTGCCCCTTACCTTTTAGTATATACGGTGCCCCTTGGGTGAACACTTGCAAACAGTATTACTGGACTTAGACAAGCGGGGGAGGGTTCTGGGGAACCCCTTGGTGTCTGCAGTGTGTGCCCCTTCAGTTACATAATTGGCACCTCTCTGTGTATGTAACGAGGACTATATGAAGCATGTGCCTCTTGACGCCTTTTTGAAACTTTATGTTTACCTTGGGGATTTCAGTTCTTCACCATACAGATACCACTAACAGCAATATAGTTTGATAAATGGCAAAATTGCTGGTCACTTCTTGTGTTGAATGTTCATGTTCACATTGCATTTACGTTGTTTTTTTCCTTGTGTATATTAATGCCATCTTGCATCCCAAAAATTTGCAGATCAAGTTGAATTTTGACTCTAAACAACCTCTTTAGAAATGAATATGGGTATATGAGTGATAGTACCCTGTGATGGATTGGGACTTACTTCAGGACAGGGTCTCTTCTTGCACCCAATATAGATGAGCTAGGCTTAACCCCCAATAAAGGCTCAAAAATGGATTGATTGAAATAACATCATGCATTACAGTTTTGAAAACTTGTGTTTTCAAAGTAACCCTTGCAATAAAAGGCTACCCCACTTCATTATTTTCAGACATATCCTGCCTCATTTAACTTAAAATATGTGTTGGAAAGCAAAGTGGCATGATGGGTTTATTAGAGGAACATTCAGATGACTGCAAAGAACAATAAACCTTTTAGTTCTTTTGGCTGATGCCGCAGTGTTTCTGAGAACAGAACATTTCCTTTCTCTATCACTCAAGTAGGAAAAATATTTTTTTGGAATTGTGCAATCTAAAAAACGTTGCACAACATCAATTATATCTCCTGCTGCCTGTACATAGCAGATGATAAAAATAATCAAGTTAAACCAGGACAGGATTAAGCTGTCAGTCAACTTAAGAAGAAACATTTTATTTTCATTAATAAAGTTTCCAGCTGGCTGTTTCTGGATCTGGAATGTGTCACTTTGTGGATGTGTGCTGTGAAAGCAACAACGTGAAACCAAAGTATGTCATTCATAATACTGAAAGGCTTGTGAAGGTTGACTTTACTACATGTTCAGTTGATAGCTATGAATTTTAGAAATAACTAATGATGAGTGAAAGTTTTCACACAAAATTGAATTTGCACCAAAATTTGGTGTTTCGCTTCACAAAAAAAATTCATGTAATAAACTGTGTTTCACTTCCAACGAAATTCATGCCTTTTACACAAGAAGAAAGATATTTAGTTCCTGTCTCAAAGCATTTATATGTGTCTGCTAGGGCTGCAACTAATGATTATTTTGGTAGTCGACTAATCGTTGGGCGGCACGGTGGCGCAGTGGGTAGCGCTGCTGCCTCGCAGTTGGGAGATCTGGGGACCTGGGTTCGCTTCCCGGGTCCTCCCTGCGTGGAGTTTGCATGTTCTCCCCGTGTCTGCGTGGGTTTCCTCCGGGCGCTCCGGTTTCCTCCCACATTCCAAAGACATGCTGGTTAGGTGGATTGGCGATTCTAAATTGGCCCTAGTGTGTGCTTGGTGTGTTTGTGTGTGTCCTGCGGTGGGTTGGCACCCTGCCCAGGATTGGTTCCTGCCCTGTGTTGGCTGGGATTGGCTCCAGCAGACCCCCGTGACCCTGTGTTTGGATTCAGCGGGTTGGAAAATGGATGGATGGATGGATGGACTAATCGTTCATTTTTTTGTTTAGATTAGTCACGATTATTTCATGCCTGACTATTTTGATGCCTGTGAAACTGTGGTTGCACATCCTGTTCTGGGCTCCAGTGCATGTCTTACCTCATCTGCTCACGTCTGTCCACCTGTGAATGTCACCCTGATATCTCTGCATTAACACGATTAAAGTTAATAATAATCAAATTAAAATAACAACCAGTGAAACATATGAATTTGAAAATAATCAAATGTTTTATATTAGTGTGACCATCACAATAAAAAAGAAATACATTAAACAATACAAACTAACGTGCACATAGTCTTTAAACAAAAAAAGTGCATTTAACTTAACCAAAAAATGGTCACTGGTGTGTCTTAAAGTCCAAAAGTTTAAATAAAGCTTCAATTCAAATAAAATAAAACAATAATGTACAATTTATAAAAGATTCAGTTCATATATTCCTGATTGCAGTGCAGGAACGTGAGCATTTTGACATGCTCTGGTGTGAGGCTGGCTCTCTTCTTTGAGACAATGTTCCCAGCTGCTGAGAAGAGACGCTCAGAGGGAGTAGAGGTAGCAGGAATACACAAGAATGATTTTGCAGACAGAGAAAGATGTTTTAATCATCATACTCTGAAGGATAAGTGTTTTAGTTTATCAAATCATGTACTATATTATGCCAATATAAAAAATAACAGACTAAAATATGTAACAAGCTAATTACTGATATACTCCAAAACACAAGTTACCTAACGTTACTTACAGATGGTTTACTACTCATATGAACTCAAATATTATATGAAAAAAGAAGGAAAAAAAACTAGCATGGCTCAGCTACTCCTATTCACTCGTTTACTATAGCTCCAAACACGTTAGCAAACATAACTGAAACTATATTCACTTAACCGTTAAAATGCCGGAACCAGCTAAAGTTGTTTCTCAATGCAATTTGCCAGCACACCAGAGCCAAGTATATTCGGCGATGTATATTCATTGAACCCCGCAACCGGCTATATTTACTTCACAGACCAATTTGCCAGCACGCCGGAGGTGATTAGTCAAAGCCGTATATTCGTTGAGCAGCCAGCTCACAACCACTGCCGGCCCCAGCAGAACTGCAGCCCCACTGTCTCTGGGATTCAGCCGCTGCACTAGACGAGCCTGCAAGCATCAGCGCTTACCTCTGTGTGTTTGCGTGCAGCCAGTTCAAGTGCAGTTGGCTCAGTGATTTACTGAATTTCACCAATGTCTTCAGTTGCACCTTGAACATATAATAATAGATTGTTGCAGTAGTTTTTTTTTATAGTTTTTACAGTTCATTTGCAGTGCGTAAAATGATCGGTGTTGCAGTAATTGTGATGCTCTTTGCATGAAAAAAGATACGTGTTCCATTAAAATTTCACATTTTCTTTGTGAACTGTGCAGCTAAAAAGTATTTGGCGTCCAGGGCTACATTAACCCCCAAGTATGTGTCGGTTTAAGGGTTAACTATCATTGTCGAAACCTTGATATGCACATTATAGTACAACCATCAATGTTAACATGTGACAATAACTTTACTCGCTAAAACTTACCTCTCAAGAGACGGCAGCATCACAGCTCCAGGATTCTTGTGTTTCAAATGCTCATGCATCGCGTTGGTGCTGCCGGGAAAAGAAAGTTCTGCTTTGCATAATCTGCATTCAACTTTTTTTTCTTTTTCGTTGAAGTGCTCCAACACTTTAGAAAGTTTCTGTGTCAAGTTTTTTCCATCTCTTTCCCCCTCCTCTATCCGACTCGCATTGCAACTACATTTGTTTTCCTCTACATTCTTCTTCTCCTCAGACGTTCTTTCTTCATTGGTAGGACTATGTGCAGTCTTGACAAGCAATAACAAATGATACTGCCCCCAGACATTCATGTAGTGCATTGCAGTTACAAAAACTAATGTGGTTCTTTGTGACTGGAGCCTCTATTGAAGGTTCTGTTTATGACGAGTCGACGATTTTTTGTAGTCGACGTCATCGATTACGTCAACTAATCGTTGCAGCCCTAGTGTCTGCCTGTCATTTAGTATTTAAATAAAGATATCTAGTGAAACGAAAAAAAATTACCAGACTCATTTCCTGTCATGTGAAGACATTTTGCTGAGCTTCCAGATGTGTTCTGGTAGACTGAGCCCCTCTTTGTCAATTGTGATGGCAATCTTGGCAGTTGCAGTCCTAAAGATGTACGCCAGACAGAAAGGTCCATGGTTCTTGAAGAGTACAAAGTGTTGTTGGTTAGTGATTGAGATGCATAAATAATATTGATTTGAAAGGTGTGTGGCAGCTTACATGAGTTGCACACCTAAAGAAAACAATACAGGTAAATACAGAAGTGTGATGAGGCTTTAAGAAGCAAAACTACTTGTTTTACATGCCAAAAATACTTTATACCTCCCAAAACTCTGTTTAGTGAATTTAGCTTTGGGCAATTGCAATGTTGCCTGCTAAATTAATTTCATTGTGAGTATGTGAATTGAAACTTTCCTGTTTCACTCATCTCTAGAAATAAAATTTTTGATGTGCCTAAATAGCCACATATTTAAGTTTCCTTCATGTGGGCAACGTGATAAAAAAACAATGGCCTGCAATCAGCTGTTTACTAATGGTGTGCTCCACGAAGGATGCTATATAAATTAATGTTGGATTGAGTTTATTTAGTTAGTAATTAGCTGATATCAGACACACATCTGCATCATCATAAGGAGCTGTCACTTATATATTGGGATTGAACATTGACACAGTGGTTAGAACTGCTGCCTCACAACACCGAATTCCTGGATTTGAATCACTGCTTGGTCACCTTTTGTGTGGCGTTTTGGTGTTCTCCATGTGCCTACATATGTGATTCTTCTTTTTATTTCTGTTTTCTTCCCACTTCCAAATGGCCTGCAGCTTAGGCTGATTGGCTATAATGGGAGTGCATTGAATGGTATGCACGTATTCCAGGGTTAGTTCCTGCAAGTGATGGACATTTTGATTCACTTTATTTGATTTATTCAAGCTACTTGATTAAAGGAATCAATTCTTCTGATTTATTTGATTCATCTATGACTAAAAAACATCAAAATCTTCTTGGGCAGTTTGGCTTAAATGAACCTTAAATTAATTATTTAATTTTAATATATTATTTATATTTATTAAATTATATATTTAACATTCTGGTAATTCATATATTGTATATTATTAAAATCTTTGAAAGCACAAAGCATGGCAGTAAATTAAAAATGCATGTTTAAAACAAGACACCAAGTTCAAGAATCACAGAGTAAATGAGCAAGAACTGTGTGACTCATTCTCGAGTAATGATTCCATTCATCAATCAAATGAACGAGAATCATGCGACTCATTCATAAATCAAATGTACTGCACAATGAATTGTGTGACCTGTTATCATTATTTGAAAGCACATAGTTGTTAGAAGTTAGAATAACATCTTTATAAGAGTCAGTTTTATGTGAATAATTTGTTGAATGTACAAAGGGACATAAACATATCAGTTTAATATTATATTTAAAACAATTTAAGAATGAATTGTACAAAACATACAATTAAAATATTCTAATATGAATGTGTTGCTTCTGTATTGTATGATGAACAGGAAAATGATTAATGACAGAGTTCTTGTTCGCCAATAATGATCTAACTAGAATGAATCACAAGTGAAGTGAATGAAATTAAACGTGCACTTTATACATTTAAACGAAAAAGGCTGACAGCATCATGTATGTGCTTTAGTGCTCCTATTCAGCATTATTGAATTGATTTCTCCATGCTCGCAAATCGATACGCATTATTCACTGAAAAAAGTCAGTCAAAAAAACAAAACATTCACAAATCCCCCATCACTAGTTAATGCCTAGTGGCTGGAATTGACATTGGCCCTTCCATGGCCTGTGATTGAATATAACTAGTTTTAAGGCTGACAAGGAAGTTAAGTGAGCACCAAGATATAGACATGAGGCACAACAAAGGTTAAAACTGGGAGATCAAAATACAAGGCCATCAAGCCAAGATATCTGAAAAGTTTAATGCAAAGGAGGTAGAAAAAGGGTTGGACAACACAACTTGGAAAAGGAAGTGACTATTAGATGACATTTTAACCCACCACTTCAATTACCTGTGGGTCATGACCTCTGCAAATGTGAAGTGCTTGTCCTAACGGTGGATATCCAAAATGACAGTGTTTGTTAAAATACATGGTGGCCAAAATACACTTAAAATGAAGCAACAATACAATGAAAATAGTAACATCATAAATAGAATCTATGGCTTAAAAAAACTCAAAATAAGTGTGTAATCGTAAAACATTGTTATGAGAAACTAATAAAAAATATAAACAGAAAACCAAATCATAATACTGTACTGGTGATGAGCGATCTTCTTCTTTGCCTCTACCTTGTTTCAGGCAATGTGTTGCTGGCAACACCAACATGGTACCATTCAGTATACTTCTGCTTCCTTAGGCCACCAAATAAAATATCTTTGTATGCCTCTACTTCAGAGATGAGAACTGCTATTTTGCAGTCTTCAAAGCTTCTCTTTTTACCTTTCTTCATTGTTGTCACCATTGTCTCACATTAGAGGTAAATCTGTTCCATATATATGATTAGCACGGTCTATGTATGGTTGTTTCAGAGTGGCAACCGAGCAGGGTTAAAGGCACGTTCACATGTGCACATTTACAAGATGATTGTAATTTATTTAGGGAAAATTGCATACACACGTGCGTTTGGCAGATTTATCAATCTGAACTGTTTTTGGCAGACACATTTTTCTGGTTTTTGAAATATGCATACTTTCTTGCTTGAATCCATGCAAAGTTTTATAAATGTGAAACCAGGAGCTGAGTGGACATCCCTGAGGTAAATGAAGGGCAGTGACTCAAACAGTTTGAAGGGGAGATCACAATGTGTCAGTAGTGCTTAGGAGCAGATTTAGACTTCTGCCTAAACTTGTTAAATTTGTTAAACCCCAGGCTAAGACTCACTTCTCTTATGTAGCTGCCAATATAAGAAGACTGTTTGAAATTTTTACTTTGGTGATTTAGAGAAGTGGTTGTCAACTTTCAGTTTTCAGGAGCTGCAGGTTTTTTTCCCAAACAATTTCTTGTCTTAGTTGGACTCTTACGTTAATTAAGGAATTTATATATGCTATGACTAAAGGGTACACAAGTAGGTAACACTGAAGTACAGTAGCTGCTTCTTTCAGAGTGTTTACTCTGCATATCAGTATTCAAATACAACTCCACAGATAAAGTGAACTAAAAAGAAACAAATAAAGAATTTAAAGGTATAGAAAAAATACAAATACCAGTACCACAATACATTAGCTAGCTTTGTCCTATCTATTTAATTGCAATTGCAGTTCTTGGAATCAAAGTAATACTTGTGGCTAGAGGTGAGCAATGCTTTGTTCTTTTCATGGTAGGCTATCTCCGGACACAGGAAGAATTTTTAATGTGCTTTCTTTCTTTGTTCAGAAGCTCATCTACTTTTTCACATTTGGTCCCACCTTCAGGCTGTGGGTGGTACTGCATTTTCTCTTCAAGGTTTTTACACACACATTGTCCTTAGTAAGTAGCAGAATTATACCTGCTGGGTCGGCTGGTCCAGTGGCGTAGTTAGGGGCGGGTGGAGGGGCCGGTCCGACCCAGGCGGCACATTTTTGGGGGCGGCATTATTGGCCAAAAGGCTCAGTACAATTCATGTGTAAGCAGCAGGGTTGGGAAAAATATTACTCATGAATGAAAAAAAAAATTCTCTGATTTTTTCATCCACAAATGCTTCAAAAATAATTTTCAGTCTGTCCTTCTGTGACGGCATCAAACACAGCAGTTGAAATTTATGAGGCAATAATAAAAATAAACATTACACCGATAATAATTTCTAGGAAGATAAACAACTAATTTAATTTCATTTCATTATCAATCCAAATGCGTACAGAAAACATCCCCACCTATCACTTGTACACTACACTGGTTCTGGTTTTCGCAGCGTAATTATATTAAACTAATAATTAGAACACGGCTTATCAGTGCATCTATACTATATTCTTGTCTAGCTGATGCTTATAAATAATTATATGTGAAAAATTATTGCTGTTTCTCTATATATGAATAAATCGATACAAAATTTATCTTAATTTTTCTCTATAGTCTTTTTAATTGTCTATTTAAATTAGTTAAAATATTCAGATATGTTGGAGAGCGGCAAATTGAAGCACCGCCCCACCCTGAGCGGCACAAACTCTAGCTACTCCACTGGGCTGTTCATCAGTTAGCCATTGCTGTTAGCAAGGCGAATGTACGGTTTATGTAGGCCTCTGTCTCTCTCTATCTTTATGTTGCTTGTGCACTTGCTCTTCCTCAGAAAGGTTGGACTAATAGCAGCCTTATCCAAACTCCAGTACAAACAAGTTTTCCACCCTTCCAAACCATTACAATTGCCCTTTTGAGTAAAGAGAATTTTTCAGCCTCTGTCGCAACCACACGTTATAGCCAGGCTGAGCTATAGCTTCACAAGAAGAGCAGTTAGTTAAGATGTAGATAATGTTTTCAAAGTAAGTAATAGAGGTCTTGTCATTGGCTTCTTGGATGTACATATGCCCATCCTTTTGGCTGACCGCTAGTCCAAAGTTCTGTCCATCAATTTTGCTCATCCTTTATTTACTGTATGGTCCTTTGTTTCTTTACTTGGATGTTTTCACCTTGTGCCTTCTGAAGATCTCCTTACTGATGTTATAAGGTCTGTTATCAATAATCTCATCAGATAAGCTATTTTCTGGTAGCTGGTCCTGTCAGGCAAACTGAGACTTTTTACCAGGCAATAAGAGTGTCTGACAACAGTTTCCTAAGCAAGGACTTGGGTTCCATCCTGGCAAAATCGATAATGGTAGTCTTTCCTACAAAATAAATATGTATTTTTGTGGCTGGCTTTGTGAGGATCTCACTGGTCCTTTTCTGGAGGTCATATTGTGCAATACTTCATATTATGACAAATGTACACATGACAATAAGCTTGACTTGATTGGTATGAAGAACCATTGAATTAAATGAAATAAAATCTGTTACATACAAATGGGTAAACCATAAGCAAAGTTAGACGTATATATCTACAGTAGTTCTGACATCCCTTTCACTGTGGCAGCTCAGTCCTCTTTTTCCCTGACGAAGAACACTCTTGTGTATTCCTCAGGAGTTTTTCAAAACATTTTGTCATTTATTGGGCTCTAGCCTGTGACTAAGCAGTCAAAAAAGAGACCCCTTCTTCTTTCCCCAAGTCTCCCTCCCCACCCCTCACTTGCACAGGATCCCTCTACACTGACTACGTTTAGCGTTGAAACGGTGGCAAAAAAAATTGATTTGATGGGTCCAGGTGTATATACTCACTTACTGACAAAGTGCAAAATATATCAAATCATTATCAAATAATGAATTATGTGAGAGCAAATCAAAGGTTCAAACCTATGAGAAATGTATGATTACTAAAAACACTATTGACACTCGCTGTTAGCTCTGTTCATTGTTTCATTTCAGAGAGCACAGATTCTGCCCCAGAGTTTAAAAGGTTTATTGTGGGTTATAGTATATGATTGTACATAAAAGAGTTTCCATTTGCTAAATTTAATACTCATGTTGTTCTACAAGAACTGGTTGAATGTATCAAAAACATAAGACAGTGAGACAGAATGTGCTGAGTGTAATGAAAAAATGGGAAACGTATTTAAAGAGAAAGAGAAGAATATTGAGGAAGCCATAATAAGAGACAGTAGCACAGATGTGTCAGGAAAGGAGAACCAAGAGAACAAGATTGTGCAACGCCGGAACAGTTTCTGTAGGTGTAGCAGTAAACCTCAGCCACCAGGAATCAGGCACAATGGACAAGGGCACATAGTAGAGGAGGCAGTTTGTCTTTTTTAGATCAATATGAACTACATTTGGATTCTGTTATATGGTGACTACAGGTATAAATTAAGTCTTTTACATGTTTTACTTGGGAGTCTCCATTACAGTATGTGTCTCTCATCAGAGCAACGTGATGTGCCAAGCTGCTGCTGCAAACCAAGGAGGCTGCCATTATTTACACAAACAAGAAGTGAAAAATAGTATGAACAGCAGTCCCTACAGTTTTATAAGTGTATTATTTAAGAGTGTATTTTTATCATGGGAATGAATGACAAGCAGAATAGAAATGGAGGCTGTCATTCATCTGTATCCAGGTAGAGAAGGAAGTATAAGATCTTGCAGTGACGTCCTTAATTTCTAGACCAAGACTGAAGTCATTGTTTTCCTTTTCTGCTTTCAGTTGTCACAGGAGCTACAGCAGGAATTGGTGAAGCCTACGCACATGAGGTAAGGTCTAGAGATACCTCCTAATAAGTCCTAAATAAAGTCTGCTACAGATATAGAAATGCCATCCATCAATTATTAAGCCCTCTTGTTCCAATCAAGGTTAAAGTATTCGATAAAATGTAGAAACCAACTGTGGATGGGTTGTCAGCCCATTGTTGGTCACACTCAAACACACACACACACACACACTACAGTTTTGAGTTGGCAGTCATCTTAATATTTATGTCTTGGGGACATGGGAAACTTTTAAAAGCTGGAGCTATGCAACAGAAGTACCAACTACTGCACCATCCCTACAAATAAATACATTTTAAAAATACATATATTACTGGTTATACATATGTTTTGTCTTGGTAGAGTAATATATATTGCTCTACTTTCCCCTATTGTATTATTAATAAGTAACCTTTGTCAGAATGCCTAATCTCACAGACTTACCACTGTTTATAAGGTATTATAGTATATAACTTATCCCCACCTTCCCTTCTATATCTATAACCCCAGGCAATTAGGTATAGTAAACGACAAGCAGGAGTTAAGTTACAATTTAAACAATGTATTATTGGTAATATTCATAAATAATAACAATATGCAAAGTACATTTGAATATTGGCAACCATATTGTGTGCTGCCTGACTTGTAGTTATTTAAAATGTCTCTTGTTAAGGCATCATTGGTGCTCAGCTTTCTTCAGAACAGGCCATATGCCTGTTCCAATATGGCTGCTAAGCTGTGGTCTCCATTGTGTTGTCCTTTCAGTTCATGGTGTGATGGTCTTCATCAATTTGGTAAGAGAGGTACTTCTTTATCATATGTTGGTTAGTAAGAGAGAGATAATGTGGTTGAGCAAGCAGATTTATAGATTCTCTGTCCAACCCCTAGAGCCAATAGGACGTCATGGTACTTAAAAGCTTCTGATCCAAGCCAATTCCAAACTGCCATACTTCAGGCCAATAGGGGAATACAACATCTTAAAACCTGCCACCCCCAAGATCATATGTCTTTATGGCTTTCTTGCGGCGGTTGAAGGACTTTAGCAGAGAAATACTCACCAAACTAGTTTAAGGCACACCCTCCCCCCAACTCTGTCGTAAAATTCAGAGAGACCCATTTCTAAAGGGGAGTGTGTGTGGGGGGGGGGTGGGGGGGGGGGGTCGGGGGTACACACTCACTAATGTGACACTAAATCACATTGCTTTGCCTAAATTACAAATAAAGGCATAAAAAATATTTATCAAGTTATATGCAAAATCTTACATCACAACAGCATACTACTCCTAATCTACCTCCTACAACCTCAGAGACTTGCAGATTAGGTTCACTGGCTGTTGTAAATTTACTGGTGTTTGTGTGTGTGAGTATGCATGTTTTTGTGTGTTTGTGTGTGTGTGTGTGTGCGTGGGTGTGTGTGTGTGTGTGTGATCTAACAGCGTGTGACCCTGAACTGGATTAAGCAGGTTTCAGAATGCTATGTTATTCCCAATGTGAATCATACAAAATGCAACAAAACAATGTTTGACATGCATTTAAACAGAACAGAAGTCTAAATTAATGTAAGCCATCTTAATTCTGGGTGGTCATAAGAATTGTGATAATATATTGGGTAAACTAGAGGTAGAAGTACATAATAAACAAGAATAGTCATATATTTGAAATATAAAATTGTGTACTTCAGTTTAAATGTTCAAAGTCTAAATATCCTCAATTACAATTTTCACCCTCTGACAAAGTCCATAGATCCTTAGTAAAGAATCAAAAATAACACCTTATTTGTAATCACTGACCTTGAAATTGTCTAAAACAATATCTCACATGCTTATGTTTGAAATGTGTCATTTTTAACTTTCTGGGAGAGGGTCTTAGAAGGCTATGACCACCAGTAAAGAATCAACTTTCAAAAATATTACCATATTCATGATCAGCAACCTCAAAATAGCATAGAACTCCACATGCCAGTATTATCAATCCCCATTTTTTTGTAGTTTTGTCAAAAGAAGTAACTTTGACCCCTCGCATCCCATTACAGGCTGAACCCTTGGGTTCAGTTGATGTGTCAAGTCCTTATGATTATTTTTGATTATGCAGATTTTTTTGAAGATACCTATTGGTTTACTCTTTATCATAACAACATTTCCTACACAAAATATTGTCTGAAATAACCCAAATGTTAAAGTATTTGAGGTCTAGATGACCAAAATTAGGAGGAACTCAAAAAGATTGATGTCTTACACAACTAGACATCAAGACAAGTCGAGCAGTATATCATATGTGGAGGTTTTCTTGTACCAGTGAGGCAGGAGGCACTGGACAAGGAAAAAGGTTAAGTGATTTCAAAATGTTCAAAGTAATTCTTATAAATATAATAGTGTTCAATAATTATTTCCCAGCCTTCTCTGGGTCTTATTTTTAACCATGAGCTGGTATCTCGTTCACTTATGACTGGAAACTTGGGTAGTGACTACATGTAAACTCCAAACTGAATGTGTAATTCTTGAAAGTAGGAGTAAAATGGCACAGCTACCTCACAAGCTGGTATATTTGCTTTTGATATTTGTATATTCTCTACAATGTTGGCATTGACGTCCTTTGTGCCTGCTGTTCTCCTTCCACAAACTGATTTGATAATATCTTTCAGATGTATGGCAGCAGAAACATAAACCTGCATGTCACCAATGATCTTGTATTATTTATTATTTTAAGACAGATTCCTCATTCAAAGTGGATGTGCTATGTAGTCTTAAACACGCATCTACACTACAGTATATGGCTAAACGTCTGTGGACACCTCATACCTATATGAGCTTGTTGAACATTTCATTCCAAAACTACTACCGTTAATATTGAGTTACCCAAACCTTTGCAGCTATAACAGCCTCCACTCTTCTGGGAAGGGTTTTCACAAGATTTTGTAGTGTATCTGTGGGAGTTTGTACCCATTCAGCCAAAAGTGCATTTGTGAGGTCAGGTACTGATGTTGGACGTGAAGACCTGACTCCCAATTGATGTTCCAATTTATCCTAAAAGTGTTCATTAGGGTTGAGGTCAGGGCTCTGTCCAGACCACTTGAGTTCCTCCATGTGTTAATAGGCCTGGCTTTGTGCACAAGGGCACAGCCATGCAGAAACAGAAACTGGCCTTCCCCAAACTGTTGGAAGCACACAATTATCTAAAATATCTTTGTATGCTGTAGCATTAACAGTAGCCTTCAATGCAGCAAAGGGTCCTGATCCATACCCAGAAAAACTCCCCCAGACCTTTATTCACCCCCTACCAAACTTTACAGTAGGACCAAAGCAGTCTGGAAGATAGCTTTCTCCTGGCATCTGGAAACCCATATTCACCTATCAGATATAGTGAAGCATGACTCATCACTCCACTGCCCCAGAATCCAATGGGTGGCATGCTTTACACCACTCCAGCTGATGCTTGGCATTGTGTATAGTGACCTTAGACTTGTGTGTAGCTACTTGGCCATGGACACCCACTTCACAAAGCTCCTGATACACAGTTTGTGTGCTGCTGTTGCTTGCAAATGCAGTTTGGATCTCTGTTATGAGTGATGCAACAGACAATAGGTAATTTTTACACATTATGCATGTCAGCACTCAGTGCCCTTGCTCTGTCAGTGTGCATGGTCTACCATTTCATGGCTGAGCTATTGTTTCCCCTTGACTCTTTCACTTTACAATAATTGCACTTACAGTTAACCAGGGAAGACCTCGAAAAGCATCACTTTCATATTCTAACGTCCTATGATAGTGCCATGTTTAAAGTCTCTGAGGTTTTCTGTACAACACATTGTAATGTCAGTGTTTGTCAATGGAGATCACATGGCCGTGCATTTGATTTTATGTGTCTGTTGACGATGGGTGTGGCTGAAACACCTGAAATCAATAACTTGGAGAGTTGTCCGCATACTTTTGGCCATATAATGTATTTTCTAACACTCTTATTCAGAGGGATAGAAAATCATGGGGAGCCAAAATCAACCAGGACAGAATTGTAATTCCAAAAAAATTCAACATCAAAATAACAAAATGAGTTCTCATAAACCTATGTCTAACCGCTGGGTACAGCAGCTTTCAGTAGTTGACATACAAATGTTTTCATAAAGGCACTATATACAACCAGAGCACACCTCTGAAATAGCCTGTCTCCACAATTAAAATGAAATGAAACAGCGAAGACAAAAAATGATAAAAGGACAAATGGCACACTATCAAACCATGGAATTAGAAATGTGCAGACTAGGAGACACAATTTGTTTCTTTTACACTGTTGGATAAAATTAAAATAACATGCTGGAAAAAGGAATTTTTGTACTTGGGCAGCTTGTGTCACTACAGTCTGTCAACGCAGATTTGAACACATTTATACTTGTCTGTCTGGTTTAAATTTACCCACATAAGTTAGGAACATCCCACTTCTTACACCACTGTACTCAAAGTCATCTTTTGCAGCCAATGGGTCTTGTCCTCTGTCTCAACTTGAAGTCCAACCCAGCCACTTGATAGCTTGCCATAGGCTTAGATATGAATGTATGATCAGTTACATTTGTGTGTTTATTTCTATATATATTTATTTTTTATTCCCATTTGTTATTGCCTTTCAGTTATTTATTTGTTTATCCCATTTGTTCACTGTCAGAAATACATTTAGGTTTATTTTCTGACATTTTGTTCTTTTCTGAAATACGGCTAATTAGTTATTTTTGTGGCTTTGCATTGCTCTGATATTTCAATAAGTGCTGCCAGTTTGTAGCCAATGATGCAATGTTTTATAATGCAACACCCTAGGGTACACAGCTGCACTTACAAAGAAGGCAATGCTCACAGTAAAATGTCCAGAATTTATAAGAGAATAGCGTTTAAATAAATAAAGAACGAGCATTGTAAGGGAAAGAATATCTGGCTTTGGCTTGTGTTTCATTTCAGTACTTAAATTCTGCTTCAGTCCTAAAAACACGCAGAAAGTATGTGTACCGACAAAGCAAAAGTCCCTTACTTTTCTCCTACTAATTCTAAAACACATGTGAAACGTTTTTGCCCCCCCTGCAAATTCCAGTCTATTTGACACAAAAGTTACTAGACTTATTGTTAACTCAAGGGTCAGTCTTGGCAATTCATCCTAAAAAATTGATGCTGTAAAATAAATACACAGTATTAAAACAAATAAATGAGATTTCTCAAACTGACTGCCTCCTTAAGGCCCCGGGTTTGCAAATTTTTGACTGTATAAATTGTGGTGTGGATTAGGCACCTCCTGACTTTCGGTGATGTTTGTGCTACTGTCTTGTTTTTCTGCTCTCATGGTCTTTCTTGCTTTCTCCTTTCCAAACACTGCATATTCAGGATGGAACATCTCATTTATATTCCAGTTTGTCATTGACCTACAGTATATGACTGGTAACTCTTTTTGTCTTTTTTTTTAACTTTTCAGTTAGCCAGACGTGGTTTGAATATTGTTTTAATCAGTCGCAATATGAAGAAGCTGAAGAATGTGGCTGCGGAAATAAGTAAGTGTTAAGTCTTCATACACCGCTGACATTTCTTTCCACATTTCTTTCCCAGTGAGTTTGCTTTACCCATGGCCTTTACAATGTTCTTAATCACGATATGGAGAGACTTGATTGCAGAATCTAGGCTGGGATATACAATTTTGTGCTTAGCCTTAGCTGAGAATCAACTGTACTTGTGTTCAGGTAGCAAAAGTAGCAATCGTTAAGATGGTCTCCTGGTTCCCTCCACATCATTGGGATTGCAAATGGCATCACTGCCTTTCCCTGATTTAACCAGTCCGTTGGAACAACTGGTACAGATGACATATGGCGCCAAAGATTAATCCTGGTCACCAAGTAGACAGCCAAAGTATAATTTATATATCTACTTAAGATTTGTGGTAATTGGGTGATGTTGTGCTTTCCTCGTGAATGAACCACTCAAATAACAGAAACTGTCTGAATGATTAATATAATTTCCAGGCATGATAACAACTGAAATCAAATGCAGTTAATACCATCTGTAATGTCAAAATACAGACAACTGACGTTAAATCTTGTGATACACTTTGGCTAATTATAACAAATGTCATGCAATATATTATTAGCTCCATCACAAAAACAAGACGTGCTAGAGAAAAAAACTAAACACAGACTTGGAATCAGCAAGAGAAACACTACAAAACCACATAAAATTGTCTCTGATGACCTGTTATTGACTTAATTTTGTATCTTCGAGGCTCTATCTGTTATAGTAGGACACAGTTCCCATAGTTGGTGGTCCAGTGATAATGGCAGTGTACCCAGCAGTGCACAATTCACTAGAACAGCTTATTCTCTATTTCCTGTCCTGAAATATGGCAAACCTAATACTTTCACTTGTGCTATAGGTCTCGCTATCGCAAAATATTTATTTGTATATAGAGAGAAGAACGTGAAAGACAAGAGGCAGACTACACCAAGTAAAGGTATAAAGGTTATAAGGTTTTATTATAAGTTTTTCTTTTTATTTATTCTGTTTGTTTGTTTGTGTTTTCATTATTTTCCCAGAAAGGCAACATAACAGAGACACCCAGATCATTCAAGCAGACTTCACAGAGGGTCTTTCTCTTTATGATAGCATTGAAGAGCAGCTGAAAGGACTAGAAATTGGAATTTTAGGTAAATTACTTTTTACTCAATTATGTATCTAAAAGAATAATACTAATGTAACTTAAACTGATTCCTTTGGGCCTGCCTCTGTTGACATGCATAGTCCATATTCTGTAGTGCACACACCAGGATTATCTGCACACCTGCACCTCAGACACTCCTGTGATCTGTAGGTTGAGAGTTCACTGGATTTAACCCTTTGTATTTGTTTTATTCCTCAATTTTATAGCTAACGGGCCTGCTCAGGGACTACAGATCTATACAAAAGTACATTTTTTTTTACATTTCAAGGATAAGTTTGGTATTTCTCAAGTCAAAGTTATTTTTTCACAACTATATAAGTACCGGTATATATTTGCCACACAAACTTATGTTCTAAAGTTAAGCACTTTGTATAACTTTCTAAAAATGTCTTGCGCTTCTTGGTGCTTTACATTGGAGGCTATGGGGCATGGAAGAAAAGCTTCAAAACTTACAAAATACACCCATTTTTACAGCAAAGACAGCTGTTGAGTGTTTATCTGCATCTTGCAATTACACACACATTGTAATATAGTTTATATGTGTCATTTGTGAACCCTAAAAAAACACCAATTTTATGAGATTTAGTCATTTTTAAAGAAGACCAGCTGTGTACAATAATTCAGCACTTAGTCTTCTGGCACAACACCCACACTGGGGACTGGTATCCTCTTTAAAGTCCAAATCACAGTAAGAGTTTTGTGCCACGTGTTTGGTTTTGTTTTGATTTTCTTCTGTATTTGTGTGACAACTCACATAAGAGAAAGGTAAACATAGTTTTACCACAGGAAAAATAGAACCAGGAATATGTGATAAAATGATTATTTCCACATTCCTGTTGTTATTATAAACATGTGTTGGAAACATGGAAGTTGCAGATGAGTACTTGACAACTCCCTTGGCATAAAAAATGGACATATTTGGTAAGTTCTTCAGCTTTTCCACCATGTCCCATAGAATCCATTGTAAAGTACCAGCACGGGCAAGATATTGTTTTAAATTTATAGAAATGGCTTAACTTTAGAACACAATTTCATGTGGCAAATGTATATACAGGATGCCATGTTTGTAAAGAAAAAGAGTACCTGAGACAGACAATCAACCAAAGTGAACAAAGTATTAATTTGGTTAGGCTTAGATGAAAAATAAAGCTGTATATCATCTGCATATACTGTAGATGATACAAGATGTCCTTGAAAGAGTTAAGAATCTGTGATAGGGGAAGAATATATAAAGAGAAAAGTATAGGTTCAAGAACCAAGCCCTGTGGCACTCCACATGTCAAAGGAGCAGAGTCAGATGAAAAGCCAGCCACACCGACTGAGAAACTCCTATTTGACAAATAAGAGGAGAACCAGTCCAAAGCAGAGCCAGAGACACCTAACAACTCTAATCTATTAATTAAGATCCGATGGTCCACCATATCAAAAGCTGCGGTAAGATCTAACAGTACAAGCACAGAGCACCTGCCTGCATCAGAAGCAATTAAAAGATCATTAAAAACTTTTAGAAGAGCTGTTTCTGTAGAATGTCGGCTTCGAAAACCAGATTGAAAAGAATCAAAGAACCGTTGCTTTTCTAAGAAGGCACAAAGTTGCTGTTCAACCACCTTTTCCAAAACTTTGGCAATAAAAGGCAGTTTTGAAATTGGCCTGTAATTACTCAAAATAGAGGGATCAGAATTAGATTTTTTCAACAACAGTTGAATTACAGCATGTTTAAAATACGATGGAACCACACCAGATCTCAAGGAGCAATTTACGATATTCAAAAGGCAGGACCTATAAAACTTAAAGATTTTAACATTAATGATGTTGGCAACAGATCAGTGGGACATGAGGAAGGTTTCATCTTCCTGAGCAAGTCAGAAAGATCCGAAAGTGAAACTTCTGAGAACACAAAAGACTCAGAACATGAGTGAATGAGAGCACTAGGTAAAACAGCTGGAACAATATTAGCCCATACAATATTAACCTTGCCAATAAAAAATGTAAGAAAATTATTACAACCACTATCAGAAAAAACATGAGTAATAGATTGAGATGGAGAAATAATATTGTGAATAGTATCAAAAAGCACTTTGGGATTATGCTTGTGAGTCTGAATAAGATTAGAAAAATAAACTGTTCTAGCATCCCTAACCAAAGCATTAAAAGAAGCAAGTAAATCCTTTAAGTATGAATGATGAACTTCCAGATTAGTACACTTCCATAGGCGCTCCACTTTTGGCAGGAATGCCTAAGATTACGAATGGAGTCATACATCCAAGGAACTGAGTGGGTAACAGAACGATGCCTGATTTCAAGAGGAACAATCTTATTCAAAATATTAGTACAACGGTCATTAAAACATTGAACTGCTAACTCAACATTATCAGTATTACTTCCGGCATCAGATGCCACAAACAAATCAACAAACTGATTAATCACTGACTCATTAATGAAACGAGTACGCCTAGAGTTAACACAAGGTGACAACTCTAAATTTGAAGACAAGTCAAACAAAACACACTTATGATCACTAAAGGTTACATTACAAATTGTAACATCATTGAAGCTAACTCCATAAGAAAAAAACAAATCCAATGTATGCCCCCCACTATGGGTAGGGCTAATAACATGTTGTACAGAATTAAAAGAGTCGGTGATACACAGTGTGATATATGGCCGGCCATTCTTCCCAGCCAATACCCCCAGGCCACCAGGTGGAGCCCTCCCTGCAGCATGGAGGTGCCCTGAATGCCAGCAGGGAATTATGGATATTGGAGTTTTCCTTTACATCCCTGCTGGATACCACGGGGGCCACTAGAAGGCGCTGCAGGGAGGAGCAGCGACTATTTGCCCTATGCCCCGAAAGTACGTCAGAGTCACATGGACAAGAGGAATGACGTGCTTCCGGGATGAAGAAGAGGACTTTTTATTTGACCCGGAAGTGATAAGAGTTACATGGACTGAAGGCTGGGAAACACTTCCGGGTCAGGGACTATAAAAGACTCTGAGAAACACCAGAGCGTTGAGCTGAGCTGGGTGGAAGGGTGGCAACGCGTCTGGGAGTGTGGAGGATTGTTTAATTATTAGTTATTGTGTATTATATGAGTATTGTGGAGAGGAGGGTGCTTTGTACACGTATTTGTTCAAATAAATCTTATTATTGGACTTTTACCTGGTGTCTGGAGTTTGATCGGAGGGTTCAAGGGAGCGATAGCGCCCCCTATCTGTCCCAACAGAAATTCAGAAGCCACACTACATGAAATATCATCCATATGGATGTTAAAGTCACAAAGCATTATTATTCCATCCTGTTTAATAATGGTGGATACAAATTCTTGAAAATCAGCAATAAGATGACTAATCGCAGTAGGTGGACAATAAATTAAAATAGAATATATTGGGGTTACACGCCCAACTTTAACAATCTGAAATTCAAAAGTCTTATATGAAATGGTAAGAACAGAATGACATAAAAATAACTTCTTAAAAACCATGGCAATCCCACCTCCACGGCCGGTATGCCGTGGTGTGCTAATGAAAGAGCAGTCATCGGGGCACAATTCTATCAAATTAGTAAAATCAGAGTCTCTGTCAGGAACATGAAATCAAATTTATTACTAGTAAAACAGTCATTCAAAATAAATGACTTATTTGTGATAGAACATAACATTAATCAGTGCTACCTTAGCTGGTAGAGTCATAGAAACAGTGGCCGTCAAATTAGCATTTTCTGGAATACAAGGGATAGCGCGGAGCAGTCCGGAATTACTCCCTCGGCAAACTCGGAGTCTCGGACGGGGAGCGGGAAGCAGCACATCAGGTAATCCTGGCAGAACAGGTCTCAAGCACGTCGGCCTGCTCGGATAATCCTCAGATAAAGATGTAAGATCCACATCAGAAACACAGCGCCATAGACGCCAAAACCTTGCATGCACACCTGCCCTTTTTTCCATTTTTCTCCAATGGGACCACAGGTTGACTCAGTTGCCGTTAACCAACAGTGGGGAAAAGCCACTGAACAACGTAGCATTCACATACAGCGAAGGAAAAAAGGAATAGTTGTAATGCTGAGAGAAATTTTGCATTGCTGATCTAATGTTGATCAATGAAATGCAATCGTACACTAACGCGGCTGGAAAACTGCGTACGACTAGTGTCACAAAATAAACAAAAAAACACAAAAATATCCCACAACCGCAATGAGTGGGGCAAGACAATGGCAAAGGCATAGCCTAACAGAGGCGCCATGGAAGTCAGTTCTGAAAATTGATGCAATATCAATTATAATATAGACAATGATTTGGCTGGTTATTTAATGTGTGCCATTTATCTTTGACTAGTATGAGCAACTTGAAATTGTATGATAATTATAACTGATGCACTTCATTATTTTTCATCCAGTCAACAATGTGGGGATGACATATGCAATTTCGTTTGCCCGGTTCCTTGACACTTCTAATCCAGCTAAGGTAAGGACTGGCCTGTGAGACATGGCAAATAGTGCCTTTACTTATATGGTTATTATTTTTTTTTGTTATAAATAAATAAAACCATTCTTTAAAAATCTTATTTTTGAAAGAAAAAGTTTTTTAATTTTATAAATTTATTATATTGATGATATTTTATTCATGGGCTCATAATATAGTGGTACTTGTGTCATAAGTTTTACAATGATTGTATTTCTGCTAATGTTTGAGATTTTGTTTTTAAAAGAGATATGTATTCTCAATAAGGCAAAGCTGGCTGGTTATTTAAACACTTAATCCAGAAAAATAAATAAATAATCTCTGTCCCATCTGGAACTGTTTACTACCTTCCATATACTGGTGATCTCTATAACACAGAATTGGATAAAAGAGAATAGATGGACTTATGAAAATAAATAATAATCAGTTTTAATATTGTTTACCCACCTATTCATTTGCTTTCTAATCTGCATATACCACCACTTTACTTGGGAGCTGGAACCATATGCCATTTATTACCATATATCACAATAGATAAATTGTAAATATTGGAACAAGTTTAAAAATTTTTGAGTGTTTGAACTGAAGAGGAAATGTCAATCAATCAGTAAATTATTTTTATTATCAATATAAAAAATAAATAAATAAATAAAAATAAAAATAATACAATACAATAATACAAGCGAATACAAGTGGCTGAAATGAGTTTCCTCCATAGAGTGTCTGGACTTTCCCTTAAAGATAGGGTGAGAAGCTCAGTCAACCGGGAGGAGGTCAGAGTAGAGCCACTGCTCCTCCGCATCGAGAGGAGTCAGATGAGATGGCTCAGGCATCTGATCAGGATGCCTCCTGGACGCCTCCCTGGTGAGGTGTTCCGGGCACGTGTAACCGGGATGAGGCCCCGGGGAAGACCCAGGAGACGCTGGAGGAACTATGTCTCTCGGCTGGCCTAGGAATGCCTTGGGATTCCCCCGGAACAGCTAGAAGAAGTAGCCGGGGAGAGGGAAGCCTGGGCATCTCTGCTGAAGCTGCTGCCCCCGTGACCCAACCTCGGATAAGCAGAAGAGAATGGATGGATGGATGGATGGATGGATTCTTATTATCATCTTTACCAACATGCCCTGTGATGGACTGATGAGTTGTTCAGGGTTTGTTCTTGCCTTGCACCCTATGCTTCCTGGGATAGGCTCCAGCAACACCTTCTGCTACCCTAGTCTGGATTAAGTGGGTTAGAAAATGACAATCAATCAATCAATCAATCAATCAGTCAGTTTCTTTCATTATCACCTTTGACAATAAGCACCATAACATGGTGTTTTACAAATATAACAAAACTGCAATTTTTGAACATCTCAATTGATTACAGTCTAACAAGGGCTCAGACCTCTCATTTTCAAAGAACCTAATCACAGTTTTGGAGAATAACAGGCCACTGAGCCCAATATGAGTCCCAGTTCACCCACCCTTTGCAAAATATCCCCTAGCTGAATTTTGAAAGTTCCTGAAGTATTAATGTCTACAGGACTACTTGGAAATGTGCTCCTCATATCTAAGGTTTTTAAATGTAAAATTAGAGTGAAATTTATCCTTGACAAGTTTCAGTTTTTGCTGCCATATTCTTGTGGGAAGAACTCATTTTAAAGTAACACTTTCATAACCTTCATTTGCTTAAACTGAAACAGTTCTGTTCTTTTATCATTCCTAATATGTGCACTCTGAAATGGCCTTACCCTGTTCTGCCAAATTCAAGTATATGCCAGTAATAATGCCCACAAATATGTTGGACCAGGCAATGATTTCACAAACAACATACAGGTGAATTGTTGCAGCCAGGAAGACTGGAAATTGTATCAAAACCCTAATACAGAAACTATGGTAAAAAAACTAACAGAAGTCATTGTTTTAAGTCTGAGGAACGCCAAAATGTCAAAATCTTGAAGTCAACATATCATTGCTAGAGTCAGGAAACCTTAAACTAAAGTGACCAATTGGAAAACTCATTTTGAACTCTTTATCCACGATCTTGGATGCAAGCTAAGGTGTGCTGCCAACTTAAATAATGGTTCATGGATAAAATCAACCAGCATGAATTCTGAGACCTCAGTCCTCTCAAAACACAAATCCCAGCAACCAAAGCCAAAAATAGATGGTGGCCTGATAAAACAAAAAATGACTATCAAGTATAACTAGATGATTTGGACAAATTGAAAACACAACACGAAACATATAAGTGAAGAATTTATTCATATAAAGAAAAGAGGCACACATACGGACACTCAAGATAAAAGGAAAAAACTTAGGCAACTCAAGGCAAACAAGTTCAAACCAACATCCAAAGGATAAAGCAAAGAACAGAGTAAAAAGTCCACAAAACCAGAAAATCGATAATAACGATCCTTACACCACAACCATCAATGAACTTCTGAGAGATCTACTCCCCAGCCTTAATTATAAAGGCTGATAGTGACCCTCAGCAATGACATAATGGTGGCCTGCCTTCTTGGGTTTGCAACCACAGAAAACAAGTAACATAGACAAAAGTATTCATAAATATAAAATAAATAGACATAACAATATTAACAAAATTTACATTGTAACAAAAACATGGAAAATAAAAATTCAAAACAACAATAAAAATAAAAATTATATTAATATAAAAGCCAGGGAAGAAACCCTTGCTGAAACACAACAGTCATGCAGTGTTTAAGCTCAAGAAACCTTACAAAAAAGAATGCTGAAAAAGATATGGAGTTTTTCTTTCTACACTGGTAATAAGTGTGACAGTGCAAGTGGTCTTTACCATATGAACGTGGAGATAGGCCTCTTTGTGGGTTGAACTTCTCTAGATGTGGAGCTATCGAGCTCAGACCATTTCTCCCCACTTTCTCAGCTGACTTACCTTCGCTGGCAGCCTTGAAGAAATGTAGCTAGGAAAGGTAGTTCTTGGAGACACACTGTGCTACCACAAAAGCTTCAGCTTTCAGTGCTCCCTCATTGCTACTCTTCAAATTATTCTGATCAGGAATTGCATCTTAGGGCTTAATATACAAAGGTACTGTTGCAGGTTAATAAATTCTCCTATGTCCATCTCGTTGTGCTTTGCTAGTGGAACCCAATTCAAATAGAGATGTTTTCATCTAAAATAAACCTCTTGTGATGTTTCTCCAAGCAAAAAGTCTGCGGACCTCAATTTCTGCATATACGTCTCTCTAATAACCATGTATTTTGACAAAATGGCAGTTTTTACATTGTCATAGCCACATGAATCTCCAACTATGATGTGTTCTCTAGGGATTGTCGGTAAGCAGTGGCACTAATCCTATTTAACAGCCCTTCTTAGGCTGCTTTTAAACCATTGATAGACATTCAAAGGTGAGTAGGAACTTTTCCACATCATCTTTTTCTCCAGCTTATGTAGTCTTGTTTCAGCAAGCAATGAAGTTCCACCTGTGGGTGATTTATGCAAACGTCTCCTTTCAAATGTCTTCATAAAGCTCCTACTCTGTGTCTTCCGCTGGAGTATGACTGCAGTCCCCCATCAAACATGCATATAGGGTCCCCCTGCAGATAGACTATGGACTATGTGGGTTTGGGAAAACTCAATTAAATACTACAAAGGCCCAATGTGGGGGCTCCTACAAGGGGCCCCTTAACAAAGTTCTCCTAGTAGTCCAAAATGGTTAGCAGTACAAGTTCAGTAAGACCCTCATTGACCCAGCAATGATTTGGTAATGCTGGCCAATGTAATCACTGCCCCATAGTTTCCCAGCAAACATGCACACAGTGGCCTCCTGTGGACAGACTATGGGCAGCGTGTGCTTGAGAAAACTCAGTTAAATACCATACTCGCCTAATATGGGGGCTGCAGTAAAGGTCCCCTTAGCAAAGTTTCTCTAGTGGCCCAAAATTTGTTAATCGCTGGCATTACAAGTTCAGTAAGCCCCTCATTGACTTTTTTCAGGTTCATGAAAATTTGCCCCATCTGTGCAAATCCCAGTTGGGCTATTGTTGGCTGCCCACATAGGGCCAATATTTTGCCCACTCTGGGTCTTCACTGACCTAATGTCAGTTTGTTTTCTGGGCATCACTAATTGCTGGAAGTGCTGAAACTGCTGATTCAAAGAACCTCAACTTCTCTCCTATTTTTCAGCTTCTCTGTCTAGTAGTAGTAGTTTATTTATATAGCACCCTTCACAGACAAGGGTCAGAGAACACTGGACAGCAATACAGTACAAAGCATAACAATTAGAACAAAACATAACCATTACCAATAAGACAACAAACAAAGAGGAACTACTCAGCATTGATTTAAAGCCTGTTTAAAAAGAAATATTTTCAGTTGTTTTTTAAAAGAATCAACAGACTCAGCTGTGCACAGACCATAAGGCAGGATATTCCATAGTCTTGGTGCCATGGACTGAAAAGCACAATTCCCACGGGTTTTAGCTGAGTGCATCAGACAGCTGAAAGGCCCCGTTGCCCAGCTCTAAGAACAAGCTCTATAATGATAGAGCAAGCAAGTAAGGTACTCCGGAGATTGTCCATGCAAGGCTCTGTAAGTAAGTACCAAAATTTTAAATAAATTCTATAAAACACTGGGAGCCAGTTCAGTGTGTACAGAATGGGAGTGATATGATCACTCCGGCTAGCACGGGTTAAAAGCCTAGCGGCTGCATTTTGGACTAAATGAAGACGTGAGAGCATTACATTAATCAAGTCGTGATGAAACAAAATAATGAAGTTGCTATTCTCAAACTTTCTGCTGCACAATAAACTTTTGGAATATATATATATACTAGTTGTGCATGATCTTTGGGACAAAAAAACCCTGAAGACTCCCTATATTGGGGAACTTGCAGAGGCATGATCTAAGTGGGTCGGGACAGGTTGTATCTTGTCCAAGACAGAGATGCAGTCGAGTGCAGCTGTGGGACAGTCTGGAACCTGTCTAAGGCAAACATATGGTAGCTTGCTGTGTGAACGAACAACATGCATGTACCATAAAATTGAGCAAAAACATTCAAAATGCATACATGCACCATCTCACCAAGTACAAGTCACACTAGTATAAACTTCAGCATCTTCTGCAGAATTCACACCAGCTCCCCTGGATTTGGTTGAGCGTGAGCAGAGCAGGCTGCTCCATATACACACACACACACATACATACACACACACACACACACATCCATGCACACCCACACAAGTCTTCTTATTGAGGACTGAGGTGCATGCAAACACAAAAAAAAATTTAAAGTGCATGTAGTGCCATCTAGTGGTTGAGTGTGAGCAAAGCGGACTGCTCCATTCATTCACATACAGCTCTTTTGTTAATATATTGTCTAATAATAAAATGCTAATGTCTGTGTGTGTGTGTGTGTGTGCGTGTGTGTGTGTGTGTGTGTGTGTGCGTGTGTGCGTGTGTGTGTGTGTGTGTGTGTGTGTGTGTGTGTCCAGGCTCACTAAGCAATCTGATAAGTCAGTGTGTGAGACACATGGCAAGGAAGAAAAAGACAAGAAGTAAAAAGCAGACAGGAGGCATGAAAGGTGACTCGAAGTGAGTCTGAGAAGCAGGCTTTATGAGAGATGGAGCACAGGTCAAGTGAGGTTCAAGTAAATAAGGATGACGAGGAAAGCCACTGAAGGTAAATGAAGGGCAAATATCAAATTATTTTAAATTTATTCTACCTGTCATTCACAAGTAAGTGACTATTCCTGTGTTCCACAAGGCAAACCAGTAAAAACAGCACCTACTGTTATCAAACAAGAAACTGCAGGCAATTCCTAAGGTTCCTCATCCACCTCTATACCTTTTCTAGCATTTTCTTTGGTCAACCACGGACCATCTTTATTAATAGCACCATACCACTCTTGACACCCTGGGTGCAAATCTGTCCTTTCTTTGTCTTGTTGGCCTCTCCTTGAAAGCTCTCCACCACTGTGCCTCAGATATCAATACTGAACCTTCATCTTTTCCATTTTTGACGAAGTGAAGCTTCGCTGAGACATTCCTCGATCAAGGGTGAACATAATTTACCAGTTTCTTCGAAATGCTGCATAGGCACGGCACAGAGTTTCTTTTATAAATCCCGACGTTTGCATGGGAAGTTGCGTACCCCCAAAAAGAGACTTGAAATGTGCATACACAACTTCCCACAGAACCACTTTTAAAAGTGAAGCCCCTGGTCTGAATGAATGGAATTCTCAATCCTCTGATAAACCCAGAGGTTCTTCTCCATCTCATTATATATCAGGGAGGCAGCTGATCATTCCCAACTTCATTCTGATGCGGGACAATAACCCCAAAACATGACCAATGATATAAAGACATAACTTCAGCAAAAAAGAAAGAGGAGTTCTACAACATGGCATGGCCTTGCCCCAAACTAAAAATCATTGAAGCTGCAAGACAGCCAATGTCTGCAGAAGAACTGAGGCAAGCTCTCCAAGATGCTTGGAACAAAAGACAAGCTGGTTTTTAAATTATATCTAATTTTTTTTTTAAACAAAATGGCACTACAGTGAGCCTAAGAGCACTGATAAGGTTTTAAAGGCAAAGCGTAGTTACAATAAATATTGAACTGATTTAATTCATTGAACTTTATAGTAATTCATTTCATATTTGGAAATTTTGCATATGATTTTTCTTTTCTTTTTAAAGCATCTTTATTTTACATGTGCTATAGTATACTGCATACATTTATGTAGTAAGTCATCTTGGGAATAAGCCAGTTTTTGAATTTTGAATAGGTAAGGGTAAATAGCTGAACTAATGCAGCATGAGCCTTTTCTCGCCACTAAAGGGCAGCAACAAATCACAAGCCACATGGTGGGAGCGGTTAACTTTTTTTTTTATCATTGTCACACCAAAATTAAACAGATGATATTTATTTTAGGTGTGGAAATTTGGTATGTGCAGGAGTATAAGAAGGTTCTGTATTAGACAATTAACATTTTTCTTTCTGTTTTTTTTTTTTTCAATTCACTTTTTTTTTTTGTACAGCATTCATCCCTGACTGTATGTACTCTCTAGGCTGGTAAACCAGTTGAAACCCGGGTCACATTTATGAGCATATAGAGAGAAATCAAACAACTTCCAAGCTTACAAAAACAATTAAGCTGTTAAAAGGATTTTGTGTGTCCAGGACCATGCCACTGACAGGGCCTTCATAGTCTAAACTAGGCTTTTTATGACATCCCCAGTCATTTTAAGCAAAGATCCTCACTATTCTGACGTGGGACTTTCATATTTTGAACTTTAGTTTATTTCTCAGTGGTCTAATTGTGTAGATGTGCATTTTTAAATAGGCTGAGTCCAATGAAGAACAGAAGCTGGTTGGAACAAAAACCTGCAGCTACAGTGGGTCCCCAGGATCGAGTTTGGGAACCATTGATCTAAGGCATTAGAAGAAACTGTTTTGGGAACATATTCTGTATAAGTTTGGGAGATGTTAACAATCAAAAGCATGTTATAAAACATTGGATAATATACAGGTTTGATAGTCATCACAAAAAGGAGTAAAATAATATAATTAGTAACTCCTAAAATGTAACAATGTGCAACTGCAGAGAATGATCTGGGTGGCAGAATGCTGCTCTTGATCTGATTGACCATCTCTGCAGGATATTTATACCAGGAGATTCAGGACCAGAGCAACTAGGATCACCAGAGACTCATCTCACCCCAATAACTATCTGTTCAGCCTGCGGAAATCAGGCAAACGTTTTAGGGGTATTATGGCCAGAACAGAGTGGCTCAGGGGGAGCTTCTGTTCTCAGGCTACAAGACATTGTAACCTTGATATGCTACCACAAAATTTTTCAACTGTTCAATAACACAAACTGAATTCCTCCACCTCATTGTTTCTCAGCTGCCGCCATGTCATTTTAAGTCTATTTTAACCAACAAACTAGCACACTGCACTTACAGTACATACTGTAGATATTCTATTCTGTTACATTTGCACACAGCTTGGATCTTGTTTAAAATTGTAATACTTTGGATATATACTTTGTCCCCTATTTATTGTATTACCTTAGTTCTTCTCTTTAAAATTTCTTTTTAACTTAAATTTCTTCTTTCTATTTTTAAATTAAATTTAATTTAATTATCTATGTGTTAACTTCATTCCATAGTCTCATGGCTGATTCAAAGCACTTTTCACTACATGTTGTAATTGTATAACTGTGTTTGAGACAAATGAAGAATCTTGAAATCTTGAGATACACACACCCATACAAACCATCTGTTTGGCTTCTCAGGATGGTTTCTAACAACATCTTTCTTGTGGGTCCATTTGGACCCATCCTGCCAGAAAACACCACAGTTCCACATCATCCCAAAGCTTCTTTATTGGATTGCTATTAGATGACTGTGTTGGCCATTGGAGTAAACTAAAGTCACTGTTATGTCTAAAGAGCCATTTGTGAGATGATGCATGCTTTGTGACATGGCAAAAGATCCTGATGTAATAGGAGACGCTAGAAAAAATTATATTGTGGCGATAAAAGGATGCATATGGTCAACACAATCAATTCTGTGATATTCAAATAAAGCTGAATTGGTATCAAATGGCCTAATATGTCCTGTACTACTGGCACAAGGCAAACTGTACCCATTAATAATAATAATAATAATAATAATAATAATAATAATAATAAGAAGAAGAAGAAGAAGAAGAAGAAGAAGAAGAAGAATACATTTTATTTTTGCTGTTTACTTCAGACACTGACCCTGCCTTTGGCAAGTCACAAATGAATCTTTGAAACATCAGGTCGGGAGACATTATTCAATTTTCACTGGTCCAGTTTTGTTGATCACATACCTCACTACAGTGCATGAAAATCACTAAAGTTTATTTCAGATGCTGAAACTAGCTTGTATGCCACCACCAACAGTGTGACAGTCAGTGTCACTTAGTTTAACCCATATTCTCCATTTAAATGTGTGGTTTAACAACAACTAAACCTGGTTGACCAAAAGCATATGCTATACATGTTGAGCTGCAGCCACGTGACTGGCTGCTTAGAGGATCAGAAAATCAGTTAATAAGCAGATGCACTAATAAACTGGACCTTGCATCTTTTAATGCTGTTCTTTGGTGGTTGTAATGTATGAAAACATGTTCATAGTTCTTTATTTTATGTGATATTTTAATTGTATCACTGCTGGTGCTGGCATCTTTCTTAAGTGCTTTCCTACCACAAGGACTTTGCTTTCAGGAACTAATGAGTTCATGTACAATGTAGGCCCTGTGTCACTTCCTGGCGCTTTTGTGTGCTGTGTTCCCACCGCACAACGGAAACTGTAACCTTTATGCAAAATTTGTGATGTGCAAATAAGAGTGATTTGGTGAGGTGAGGTGCTTTTGGAAGTTCATAGAGCCCCCCCTCAAACTCATTGTTTTGATGTGGTATGGCACGGTGCTCCAGGGGGATGGCAATGGACTGCAAAGTGATGCGGTGTGAAATGTGGCATGATTGGGAGTTCACATGAGACTCCCCACCTTATTGCTTTGAAGTGATCACAATTTCAGGGGAAAAATTATTGCTTTGATGCAGTGCATGGTGCAGTGCACCTGAAAAGCAGCTATGAATAGTATTGCAGCGCTAAGTGTGTCACAACTTGGAGTTTGCACGGGGCCACTACCTTATTGCTTCAAAACAATTGTGATTTTATGGGGGAGATTATTGCTTTAATGCGGTGCATGGTGTGGAGCACTAGGAAGGCGGTTATGAAGAGCAAAGTGGTGCGAAGTGGGCTGCTCGATCTTCACTGATAACTCTCCAAAATCTGTAATACTAACAGGTTTGCAAAATGGTGCCAGTGCTTGTCATTAACCAATCAGCACAATTCATCACCCAAGCTCCATCTATGATAGTTCCTGATTGAATGAAAAGTACATACCCTGCAGTTGGTGCTAAAAAAGTACAGGGAACTACCTAAAAGGAACTAAAAATTGCCAATGTTTCTGCAATGGGAACACTATAAAAGTCAGTGGTTCCTGAAAAAATCCCCTACAGTATCAAAAGTGCATATTCTCAAACTCTCTTATGTGAATTTAACTGAGGGCTTTTTCCTTCCTAATCCAACCTCCAATGCTGCTGCCATTGTTGTTTTCTCACAGCTCCTTCCATGCAGCTCCAATGATCTTTCCTCTGCTGGCACATTTATTATTACCAGACAACGTACTTGCTAGGAATTTCTCTTGGTGTTACATTCATTAACATAACAAAAGTAATTACAATTCTTCTTCTTCTTATTATTTTTTTGGCTGCTCTCTTTAGGGGTCACCACAGTGGATCATCTATTTGCGTAACTTCCTGTTCTCTGCATCTTGGTCTGTCGCACCAGCCACCGGCATGTCCTCTCTCACCACATCCTGTCCATCTTCATCTCACCCAATTCAAATCTTAACATTTTTAACTCTGCCTCCTCCAGTTCTGTCCCCTGTCTTTTTGTCTGTGCCACCATCTCCAGCCCATATAACATAGCTGGTCTCACTACCATCTTGTAGACCATCCCTTTCACTCTTGCAGTTACCCTTCTGTCACAAATCACTCATGACACTCTTCTCCACCCGCTCCAACCTGCCTGCACTGTCTTCTTCACACTCTCTTCCACCCTTCCTGTTACTCTGTACTGTTGATCCCAAATATTGTCCACCTTCACCAACTCTACTCCCTGAATCCTCACCATTTCACTGACCTCCCTCTTATTTACACACATGTATTCTGTCTTGATCCTACTGACCTTCATTCCTCTCCTCTCTAGAGCATATCTCCACCTCTCCATGGTCTTCTCAACTTGCTCCCTACTCTCATTACAGATCAAAATGTCATCCACAAACATCATAGTCCATAGGGAACTGCTTTCTAATTTCTGTACAACACACTCTTCTCGCTTATGAGTATGTTTCTATCATTATCCTTTTTCCAGGTTGGTCCCTCTGTCTAGACAAATAGTACAGGTCATTTTCTCCCTCCTTAGTGTTCAGCCTCTTATACAATTCATTATACACCTTCTCTTTAGCCTTTGTCACCTCTCTCTTCATCCTACGCATTATCTCTGTGTACTCCTGTCTACTTTCTTCATCATTCTGACTATCCCATTTCTTCTTTGCCAACCTCTTCCTCTGTATACTTTCCTGTATTTCCCCATTCAACCATTCCCCATCTTCCTTCACCCTTGTACATCACCCTGTGCTCCTTCCTTTTCTTAAAATACGCCACAGCCACGTCCATTCTTTTCTCAAAATCTACTATTATCTGACCTTCTTCGATTCCTCTCCTTGACACCATACCTACTCATCACCTCTTCATCTCCTCTGTTCCCTTTACCAACATACCCATTGAAATCCGCTCCAATCACCACTCTCTGTCCCTTGGGTACACTGTCCATCACTTCATCAAATTCACTCCAGTAATCTTGTTTCTCATCCATCACACTCCCAACTTGTGGGGCATATGCACTAACAGCATTCATCTTCACATCTTCAATATCCAGCTTAATAATCAACATTCTGTCCATTACTCTTGTTACATCCAAAACATTCTTGACATTCTGTTCCTTCAGGATAAACCCTACCCCATTTCTCCTCCCATTCACCCCACTGTGGAACAATTTGAACCAGTCTCTGATACATCTGGCCTTACTCAACTTCTATCTCATCTCTTGCATGCACAATATATCAACCTTCCTTCTCACCGTCATATCGGATAACTCTCTCCCTTTACAAGTCATACTGCCAAAATTCAAAGTTCCTACCCTCACTTCCACTCTCTTAATCTTCCTCCTCTTCTCCTATCTCCAGACTTGCCTTCCCACTCTTCTTCTACTTCGGCCAATAGTAACACAATTTCCCCCAGCACCCTGTTGGCTAACAGTACTGGTGGCAGTTGTTGTTAACCCGGGCCTCAACAGATCCAGTAAGGAATCTGTATTTTTGTTTGCATATTGAGTTGGTAACATTTTACACTGGATGCCATTGCTGATGTAACCCTCCCCATTTATCTGGGCTTGGGTCTGGCTCAAAGAAACACACTAGTTTGTCCATTACCCTTGGCTGGGTTAACAAAAGTAATTGCAATTAACAGCACAATATACAATACATGGCACCATCTCAGCATTATTTACAGTCATAGAGAATAATAGTATATTGCACAAAAACACAAATATATAAAACAATTTGATAATGCAGAATTGCACTTATGCACAGTAATGCATCATGTAAGCTTTTACATAGTAAGTATAATTTTGAAATCAGGAAAAACTGGATCAGAATCAGAGATTGAGTTTAACCAGAGTGTAGTAGAAAAATTCTTCATATGGGGGGTAAATGTAGTCTTCAATTATATTTCTCTATTTTCATATAGTTTGTGCTGCCTTACAACATTGACTTGGGGTCAGAGGCAGCACCATCTATGTTCATGTTACACAACTTCATGAGCTGATCCTAACTAGATTCTTCACCATCAGCCACTTAACCCACAGTAATGGATTCAAGCAGATTTGCAGGTCATCTACTTGCTGCTCTTTAAGTGGCTGGTCATCTCACACACACATTCCACATCCTCTACAAGGCTCTCAGGGTGGCATCTCCCTCACGGTCTCTCTCTCAAGTTGGTGTGGGTCCACCAGAAATTGCAATCCAAAAATGCCACTGCTTCTTTCTAATATGCTTAAAACCATGGGGAAACTGAAACTGTAAAGTAAACTGAATGAGAAAACTGCAGACTTGTTTTGGAAAGACAGATTAGCATTAAGAAAGTACCACATCTTAAAATGACATTTGGATTTTCAGATATCTGACGTGTGTGTGTGGGTGTACGTTCATCTATACTGTACTTTGGGTTTGCTTGCATGTGGCATAGGTTTTATGTTGTCACTCTATTTGATTTGATATGCACAGCCTATTGGTTTTTTATATGGTTTCACACCTTATTACGTTTTATACATCTTTGCCGATTTTAAGTATGTTTCATGTCTGTTTCACAGACTTCAGGATGATCTGTTTGTTATTTGTCTGCCAGCACCAACAGCTCTAAATTAGGCCCATGTGAATGTTAGTTAGAATGGGTGTACAAGTGTATGTGTCCTGTGGTGGACTGACACCCTGCTGGTTCTTACCTATTATTTCAGGCTCTGCTTCCCTGTGACACTGCATTTCAATTAAAATTTATCTTAAATTAATAACATAAAAAAAAAATTCTCAAATCCAATCCTGGGTCCTAGCAGCACTTGCCACAAAGCAGGAAAGAAACCTAGACACAAACTCAGTCCATCACAGGGATGACTCATTCACCCACACTTACTCAAGCAGGACCAACCTGGAATTGTCAATTAACTTAACCTGAGCATGTCTGGAATGTTAGGAGAAAACACATAGATTAAATTTCACCATGATAGGCATAATCCAATAAAAAAGTGGGTAGTCATCAAAGGATGTCTCCATCACTTTTTATGTAGAGAATAAGTAACCAAGCAGTTTTTTGGGAGTTTTTAAAGATCAGTGTTTTGTAAATTTTTTGATGAATATGAGTACAATTGCTAAATAGCATATTCTCATCAAACCTTTGTCATGTTCTTAATATAATACCACATACATTTTTGCAATTTAAGAACTCAATTCTCTGAAGTCCTTTCAGAGACCACACAGCTCGCCACTTCTTCCTTTACAAGCTTCACTGCAGTCTGATTGTTACTCATAGTTTATGATCATTTAGTTGTGGGGAAAACAGGCAAGTTTCGATTTGCGTATAAGTTTCACAAAAATTTGTTTTTGTAAGCGATGCCTTAATTGTGAAACTCAAAACTAAGTGAACAGTTTTTTTTGGGGGGAATAAGGTTTTTTTGGGCGGAAAACAAATAATATTGCTTTCTAAAGCCTTCTCTACACATCTGTGCTTCCCTGTTTTATTTTCTGTAGCTGTCAAACAAATGTAATCTGTTCCACACCAGTTAAAGTACTTCTAAAACTTATGTCACGTTAGAAATCTTTTGCAATGATTTTCACTTGTAGTCTTCATTTATAAAAACGTAGCCAGTCAGAGTCAGTTGGTGACATGTTTCCATGAAGACAATTATCTAATGTGATATGCCCAATGACTGAGACAAACTAGTTTGCAACTGGCCGCAATAAAATCAAACAGGCTGGCTTTTCTCATAAGTCAGAGGGTTGGGCTATATATGCAGGAGAGCTAACAATGAATGAATGCTCATCCAGAAGTACAATGTGTAGAATGAGGAATAAGGAACACACATGTTCTGAACCCCACAAATAGAAGAGAAGCTTGTCCGTCTGAAGTCGCTTGTTTTGTGTACTAAAGAGAATGGGAAAAAGAAAAACGGGCAGACACTGTGGCTGAGTACACCACAGCTATTAACCCTTCTCTCTGTCAGGCAGCATGGGGGCTGTGAACCTCACAAATTAGAAGAAAAACTCGCCTGTCTGATGTCTCGTATTTTACATTCAACAACAGAATTGAAAAAAGAAAAAAATTGCTGCTGAAGCTCTTAATTCTTTGTACAACGCAGGCCCCATCAGGCAGCATGCTATTGGCTGTCTGTAACTGAGTTGTGAACAACTTCTGCTGGAAGATCAGCACTCATTCAATAAATGTGACATTGGGTGCGATTTTTGGTCATGTAACTTGACATGGTGCAGCAACAAGATTAGCAACTGTGATTGTCAAATCTGACATACTCCACGACAAAAAGCCACATGATGTGACATTGGCTTTATGCCTCTTGTTCACATCACCATGTAGAAGTGTGGCATATTTATTTAAAAATGGGACGCAATGAATATTTTCAACATGAAGACACACTACAAAGCACCATTGTTCACATTACTGGGTTTTCTCCACCGAAAAAACAGTACATTAGCCTCCTCTGTTACCTAGCAACTGCTTTATTCTAGTTGAAGATATGCACACTTCCGATGTTATTAAATTTAAAAGACAGGCAGACACTTGTGGAATTAAGACATGGAAAGGCTTACAGACAGACAATAAACTAAACACATTTCTTCCTGTGTGAATTCTGTACTGCACACATTTTTGCTAGAAACAAAATGCAATTTATTGCACAATTTTTGTTTGCGTAGTGAAATACTGAGTTTCACTGCAAACTCAATTTTGATCAAATAATTTCACTTATCATTAAAGATCATAGACACCTCCTGAAACTGTTTCTGGTTAAACATTTAGAAACAGTCTCACCAACCCCAGTGCTCTCAAGGAAAGTAAAACTATCAATCGGTGAGAATGAGAGCAAAATGAGCAGGTCTTTCAGGAAAAGACTATATATAACCAGCAGGTCAGCATCTGTAAACTAAAATTTTGAAACTGAGTGCATTGTCAATCAAATAATGATCATAACATGGATAGTTATGGTAGGACCAAAACCTGGAAATGGAATTGCCTTTTATAACAGGAATCATTCAGTTAATGGATCTTTATTTTATACAAGGCTTATATGTAAGGCTTTTCGAAAGCAAACAGGATTATAGGTTAAAGTATCCATCCATACATACAGGTATCAGGCATTTTAAAAGATTCTTATCATAGTTCATTCATTAGTTTGTGAATCTGTTTATTCCAATACAATTCTTGCTAAAGCAAGAATAGCAGGAGCAGTAGTATTGTCATGGGTTCCGAGTGCAATGATATTCTTACTTGTGTGTCAAGTTGCCATTGTTCAATTCACAATAAATTGCCAACATATCTAAGTGAATTGAAATTAAAAAGATGAACTTCTGATATCTTAACATACACAGAAAGCAATATTTGAACCACAGGATATTTGAAGAAGAAGTTAATTTTGTGATAAGACAAAATGGACAGGAAACAACTTGCACTTAGCAATAAAGACATATTGTATGTTTTATCTGCCTAATGTTTGTTCTAAGATATTTAAAATCTTTTAAATGTAGCTGAAATTGCAACTTGTGATGCACAATATGGCCACAAATATGTGTGCATCCCTCAGACTACTGAGTTCAGATGTTTCAGCCACACCCATTGTTAACAGGTACATAACATCGAGCACAGAGCCGTGCAATCTCCATTGACAGACACTGGCAGTAGAATGGGTCTTACATAAAGAGCTCAGTGGATTTAAAAATGGCAGTCATAGGATGCCACCTGTGCCACAAGTCAGTGAAAGTTCCACTCCGTTAGATCTGCCCTGGTCAACTGTAAATGCTATTATTATGAACAATAACTCAGCCATGAAGTGGTAAACCATGTAAACTCAGAATGGGGCCACCGACAGCAGAAGCCCATGACATGTAAAACTCACCTATCTTCAGTTGCCTCACTCTTCCAACTGTCTGTGGAAGCAACATCATCACAAGATCAGGAGCTTCATGAACTGGGTTTCCATGGCCAAGCAGCTGTGCACAAGCCTAGGATCACTGTCTGCAATGCCAAACTTTAACTGGAGTGGTGTAAATTATGCCACCATTGGATTCTGAAACAATGGAAACATGTTCTCTGGAGTAATGAATCACAGTTTGATTGACAAATCTGGGTTTGGTGAATTCCAGGAGAATGTTAATTTCAGGACTGCATAGTGCCCAGTGTCAAGTTTGGTGGTGGAGGGATAATGGTATTTGGTTGTTTTTTACATGGTCTGGGCTAGACTTCTTGGTTTCAGCGAAGGGTACCATTAATGCTACAACACATAAAGACATTTTAGCCAATTGTAGACTTCTACGTTTGTGGGAACAGTTTGGGAAAGGTCCTTTTCTACCCCAGAATGACTGTGACCCTGTTCAGAAAGCCAGGTCCATAAGAACGTGAAGGAACTTGGGTGGCCTACATGTAGCCCTGACCTCAACCCTATTAAACACCTTAGGAATGAACTGAAATGCCAAATGCGAGTAATTCTTGACCAGCATCAGCACCTGACCTCACATCTGCTCTTCTGCCTGAATGGGCACCAATTATGATAGACACACTCCAAAATCTTGGCAAGCCTTCGCAGAAGAATGAAAGCTGTTATAGCTGCAAAGTATGGCCACTCCAGATTAATGGCTATGGTTCTGGAACGATATGTCGAGTTAGCACATATAGGTGTGCTGGTGAGGTCTCCACCAACCTCTGACATGGTGTATCTCATAACTAATTTTTCATATATACATTGCTATTTTTAAATTAAACAACACTGAAAACTGCATCCAAGGGTACTTTGCAGGCTCACATACACCACAAAATAATTTACAGTTGGACCACAGGTAGTTAAATGATACATAGTTACATGGAAGATGGAAATGACCTATCATTAAAACTGTTTTTATTTGTGCTTTTTAAAATTTTCACTGTCATTTTAAATTAATGTTTCTTCTTTGGCAGAAAATAACTGAGATACTCAACTGTAACATCCTCTCCACAACCCAGGTGAGCCTCTGAGCGGAGCAGATCTGCTCTGCCATGTGCTTGTTTGCTCTTATTAATGGATGTTCATTTTCCATCTACCATAGATGAGCAGAATAGTTTTGCCCCAGATGATCCAAAGGTACTGTTTATAACTCCAGTTTAAGCCTTCTTAGTTTAAATCTCTGTGGTTGTACATTTCCTAGTGTCTATGTTTTTCATAGCTTTTTCTAAGCCTCCACATTGCTTTTGTATTACCTTGCATTGTTGACTTTGACTTCTTCTGCTTCAACACACAGGAAAAAAGGTCTAATAATAAATTTATCTTCTGAAACGGCTTCAACTCCTTTTCCGATGATTAACATGTACGCCAGCACTAAGGTAAATTAGTTTTATTTGTTTTGAAATCCACTTCAAGAGTTGGTGGGCATCCGCATGCCACCAGTCAGATCTGGACTTCACTAAGCCTCACCCCAGGCAGCCAGGCTGCAAACTCAACAGAAAAGCTTCCTGGTGTGCCAGGCCCAAAATGGGGCTAAGGCTGTTAAATAATAGAAAACTCAAACTGATCACAAAAATAGAGAAGTGGAAAATTGTGAAACCTCTGATCCAATACATAACATGGCAAGTTCCGTTATATTTAAAGACTAGCTGTGTTAAACAGCTTTACCTGAGAAAGTTTCTGAGACAATGGGACTCATAGTGCTTTTGTTTAATAGAATGTGTCTGAAGCACTATATATATAAAACTAAACACTTTTCTGTATACAATATTTGTATTTTTATTTACCAAGGCTAATATTATTAGTTCACTGGAGCTGCGTACTCTTAAACATGCTACATACAATTGTCCATGAGTGAAACATTTCTGTTGTAGTTCAATTCCTGCTTTTCCTAGTGACTTGGCTTTTGTTAATGGGTCATTACACAAGATAATTTCACAGGTGAAATTGGTAATCAGTGGGAACAATGTGAATTTTGAGTATATATTATTAAATTATAATTTAATTATAGTAAATTGAAGTGCATGTATAATAAAGTGCTTAACACCTACACCACCAGTCATCTCGAATCTGGTCAGCTGGTACTTTATTTCAAATCTAACATCACAATTAAGAGTGACAAGCAAAACAGCTGAGTTTCCTTTTGAATACATGTGAGTTTGCAATAGTCAAACTTACTAAAAACAGGTATTTTGCCTTAAAATAGCGGGTTTGGCAACAATACATACATTGATTTTGGCAACACATTTCTCAGAAAAGGGTCCAGATTAAAATAAATGGGGGAAAAGTATCTTGTGTAGATCCAACATGTCTAAATACAATCCAGGATGAAACAAAAAAACGTTCTCTATAATAAACGTTGTAGTTCAGGAAGACAATGAAACTGTTATCCCAAAGTGGTTGAGAAAAAGAAAAAAAAATGCAGCAGTTGCTACCTTTGATGGCATGCCGCGTTTGTTGATACTCTTATTTAAACATTGTGTGCACTGATGAAACTGCCTGGAGCAGCACGCTGGCTGATTCGAATTATAGTCCCCATGTTGGCTTTTGCCACAAAGTTGCAGATAAGTTGGAGGGGTAATATATACGAAATGCCTTTTTACTGGATCAGTTGCGCAAAGTTGACTACGCTCACTGACACAGTGCCTGGCAAGCATTTGCTAATTGCCAGACTTTCCTCCTTTCAACTTTGTTTCCTCAGATGGCTTTCATTTGCATAAATTAGCACACCCCACTCCATGCAGTTACTGTCAGCGCTGTAGTAAATAAGGAATGTGGTAAGGAGACTGTGGAAGATTGTGGGTTCGCTTCCTGGTTCCTCCCTGTGTGAACAGCGCTTTGAGTACTGAGAAAAGCGCTATATAAATGTAATGAATTATTACTATTATTACACATTGAATCTCCTACTTGCTACAGCATTATCACAAGTCAACTAATTTTCCTTTTTCTACAATTTCACCAAATTTCACTCAAATCTTGGGGTATTTAGTTTTTCTGTTTTGGGTGGAGGTTTAAAATTGATATATCAAACTATCTTTTCTTAGTGGATACCTTCCTGCCAAATTTCAGCTTTTTAGCTAAATATGAAATATTGTTTTTGTTGATGAGTGAGTGAGTGGGTCAGTCAGTCATCTTTGCATTACATACAGTACATAGATTTATTAAGGAGATTCCACAGGATAACAAAACAAAAAAATTAAAGGCAGGCAAAAAGAAGCAAAAATTAATATAAATCTAAAACAAGTACTAGAAATGTTGCTTTATCCATAAGTCAAAACCAGAAAATCCAAACAACTATAAGAAACAAAGCATGAGCCGAGTACAAATTGCCAACACCACCATTGTGCTAAGGATGTAGAATACTCTAAAGGTTCAGCGTAAATACTACTGAACCCCAGCTGCATGGTTAGGTGGCCCCGCCTCCTTAGGCTCTAGCAGTGGCAATGCTGTGCAGAAAAGGTGGGCGCTCACACAGAGAGAGATCAGTTGACATCACCTGGAAGTGCTTTGTTTAGAGTTTTCAGAGATGAACCCTGGGTGGCTGATTGACGGAACTCTCCATTTAGCTTAAACTGTAAAGCGCTCATTCTGAAACAAAGATTGTGGGTTTGTAGCTGACCCCCGGCACCACACCACAGTACAAATCTTCAAATTGAAATGCTTTGTGATGTGAGTCCAAGGAAAGTCAGTTCTACATAAAGGAAGCATGGCAGATCACAACCAACATTACGTAAAAACAAAATAAAGAAAATCATAAAATTACTATAATACAAAAAGGAAACAAAACCCCAAACACTAATAACATCATAAACAAAGTTACATTTAAATAAAAGCATAAGAGCTAAATTCCCAGGAAAAAAATGAGTCAAGTCAACAGTCCTGGCTGTACCATGACATCATCAGTCTTACTCACTTTGAATAAACCTCTGCACTCCTCCCTGGTTGTAACTGTACCTTGTTTCTTTCTTTTTTTTTTAGATTTTTATTAACTATTTTTCAGAAGCTCTGAATGCAGAATATATGGACAAAGGAATTATTGTCCAGGTAAGAATTTGTGTTTTTTTTTTCTTCTAAAATTGCTAAGGTAGGACACTGCATAAAACATTTATTTAAATGTTGTGGCCTTATGAGTGTCATGCACAGCCTGCATTTTTTGGCCAGACATTCATACTGTAAACATACTTCCCACTTCATCCTAAAAATCCTTTGTGTAGGAAGTTGGCATAAACTTACTGTGATGTCGATGGTACCAGCTGGATATGATATGTGCTTTGTGACATTCAGCATCACCACGCTGTAAGTATACATTTGAAAAAGGTTGCATCAAGTCCATAAAGCAATACATGTGACCAGCAGCAAAGATTAGGTGCATTAAGAGACCTAATGTCTGCCAAGGAAACATTCCCCCCTCCAGCACCACAAGCCTGCTCTGCTGGTTCAGTAGATTTGTGTCTTTTATGTCAAATTATGCCTCTACCATCTTTGGCACCAGAAATCAGGATTCAGTTGAGCAGGCAACATTTTTTCCAATAATCGCTGTCCAGATTTATGTATCGTGTGCCCTATATAGGTTCATTTTCATCTTCTTAACTAACAGGAGTTAATCTGGCATGGACTTCTGCTGTTGTAGCCCATTTGTTTCAATGTTGGATGTTTTGTAGGTTCTGGGATGCCCTTCTGAAGACTACTGTTATCTGAGTGTTTGTTGCACTCATGTAGTATTGAATGACCTTAGACATTCTTCTTAAACCTTCCTTATTAAGATGGTGTTTTCACCCACACACAGCCACTCACTGAGTGTGTTTTGTTTATTGCTTCATTTTCTCTTAACCTCAAAGACTGTAGTCAGTGAAAATCCTTAGAGGGCAGCTGTTTCTGAGATGTTGAAACCGCCACATCTGCTACCAACAGTCACGTGAAGTGCCTATAAAAGTATTCACTGTCTTGGCGGTTCTAGCTTCCCCATGACCCTGCTCAGAATAAGGTGGTTTTAGAGAATGGGTGTATGGATGGATTATTACACAACCCTGAAACACAGTGGACTTAATTTTGCGTTTTTCACTTTGATCAGTAGAAAAGTACTATTTAATATCAATGTCAAAACAGATCTCTGCAAAGTAGTCTAAATGAATTACAAATGTAAAATAGAAAATAATTGATCATGTAAGTATCCCCCCCCCCACCCTTTAAGTCAGTATTTAGTAGGTAAACCTTTGGCAGCCATGACATCTTGGAGTCAGAGTGCACAGGTCTCTGTCAGCTTTGCACATCTGGACACAGCCGTTTGTCCACATTCTTCTTTGCAAAACTACTGCAGCTCTGTCAGGTTGCATGGGGACTGTGAGTGAACAGCCTTTATCAAGTCTAACTGCAATTATCAACTGGATTTTGGCTTTATGCATGGGGTCATTGCCTTCCTGGAATAGAAATCTTCTCCTAAAGGACAAGTTTCTTGCAGGTTACCACAGGGTTTCCCCCAGGATTTATTTTGTATTTTGCTGCATTCCTTTTATCCACATAAGCCTTTCATGGCCTGTTGCCGAGAAGCGCCACCACAGCCTGACGCTGCTATCGTGATAATGCACAGTGTCCAAACCTGGTGTTTAGTCTCATGGCCTAAAAGCCTTATTTTGTTCTCATCAAACCAGACCTTCTTTACCTTTATCCTTCAGAGTCTTCCATGTGTCTTATGGGAAATTTTAGCCGAGATGTCTTGTGTGTTTTTTTCAAAGAGAGGTTTCTTTTTGCAACTCTCCTATAAAACTACAACTGGTGAAACACCCAGGGAACAGTTGTTATCTGCATGGTTTCTCCACTCTCAGCCACTGTAGCTTGTAACTTGTTCAGCTTTCTGAAGTCTCTAGCTGTCCAATGATGTAAGTGGTATCAATGATTTAAAATGAATTAAAACTATTAACCACAGGTGGTAATCTCAAAACAATATTTCATTTCATATAAAAACAAATGAAATGACACACTATTGAAAGACAGTCAGTTGGAGATGAAATTGAAAACCTTAACCCAGCACTCACCCACCTCCACATCTCAATGCTGTGTGCCAAGACAACGAGAGAATTAAAATTGTCTGTGCCAACATAGGAGTTCTAGGAAGTTTTAGAGAGAAGTGGTCACAAACCTGATGCCTGAGACAGCACCACTTTGCTCACTTCTGACAGAAGTAAAAGTCTACATAGCAAAGGGCAGCAGCTCCTTGGATTTGTCTGATTACAGTGATTACACAGTGTGAGGGCTCTGCCTACAGTGACCAGTCTGGCCAGGTAACACACTAACTAGTTTTCTTTTTTGCACTTTTCCAGTGTGTAATGCCATTTTTTGTTTCTACCAATATGACATACAAAATGAGGACAAACTTGTTTGTAAAGGATGCTAATGCATTTGCGAATGAAGCCCTCAACACTGTGGGATACACCACTTTAACCAGTGGCTGCCTGTCCCATGCCTTACAGGTGAGAAGAAGCTTTTTATTTCTCAATCCTTCTGTGATGCCTTTTTGCTATTGTCAACATGTCAGATGAAACTGAGTGTTTAGTTTCTGGACTATTCTAATATGATAGTGAAGCACAAATAATGCCGCTGGGGAAATTACTACATAAAAAAGAAAGGAGAATTGCTTAAAGTAACAGTCATAGAAGCTAAAAGACCTTATATACATTAAAACATTGGAACAATCAGGATGTGAACAAGCCATTCAGCCCAACAAAGCTCGCTAGTCCTATCCACTTAATTCTTCCAAAATAACATCAAGTTGTGTCTTGTAAGTCCCTTAAGGTTCATGCTGTCTACTACACTACTTCATAGCTTATTCCATGTGCCTGTGGTTCTCCTTGTAAAGAAAAACATCCTAATGTTTGTGCATAATTTACCCTTAACAAGTCGTGATCCACTGTACTAATTTCCTTCATAATTTAAACTCTTCAGTCATATCTCCTGTTAATGTTCTTTTGCTTAAACTGAAAAGGCTCAGCTCTTCTAATGTTTCTTCATAACTCATCCCCTGTAGCCCTGGAATCAGCCTAGTCACTCTACTCTGGACTTTTTCCAGCGCTGCTATGTCCTTTTTATAGTCTGGAGACTAAAACTATACAAAGTACTGCAGATGAGGCCTCACCAATGCATCATAAAGCTTCTGCATAACCTCCTTGGACTTGTACTCTACACATCAGGATTCTATATTACATAATTATTAATGGTTTCTGAACACAGTCTGGCAGTACATAGTGTCGAGTCCACTACAACACCTAAATCCTTCTCATAAGGTGTACTCTTGATTTTCCAACTGCCCATTGTGTATTCAAACCTAACATTTTTACTTCCTATGTGTAATACATTAATGTAATACATTAAATTTCATCTGCCACAAACCTGCCCAAGCCTGTATGCTGTCCAAGACCTTCTGTAATGATATAACAGATTCCAGATTATCTGCCAATCCACCTATCTTGGTATAATCTGCAAACTTGACCATCTTATTAGTTATATTTTTATCATTCATATATTTTAAAAATAGCAGCAGCCCCCAGAACTGACCACTGTGGAACACCACTTTTAACAACAGCTCTTAAACTCTGCACTCACCTTCTCCTCATAGGAGGTATTCCAAGCCATTAAGCTCTAAATTTAAGCATCAGACTCATGATGTCATTGATTCTTCAAATACATATGTATATATGACTGTATAATTGTGATAATTTATAAGTAAACAGTACTGTATATGTCTGCCCATGAGCCTGCTAATGATGAAGCGTGTTTAGAAAATGGATGAATGGGTGGATGGATGGATGGATGGATGGATGGATGGGTGGATGAATGTGTCTGCTGTAGCAATATCAATAAATAGCTGAAATTACCTGAATGTTGTAAAAAAAACAAATTGCTACAGAAAGAGCATTACGATGTTCTTTAAATTTGTTTAAAGAAGGACAATGTTATGTACAACTTCACCCATCAAGCTACTGTATATACTCACAGATAAGTTCTCTGGCAGATAAGTCAGGACTTGATTTTATCATATAATTTCTGGTATTTTATAATGTCGGTCGTAAAAGTCGAATGAGGAAAACTCCTGTTATTGGTCCAAGAGATTATGATATGCTAACACCCACCTGAGAGAGTAACCACGGAGCACACTGCCTTTTTTTTCTTTGTGGGTCCGGCAATATCAGCGCTTGTTCCTAACCTCTGTCTCTCTCTCTCTCTATTGTTCCTACGTGACCACACAGTAATACCCGAACTATTCCAAAGCAATGTTTGCTCTGATTTGTGTTTTTTGTATCTCACACCCTCATACACCTTTATCGTAAGAACATCCCTTATCTACAATGGAGCGTTCAATCAGAAGAAGCTGGTTTTAAATTAAAAGTCGCTGAAGTAGCGAAAGAAATTGGCAGAGGTGGGTAGAGTAGCCAAAAATTGTACTCAAGTAAGAGTACCGTTACTTCAAAATAATATTACTCAAGTAGAAGTAAAAAGTAGTCATCCAAAAAACTACTCAAGTAAGAGTAAAAAAGTACTTGTTGAAAAGACTACTCAAGTACTGTTTATAACTGTTTGATCATAATAAATGATTTATTTTTTAGAAATGTTGTAATAAGACAGACAAAAATATAAAATAATGTACAAATTCTGCTATTTCCAAATAATAAAATAAAAAATGAGTAAAAATAAATAACATGTTTACAAAATAAAGATGCACAAATAACACAAAGTTCCAAATCTCAGTTTTTCACAACAAAGCTTTTGAAGCCAATACCTACAGTAGGTAGCATGTATGTTTGAACAGTGCAAACTACTTACAGTGACAAGATATACTGTACACCAGGGGTGCCCAATTTGTCGATCGCAATCAACCGATAGATCGGAAAGGTAGTGCAGGTGGATCTCATTGTATTCAAAAAATTTTTTTTTAAATGTTAGTCTATTATATATCCTGCCTTTTGCATTTCCCACTTGATTGACATACAGGGCGGCCAGTCTGAGATCTCTTTTCTTCTAACACACTGGTCATCCCGCACGTACGAACAAACGCGTGAGCTACTGCAAAACTCCGGCTATCTAAGTGATCTAGTTAGCCTTCCAATTTATATCGACTAAAGAAGGGATTTAAAAAAAAATTCGTTGGTTGGCGGGTGTATGGGCTGGATGTGGAATTTTTCTCACAATGTCACAATCGAAGTGCGTTTGTCTGATTTGAGAAAAGCGATCTGAGAAAGAGAAAAGAGAGGGAACTAAAATCTCAGTTAATCGGACAGCTGTCATTTTTCACTTGGCTGAATTCAAAAGCAAAGGCAGACACACCAAAGCATCGTTCCGGGTGAGTCACTCGATCATTAAGCATAAGAAGTCCTTCCAAGATGGACAGATGATAAAAGAGGCCTTCATTGAGACAGATGGCTAGGGAGAAATTCCTGCTGAGATTTCAAGACCCCTGGCCGGAGAAAAAGGAGTTTCTCCTTGTCATTAAACATGCAGAATACAAGCAGCTTAATAATGATCAATTGCTGCTAGACTTGGCATTTTTTTCCCGATCTGACCAACATGTTGAATGAGCTTAATTTACAGCTGCAAGGAACAGAGAAAACCATGGTCAATATGATGAGCTCAGTTAATTCTTTCAAACGAAAAATGCAACATCTGTCCTCAAATCTGCAACGCCTTGATTTGGGGAACATCCAAAACCTCGCGTCAGAGCTGGAGACGCAATTGAAGGCGTGTGCGCAACTTGACAGCATACGCTACACAGAGCAGATTGAAAATTGTGACTGCATGGCTATGTCTGATATGTGAAACGGAGCCATGTGATTATTGTTGCTACGTCTGATTGGTGAAACAGTCATGTAGTAGATCCACTGGCGGATTCTGTCTGCCAAAAATATAGCATACTGTATCTAATGGAAAAAAAGTAACGATTTGAGTGTTGCCCAATGTAGTGGAGTAAGAGTAGTGTTTCTTCTTCACAAATGTACTCAAGTAAAAGTAAAAAGTATGGTGCAGTAAAACTACTCTTAGAAGTACATTTTTTTTTAAAAGTTACACAAGTAAATGTAACAGAGTAAATGTAACGCGTTACTACCCACCTCTGGAAATTGGTAACTGCGCTGCTGCAACAAAATTTGATGCGTCTGAGAAACTGATGTGAGATTGGAGGATGCAAGAAGATGTAAAAAAACAAAAAATGAAGTGTCTCATTTTTGAACGATTTTTCAGGTTTCAAGACCCCGACTTATACATGAGTATATACGATACATACTTTTTTCCTGTATAGAAATGAGGTATTTGTTTAAAGACTACTATCCAACTTTTGGCATGTCACACACATTTTTGTCTCAGAGGCTATACTGGCTAGACTCAGATAGCATTTAATTTCAACAATGTATAAATATATCTCACGGAATCTACCATTCAATGATCCTGGAGAACAGTGGGAAAGGAACCTTTCAATTGTCATTTCAGAAAAAGAATTGAGACTCAGCCATGCACAGAATACACTCTAGCTCTAAATGCAGCAAGCATTCCATAAGTCCACAAAAATGTTCCATAAATCATGTATGTTGTTAAAAGTTATTTAAAATGTGCCCAGGGTAAAATCCATCCCATTAGCTTTGCCATGTAGCTCCAGCATTATTAGGCCATATGTTTTGGGAAAGCACTAAATTAACATCATTTTGGATAAAAATCTTTATGTAGTTCTCACATAGCCTTGGTGACACAATCACTCCTAATTTATTAATAGCGGTATTGGGGTGAGGGTGAGGAGTTGGAAGGTAATAATGGAGTGCTTAATTTGGGATGTATTAGCGAGCCATCTCACCTTATAGACATCTGTAGGAAATGTCCAGAGTGGTAGCAGATTTGTTATTTTTTGTGTATTTTGTACTTTCTAGTCTTAAAAATAATCACCATTTCTATTACTTTGGACCTCTTGGCATCACTGTGGTTACAAAATGCCATGATAGGACCTTTTAATGTTCCAAGTCTTTGCAAGAATAAGATTAATGTTAAGCTAATGTAGCATCATGCTTTACATTATAATCTGACCAGGTCCAGTATATGCAGTATGTGTATCATTTATCCACATCATTGTATATGTTTACAATTTCTTCATTTCTTTGTCATTTTGTATTTTCCATACCACATAAAATGATCAGCACAAAGAGTGTTGTCTTCCCTTTTGGAGCAACAGCAGACTTGTGTGGTTTTAATGTTAATCTTTTTTGTCACATTCTCAGACTGTACTTCACATAAGAATTCTAGCCAGGCCATCCAGAATGCTTAGTTTCTCATTTTGTGCTTGTAGTGTGCCCTTTATCGGTCTCCTCTTTTTAAATTTACAGCATGCTGTCTTCAACTTTTTCCTGCCTGATTGGGTCCGTCTCTCTTCCTTCAGTATGAGGATGTTGGATAAATATGAACAGCATCAAAGGCCCATCCTTCAGGAAAGGATAAGGAAGATGAAGAAAGAGGAGTGAAAATGTGTCTGATATACTTGCCTTCTTGTCTCTTTTTATACTGATATTGTCTTCTCTATATTTTAAGTTCACCATGTGTTCAGCAAGAATCTTTACTATGAAGGTCACATCTGTAGACCTGAAAATAGATATAAGGAAGTTAGGTATTCTGATAGTGATCTACAGCATATACAGCTGTGAAGATATATCGCAGTAAGCAGTTAAAAATATTTGGGGACTTTTGACATCATGCAAACAGATTCACTCAGGCAAACAGTGTCAGTATCATGATGGGTGGGGAGGTTTCGAGGGGTTTAGCCATTTCTAGAAATTCTAAAGCAATTCCTAGCCCTACATCAAAGCCACTATCTATGATATTATTAGACTGCAACAGGCACAATTAAATGTTATTTTTTCACAAATTCACGGCCAAACCTATATTTAGTTTAAAACTAAATATATTTATCCTCAAAATAAAACTTTGGCCTTTGACCTTTGTCAAAAACCTTCTGGTGCTGCACCTGCAGGCACACCATTGTGTTCTTCCCAGTTGTCCAAAGTATGTGTGGCCTTTTTCTGTAGGTAATCCAGTTTTCCTCCATCTTCCCAAAGATTTGCAGTAGATCAGTTGAACACAGCAGACTGGCCCAAAGTGACGGTGTGATTATGTGCAAGTGTGTCCTGTGACGGACTGGTGCTTCAGTCCCGATGTCTACGGACTGAATCAATCAGTTTTGAGAATGTATGGATGGATAGGAACTGAATGAACCAAATGCATGGACAGCCAGTTGACAATCGTACTGCACTGCTCTCTTGGCCCATGCTACTCTCTCATTCAACTGCTGGCTACACAGTGCCTATAAAAGTATCCACTCTCTTGATAGCTCTCACACGTTATTATTACACAACATTGAATCACAGTGAAGTTCATTTTGCTTTTTTGACACAAGCCAACAGGAAAAAAACTCAAACTGAAAACTGATCTCTTCAATGTGGCCTAAATTAATCTTATACATAAAGCAGACTGTAATAGCCTTGTGGTCTTGTATGTATGTTATCATCCAGTTGACGCTCGGAACATTTCTGGTGTGCTCTGTAAAAGCAACCAACAGTTTTGTCATGAAAAATCCGTAGTATTATTTGTTTGTCGCTTAATGTTTGTTTTTGTTAACTATATTTTCATCTTGCATTATTCTTATTGTAACAATGTTGTAGTGATAGTAAAATTAAATCAACCTAATAATAATATTAATTTAATTGACGTTTTTTCTTTCGTCATCAAAAATTCTACATCTAAAAACTTATTACTGTACCAGAAAACAAAAATTAATCTGTCAAAAAACCTTAAAAGGCTTTGCTTTTCCCATCATTTTTACACTACCTTGAGCGCATTCCGAGATTATATTTTGATGAATATAGGCTATCTATTATATTATATATAAGATAAGTAAGCAATTTTACTTTTTATTTATCATAAACATCCTATATTTAGTTGTGGATTCATCCGTTGTCTTTACGATTTTTGTTTATTCGTTAATGAACAAAATGTCATTTGTTTCACAGCATTATAGATAACGTCTTGGTGCTACAATTTTTTCATAAAAAGTAATAGGAAGCTTTTTTTTAATATGTTCATAATCAAAAAAACTGCCATATCGATAAATAAATCTCAAGGACAATCATTGAAAGTTGCTGGAATCAATTTGGAAACAGCCTGTTTCTCACATGGACAGCTTTATGTGGCATGTTCAAGGGTGGGAAGCCCTAAGAACCTTTATATATTGGCTAAAGATGGAAAAACTAAAAACATTTTATATAACAAGGCACTTTAGTAAACAATACAAGCACATTAGTGTGTCTTCATTGTTTGTTAATTTATTTTTATTTTTAAAGTTGTGTTTTTTAATTAGATTTTTCTAATTTAATTTAAAAAAAAACTTTCATTTTCCTCCAGAGCAGCGCTGGATATTTCAGCTAGTTACAAATATAACACAAAAGTAATTTGTCTTCCAGTCAATATTCAATGAATGCAGCTTTGGCAGCCATGACATCCTTGAGTGTGTGTGCACAGGTCTCTATCAGCTTTGCACATCTGGAAGCAGTACCTTCTTCCCATTTTCTCTTTGAAAAACTGCTCAAGCTCTGTCAGGCTATAAGGAGATTGTGGATGAACAGCATTTTGTCAAGTCCAGTTGCAAATTATCAGTTAGATTGACATCTGGACTCTGACTCGGGCACTCCTGAAAATTAAAATCGTTGTTTTTAAGTCATTCCTTTATGCCTTTGGCTTCATACTTGGGGTTGTTGTCTTGTTGGAAAACAAATCTTCTCCCAAGGTGTAAGTTTTTTACAGGCTACATCAGGTTTTCCTCCAGGATTTTGCTGCATTCATTTCCCTTCTACCCTTAGAAGGCTTGCAGGGTCTGCTGCAAAGAAGCATTCCCACAGTGTGATGCTACCACTACCATGCTCCATGGAGGGGATGGTGTGTTTATGATAATGCACAGTGTCCAACACGGCAGTTGGTCTGAAACCCAAAAAGCTTAATATTGTTCTCATCTGACCAGAGATCCTTCTTCCAGCTGGTTTTAGATTCTTACATGTGCCTTTGGCTAACTCCAGCTGAGATGTCATGTGTGTTTTTTCTTTTTGCCACTCTTTCATAAAGCTATAACTGGTAAAACACCTGGGCAACAATTGTTGACTACATAGTCTCTCCAATCTGAACTGCTGTAGTTTGGAACTCCTTCAGAGTTTCTCACAGGGCTCATGATGGCGTCCCCCACTTGTCTTCTTCTTGCATGATCACTCAGTTTTTGTGGATGGCCTCTTCTAGGCAGATTTTGAGTTGCGCCTCCTTCTTTTAATTTTTTTCATGACTGATTTAACTGGATCTCAAGGGATATTCAGTGATTTGGATATCTTCTTGTTTCCATCCTCTGACATGTGCTTGTTAATCACAGTTACATGGAGTTGCTTGGATTGTTCTGTTTTTTTCATTGTGTAAGTCAGGCCATTATACTAACTCGCCTCAAGAAGGGGGCATTTAGACTCCAATCAACTGAAACCCCAGACACATGATTGCTATTGATCTCCTTACGTGACTTTTAAAATCAATTGGCCACACCAATAATGATTTAGGGATGTCAGACTAAAGGAAGAGATTACTTATGTATTCAGCTATTTAATGTTTTATATTTGTAACTAATTTTGACCACTTTTCCGAGATCTGCTTTCAATTTGACATTTATGTTGATCAGTGTCAAAAATCCAACTTAATTCAATGATGTATATCAATAAAATATTAAAATATCCAAGTGGTTGAATACTTTTTTTATAAACCCTGTATATTTCTGTCCTAACTCACTTTTATTCCAATGAACTTTGATTTTTCCAGTTGATCTTTCCCTGTGGGTTTAAACTGCTCCACCTTCTAAATCCTTATATTTATTCTTCTCTATAAAAATATCCAATGGTTCCAGTTGTTTACATTCAAAGTCCTCTCTTTCCAAACAGGATTTCTGTCTGTCAATGAATGCAGAGGTCAAGCAATCAATTAATCAAGATTTTTTAAGAGGATGGCCACCTTATACGGTCATGTGCATTCTTGGTCACATATGTGGTATTTTAATTGCTGCCACTTCTAACTGCTGCTGCTTTTAACAATTATGTCTTTTGTTAATCAATTGCCTTGTTATAGCACTTCTTTTAAAAAAGCAATATTTGTATTACCAACTTTACCAATATGACAAGGTGGTCTTCTCTGAAGTTCTACCTATGCCATGCACCAGTCCAGGTAAGATTGAGGAGATTAAAAGGCTTAACGTGTGGCTCATATCTTGGTGCAGGGTAGAAAGGTATAGGTTTATGGGGCATTGGGACTCCTTTTTGAACAGATGAGACCTGTTTTGGGGCGACTGGTTACATCTGAACCAGAGGGGCACCAATGTATAGGGGAGGTGTATGAATAGGTTAGTCAAGGATTGTTTAAACAAGGGAATGGGGTCAGGGAGTTTAGGATAGGCCAGGTTTAGAACTGTAAATGGAGGAACAAACAATAGTATAGAAATAAAAATGAGTAGCAATGTAAATTCTAACCCAGCGTTTAAATGTGAAAAGAGCAACATGTTTAAAATAGCTTGCCTTGATGCTAGAAGTATCAAAAATAAGGCAAGTGAGTTGGAGTTGTATGTAGCAGAGCAAAATTATGATATTATAGCAATAACGCAAACCTGGCTAAATAGCAATGATGGGGATGAGTATAACATAGAGGGACAGACATTTTTTAGGAAAGGAGGTGGGGTTGCTATTTATGTCAAACAGAATTTAAGTCCTCTTCAGTTGGACAATAAGCCCTGTCTTAGTGAGGACATGTGGCTTCGCCTGGAAAGTATTAGGGAAAGAGGCCTTATTTTAGGAATGTATTATAGACCACCCAATGCAGACAGTAATTTCAAAACACATCGTTTTAGTAATATCAAAAAGGCAAGTTTACAGGGGGATATTATAGTCATGGGGGACTTTAACTATCTGAATATTAACTTGGATAAACTTGCAAATGGCGGAGAACAAGAGCAGGAGTTTTTAGAAGTAATCAGTGACTGTTTTTTAACACAGCATTTTAAAGCACCAACACAAGATGAAGCCTGTCTGGATTTAGTATTTTGTAATAATCAGGATAAGAATTGAGGGTGTAGGGAAGATTGAACCACTAGGGTCAAGTGACCATATTATAATACAATTTTCATCCATCCATCCATCCATTTTCCAACCCGCTGAATCCGAACACAGGGTCACGGGGGTCTGCTGGAGCCAATCCCAGCCAACACAGGGCACAAGGCAGGAAACAATCCTGGGCAGGGTGCCAACCCACCGCAGGACACACACAAACACACCCACACACCAAACACACACTAGGGCCAATTTAGAATCGCCAATCCACCTAACCTGCATGTCTTTGGACTGTGGGAGGAAACCGGAGCGCCCGGAGGAAACCCACGCAGACACGGAGAGAACATGCAAACTCCATGCAGGGAGGACCGGGGAAGCGAACCCAGGTCCCCAGATCTCCCAACTGCGAGGCAGCAGCGCTACCCACTGTGCCACCGTGCCACCCATACAATTTTCAGTGTTTTGTAAAAGTGAGAATGCAAAGGCTAAAATTATTAATTTTAACTTAGGTAGGACAAATTTTGAGCAGATGCAGCAAAGTCTAAGGAGGATAGACTGGGATAAGCTTTTAAGTGACAGTCGAAGAGCAGTGGAACAGGTTAAAAATGTTTTACACGTAATACAGGAGAGGTGCAAAATTGGTGTAAAATTGGAATTAATAGGAAATGTAAAAAAACTGTTCTAGGTGAATAAAGAGTTAAAAAAGAAGCTGCAAAGGAAAAATACCTGTATAAGGCATACAGTACAAGACTAATAACTCAAAAGTGAATCATAGGGTGTATGAAAACATGAGGGCAACCAGTAAGAAGTATATTAGGGAGGCTAAAAGACAGCTGGAGAGGAATATAACAGATAAGGTGAAAGATGACCCAAAGAGATTCTTTCAGTATTTTAGTAGTAAAAGAACAGTCAAGGAGGAGGTGAAGTATATCAGGAATAGTAAAGGGGAATTAAACGATACAGACAATGCAATAGCGGATGCTCTAAACTTGCATTTTTCTGAGGTGTTCACAAGTGTGGAAGTGGAAACCTCCCAGAGGTAACAGGGACTACTAAGGAGGTTCGGAGTCATACAGAAATTGTAGGGGGTGAAGTACTGCTCAGATTAAATAGGCTGAAATAAAACAAATCACCAGGACCAGATAATATTTACCCTCAGGTTCTTAAGAAGGATAGTGAGTACATATATAAACCACTGAACAGTGGGGAGATTTCAAAGGACTGGAAAATGGCAAATATTATCCTGTTACATGAAAAGGGCGACCAGGCAGATCCAAGCAACTATAGGCCAGTAACCTTAACATGCATCACAGGAAAATTAATGGAAGGAATTATTAAGGATAAGATTGAGCAACACCTGGCAAGGACAGGAGTTATTCTGAACAGTCAGCATTGGTCAGTAGAGGGAAGGTTGTGTTTTACTAACATGCTGGAATTCTTTGAAGAAATAACAAAAGGATATGATCAAAGTGGAGCATATGATATTATTTATAATAAATTTCAGAAAGCATTTGATAAGGTGCCACATGAGAGGTTGGGCATCAAACTAAAACAAGTGGCAGTTCAGGGTGATGTTTGTAGATGGGTGCAGAATTGGCCCAGACACAGGAAGCAGAGGGTGATGGTGGGTGGAACCTCATCAGAATTGTCCGATTTTAACAGTGGTGCTCCGCAGGGGTCAGTGTTAGGGCCGCTGCTATTTTTAATACATATATTTTTTTTCTATAAGAATATAAGTAACAAGCTGGTTAAGTTTGCAGATGATACCAAGATAGGTGGATTGACAAATAATTTGGAATCTGTTAAATCATTACAGAAGGACTTGGATAGCACACAGTCTTGGAAAGATTTGTGCAGACCAAATTTAATGTAAGTAAATGTAACAAATTATGTAGGAAATAAAAATGTTAGGCTTAAATGCACAGCATTTAGTTGTAGTGTACTTGGTGCTGTCAACTTCCAGACAGCATTCAGAAGCCATTAGGAAGGCTAAAAATGTTAGGTTATATAACACAGTGTGTAGAGTACAAGTCCAAGGAGGTTCTGCTCAACCTTTATAACACACTGGTGAGGACTCATCTGGAGTCCTGTGTGCAGTTTTGGTCTCCAGGCTACAAAAAGGACATAGCAGCACTAGAAAAGGTCCAGAGAAGAGTGACTAGGCTCTTTCCAGGGTTACAGGGGATGAATTATGAAGAAACATTAAAAGAACTGAGCATTTCCAGTTTAAGTAAAAGAAGATTAAGAGGTGACATGATTGAAGTGTTTAAAATTATGAAGGAAATTAGTACAGTGGATCGAGACTGTTATTTTAAAACTAGCAAAATACCCGCGCTTCGCAGCGGAGAAGTAGTGTGTTAAAGAGGTTATGAAAAAGTAAAGGAAACATTTTAAAAATAACGTAACATGATTGTCAATGTAATTGTGTTGTCATTGTTATGAGTGTTGCTGTCATATATATATACATATACACATATACACACACATATACACACATATACAGATATATTATATATACATATACACATATATTTTTTATATATATATTTTTTATATATATATATATATATATATATATATATATATATATATATATATATATATATATACACATACATACATACATACATATACACACATAGATGTACTTACAATAACATAGAAATCAATATAAACAACATTAACATCATTATCATATGAGAATATGAAGTAATATATAAGAAGCACATTTCATATAAATATAAATAATTAAACAGTAAAATTTTCTTGTATAATTTGCTACCGTGGCTTTTCGTTGGTCTGTCCAGGATTTTAAATCACCTGTAGCTTGCAAACTGTTTCACCTATTGACTTGAAATCTGGTACACATATAATACGTCACGTCTGCTATCCGCTTTATGGGTGATGATTGTATTACTCTTTTTATGTTTATTTTATTTTAGAATCAACTCCTATCTGCGCACACCAGGGCGGCCGTGGGCAGATGCGTATGGTGTATTCACTCCATGTTATCGTGCATTGCGCTGTCACTGGTATTTTGATAAAAGAATTTGAACAATATATAAGAAGCGTATAAATTATTAAACAGTAAAACATTAACATTTAAGAAGTAAAATTACATTGAGTACTACTGCAGTGCCTTCGGGTATACCTCATTTTTTCTTTGCCCATTACATGCTTAAATGTATACATTTTTTGGTGTACCTACCCGAGAACACGCGACATATAACCGACCGTGGGAGAAGCATGGATTTTAAAGAAGCGTTGAGTTCATCTGCTGGTCTCCCTCGTGGAATAACTGGTAATGTTTCACTAAAATCTACAGCGAGTAAAACGACATTACCTCCTTTTTTTTTTGTACGATCTCTGAGATGTTGCTTTTTTCGGTTCAAGGCTTCATAAGCTCTTTTATGTTCCATGGTGTACTTAATAAGTACTAATTATCCCAAACCATCATCTTTGAATGTTGCAAGACTTTCGCCTTGTATGTAGATCGGGGTAATTACATTCATTGCATTCCTAGTGTGAATGACAATCTGATTGTATGGGTGGTTACCTGGCACTGTAGGGTTGCCACCCGTCCTTTAAAATACGGAATCGTGCCGCGTTTGACAATGAAATTGCGCGTCCCGTTTTGAATCAATACTGGACGGGATTTATCCCGTATTTTTTTAATCATTTTTTTTTTAAAGCAGCGTCTCATGCAAATCATCCCACACGCATTTTATGAAGATGCCTCCTTTCCTACTTTTGATTGGGTAATACTTGATGTCATCGTTAGTTTGATTGGTGTTTTTAACTGTCCAGTGAGGGGGGCGTGTCTTTTAAGTACAGTCTGCAAAGTGTTGGCACTGAGATGTGGCGTCAGCGCCATACTTGAAGCCCCTAACGTTGCGGTCAGCAAGTCGGCTAACATCCGCCATGTGCCGTCTTTCAGTTGCGAGAAGCAGATCATAGAATGGTTGAAACTGTTGCCCCTAACGTTGCGCCACGGCGTGTGGTTCGTTTATACCTCGTGTCTTCTCATTAAACTTTTATCTCGCGAATATGTTATTGCAATCCGCAGCGGGAGCGTTTCTATAAACTTTATTTAAACTTACGTTTTACACCGTGGTTTGTTTCCCTTATGAACATGCTTGTATGCTTAACTCGCTCCGTTCTCAATTGTTTAATTAATTTTTTGCTCTTCGCTGTTTGCGGCTGTTCCTCCATTTCCCCCTACTTCGTTCTTTTATCTCGCGAATATGTTATTGCAATCCTTAACGGGAGCGTTTCAATAAACTGATTGAAAATAGTTTTGCATTTACCTTTTTAGTAAAAGGCGAGCTTTTAAGCCTGAGAAATCACCCCGTAAATGCACACGTTTAATTGGACATGTGTTAATATGTATGGTTACACAGTATTAAAAGACAGTGAACAACGTCAGTTACCTTTGTTCCCGCGTTTGATAAAAGGTGAGCTTTTAAGCCTGAGAAATCACCCCGTACATGCACACGTTTAATTGCACATGTGTTAATATGTATGCTTACACAGTATTAAAAGACAGTCAAAAATTAACGTCATTTACCTTCGTTCCCGCGTGCGACTCGTGCTGTAAATCTCTTCCTTGTTTTTAGTTCACGTGATTACGTATGAGGCGTGATGACGCGATACGTGACTCCGCCTCCTCCATTACAGTGTATGGACAAAAAATATGTTCCAGTTATGACCATTACGCTTTGAATTTCGAAATGAAACCTGCCTAACTTTTGTAAGTAAGCTGTAAGGAATGAGCCTGCCAAATTTCAGCCTTCCACCTACACGGGAAGTTGGAGAATTAGTGATGAGTCAGTCAGTGAGTGAGTGAGTCAGTCAGTCAGTGAGGACTTTGCCTTTTATTATTATAGATGAGTTCATCACTCGAAACTTGTTATGGGTAAATTTCGTACAAACATTAGGATGTTTTTCTTTACACAGAGAGCCATAGACACTTGGAATAAGTTACCAAGTAGCATGGTAGACAGTAAGACTTAATATGTGAATTTCCCATTGGGATTAATAAAGTATCTATCTATCTATCTATCTATCTATCTATCTATCTATCTATCTATCTATCTATCTATCTATCTATCTATCTATCTATCTATCTATCTATCTATCTATCTATCTATCTATCTATCTATCTATCTATCTTAATGGACTTTCAAAACTCGACTTGATGTTTTTTAGAAGAAATAAGTGGATAGGACTGGCGAGTTTTGTTGAGATGAATGGCCTGTTCTCATTTAGATTTTTCTAATGTTCTAATATAAGTGTATTTATACAGTAGCTTAAAAAACTAGTATATGTGTATAGTAACACTAATTTTACACAGTTGTTTATACCATTCTATATTTTTCATAACAGAACTGAATGTTTCCTAAAATATCACACACCACATTTAGACCAAAGAATTTCTGCTGACTTTGACTCTTACAAATTTGATGTCACATGTTTGGGTCACTATTGTCGATTTTAAGCCTAATATAGTGAAATTCTTATTTACACATCTGGCCAACATGAATCAAATTACACCCAACCCTGATAATTTCATTGCTGCCAATTTTTAGAATACTGTTTAAAAGGGATGGTGGTGGAGCTTTTAGTGCTGCTTCACCACAGCTCCATTAGTCTGGTGTTTAATCTCAGGTTGCTGTTTGTGTGGAGCGCACAATTTCTTCCCATAGTCTGGACAGATTATACTCTGGCTACTCCAGTTTTCCTACAACATCCCAAAAACTGTGTATTAGGTTCATTGATTATTTTAAATGAGAAGTGAGACTGGATGTGTGTTGGCAGTGGGATGGCCTGGCACCTTTCCAGAGTAGCTTCATGTTTTCTGCCCAGTCCTACAGGTGATTCTCCATGATCCTTAAATTAGGCAGGCAGGCACATTAAATGAATATGTGGATGTGTTGTATGTGATCTCCATTTAGTGCATAGAAAGCAGTTGTTGGAACAATACTTAATAATAACATCTAGATTTAAAGGAGCATGTTGATAGTCAAGTTCATTAAAGTGCTATTGTGAATGATCACAAACATTTTGTATTAATTATAATTGAAAATGTTTTAAGGGAACTTTCTGAAACGGGGGCCCTGGGGTACAATTTTATGCCTCCATTTTCACTTGCTTAAAAATGTAAAATGAGCCAGCCATGCCTGTTGGTCTCCTAAGAGGATTAGTAAAGGTGGCATTTGTAACTCACAACATTGAAAACTGTGTTCTTGTTACTTGTGAAATGTTCTCATATGGTTAAACAGCACAAAATTCAGACATGTACAAACCCAGGGAAGATCTAAATCCACTAATTTATGCCTATCAATCCATCCACGTACCCCACCTTTAGAATTGCCTCATCTAATTCTGGTTTATGCATAGCCGAACCCTATATTGAAAGCATGAGATGCAAAACAGTTGCCCATTCCTGCAGGACCACCAGTCCATCACAGGGTAAAATAACAATAACTTACACATGCATAGTAGGCCAATTTGAAGTCAACAATTAATCTGGCGTGCACGTCTTTGGAATGTCAGGGAGGAAAACCTGAAACATCCAGAGGAAACTCGGACACAAACACTTGGAAAATGTGCATATAGGCATTGATTAAGCTAGGATTCGCTTTACGTCAGTTTACGACCAAGTACTGACATTAAACTATGAGAATAGCAAAACATTTAGTTCAGATTGTGTGTGTGAGTGTGTGTGTGTGTGTGATGATTCTGTGTATTTAGAATTATTGAATAGTTATTTTAAGTTCCATTATTAATTTTGAATTCCCATCTTGGGGGTGGTTATAGGAACAACTTAATATTTTTGCATTTATTTGTATATTGGATTTCATATTCAGTTATTAAAGAATATGTTTATCATATTCATCACCATTTTGTTTGTCGCAGGTGCTGCTGTTTTGTGTTGACATTGTCATTATGCAGCAATGGTTGCTACAAAGCACAGTCCTAGAAGTTATGCAATTGACATCATCAGCACTCTGCTGTCGAGATCGATGTGTTAGATACATTACCATTGAAAAGTTTGAGGTCACCCAGAAAGATTCATGTTTTTGATAAAAATGTATACCTTTTATTGTCAAGATACCATTATATTGATATAAAAATATAGCCAATGCATTACTAGAATGTATAATATCCATCACTTCTTGAAATGACTGATTTAAATTTATTAGTCAACTGCTGCTGTAAAGCCCCATTTTTAGCAGTAATTCCTTCAGTGTTCTAATGGTCAACTCCCTTAGCTTCTCCTTAATTAGTCCTGTGTTAGTACTACTTGTTTATTACAGGACTCTTCCTAACTGCATTAGCACCACTGACATCTCTAACCTTTCTCCTGTTCACTTGGGTTGCAAGGTACTGGCATTCCTAAAGTTCAGTTCTACAGTAAAACTGAAACAGCTTTCTCAAGAAACTTGTCAGTCTATTGTTTTTGAGCAGAATGAAGGCAATACCATGTCACTGACTTCCAAGAAACTGAAGAGTCCACACTAAGGGGTCCATTACTGTCTTGAGAGAAAAGGTCACAGGATAGAAAAAAAAGGGGAAGGCCAGAATGGACAACTACATAAGAGGAGAAAGACATCGGAATCTGTAGTTTGAGAAACAAATGTCTTACTGGTACTGTTCTTATATAAATTCACGCCAAATACCAATGTCATCTGCAACAGATAAAAGACAATTCAGGGATGCTGGTGTTAGAGGCAGAGTTTCAAGGAAAAAGCCACATCTGAAACTGGTAAATAAAAACTAAGATTAAAATGAGCAAAGGAACACAGACATTGGGCAGAAGATGGCTGGAAAAGCATATTATTGTCAGCACCCTGGGCTTATCTTTTCTAAATTGCAGACAATACTGGTATTTGCTATGTACTTATTGAAGAAGACAACTGAGGACCTGTAAGGTGTTTCTTTCAGAAACTATGGACTCTGATGTTCTTATCCTCTTAAGCAGTTGCCCATCTGGGCCTTTCTCTTCCTCTTCTTTTTTGTCGTGGTTTGAACCAATTCTCCCTCTTCCCTCATTCATATGTGAAATTAAAAATCAGCCATTTCAAGCGGCAATTGCCATTTTAAACACTAGTGATACCTTAGCTATACATGTAAATTAATTTAAAGGTATCCTGATAACAAAAGGTACAAAAACATGAGAATTTCTGGGTGACCCCAGACATTTTGAATGGTAGTGTATGTCAACATTCAAGATTGTGGATATTCTAAACAAAAACCCTACTAGTGCAATTTAGCTTTCCCCTTTACTAATTCTGATTTCTATTTACTTACTTTGGTTTATAATTTTGGTTAGATGAACAATAGCTCTGATTCTTGGTAATGATCTTCTGGCTTGTTTAACCTTTTCCTTATTGTCATGACATTTTCTAACCCGCCTAATCCAGACCAGGGTCACGTGGGATGCTGCAGCCTTTCCCAGCTAGTATAAGGTGAACGGAAGGAATAAACCCTGGACAAGGCACCAGTCCATCTCAGTGCACACCCCTCACACATACGCACACACACCAAACAAACCAGCATAGCCAGTTCACCTAACCCGCATGTCTCTGGATAGTGGGAGGTAACCAGAGCACCTGGAGACACACGTAGACCTGGGGAGAACATGCAAACCCTGCTGTCCTTACTGCAAGGCATTACCCTGCTGCCATTTCCTTTACTGGCCTTTCCTAGTGTAGTGTAGAGCCTTCCTACTGAGGCATAGCAGTTTGTCCAAAAAAAATTACTAAGTGATCAGCATATCACTGTGATCTTTGAGTCTGGTTACATTTAATGCATATGTTTAGCATCTATACATAAAGACATTTTAGTAACATAACTTGCTACTCAGGCGTAAACTAGAAGCTGAAGGGAAGTTTCTGATTTAGGGCAAATGTAGTGAACAGGTGGCAATAACGACTTTAAATAGGAAGAAATTGATGCATTTCAGGATAATGGATGTATAAGGTTAATACATTAGCACAAAGTTAAAAAATTAAGGTTTTTATAAGTTAATTTACGATGATATGTATAGTACAATGCTGGTTAATAGAATGAGCATTCTAAAATGAAATTAAGGTAATGTATGTTAACAGAACAAAAAATTTCTTAATGTTAATGAAAATTTAAATAATGTACGAGCCAACAGAAAGTGTGTTTTTATTTGATTGGCTGCTTGGGACAAAGAGACTTCTATAAGGACATAAATAAATGAAAGAACCCGCTGAATCTGAAGGCAAATCCTGCTGCCTGTGCCTATAAAAAACCTCTAGTTCCCCTGAAGATGAATATAATGTCAAAGACCCCACTGCATACCTATAAGAGAACTTTGCTGTCCTATGAGCTTCCTTCAGCTGTTGGTGCTGCAAAGGAGGGTGAAGTCTGCATTTTAAAAGTAAACTAAACATATTCCTTCTTTAGTACCAAAATTACTTGTCTTCATATCCCTACCTTTGATACTGGGAAGGGATCTATTGATTGAACTATGGCTGCACTTGTAAAATCACGTATTCCCATGAAGCCTGTGCTCCCTGCTGCATACAGACTGTGAAATATTTTTTTCATCTGCAGTATGATTTTAAATACATATATTTTACTGTTAATTTCTCAATCCATTTCAGGTTAAATTGTGATTGTTGGACCACTGTATGTTTTTAATTGCTTGGTTATAAATAACTCTTCCTGTGGGTTTCCTTCACACAATATTCATTTTGAATTCAAAGCTATTACATAATGACAGAAAACTAATAATAATAAAAGAATTCACAAATAATTGTATCAGTGAAAATGACTCTTTTTCATGTACTTTTATCTGACAACAAAAAAAGGTGATTTGAGGTGCAAGTCATACTTAAAAACCAAAATGTAAGTGGTGACTTACATAGGTTCACTCAGAGAAGCGCAATGATGTACTTTTGAAGTTGCTGTTTTAGTCTGGAAGGCACAGTGGTTAGAACTGCGGCCTTATGGATCCCATGACCTGGCTTTAAATCCCAAGCCGTCCATTGCTGTGTAAAGTCTACATATTCTCCACATGCCCTCTAATATATCTAAAGACATAGCTGTAAGTTAATTAGTGACTCTAACTTGGCCCCGGTGTGACTGAGTATGGCTGTATGTGTTTGTGTGCCCTGCTCCGACCTAAACCCAAACCACATCTTAAGGTGGGCATGTGCATTGCGGTGACCAAGCACTGGTTAGTATGCATTTCCAATATAAATTCATAAAATCGAGTCTGACTCACCCCACCTTAAGCAGCCTGACCTCAACTCAAAGAATGTTAGTTTGGTTTGTAAAGGAGAGCTCAAAACTAAAAAAGAATAAACCAGCTCTATTGCTGGCAGTGTCAATATGTAGAAGTATAACAAACTAAAACCTATTGGTTGGTCCTTTTATGTGGGATAAGCAAGATGAATGTAGTAGCATGACTGGACAAAGTGGCAGAAAAAGCATCAAATTGGCTATACTGTAGTGAGGAGATAGGTGCCATATTGGAGGTCATCTATCAGGACACATTGACTGACCAGCATTACAGACCTGACATTTTGAGAGTATCCCATGTTTAAACAGTCAAAACTCTATAAGACAGGCTGTGCATACCTGAGGACTCTAATTTATAGGACAGCTGCAATCTATATTTTAAAACTTTATAAGAATAACAGGCTACAAATTAATTTTTTTTTTTTTTTTATAACTGATTATAGTAAAAATGAATTTCAAAGACATTTGTATTGCAATGTGACAGGCGAATGAGCAAGCCATCGATTAAATATAAACTTACTGTCATGATCCAGGAGCCATTCCAGGATTTTCCAGGCCCTGTGGCAGTTCAGTTTAATTACTTTGAAAAAAAAAAATTTTCTGATGATTACTCTACTGCAGTAAAAGAAACACATCTGAGTGTTATTAATTCTGATTTTATGCATCACTGAAATGTTGATTTACTTGTATCATTTTGCACAGATTGTTCCACAAAAGCGCATCTTCTACCCATTATACCATGACCACCAGTCTCTGTTGTAAGTACCCACCAGGGTGCTTATATCAAATTACTTCTATGTTGGTGAGTCTGTATTTGGAAACAGGATTCTTTCAGCACGCTGATGCTTTTTCAGTTTCAGGTGTTTATATTCCTTCTTAATTTTGGCTGATTGAAGTGGAATCTGTGGATCTGTGAGAAGAAATGATGAATTGTACATTTTGATATATCTCTTTTAGCACCATTGTAGTACTCAGTTATGAAATGACCAAGTGCTACCCATCTGCTACACTGTATAGACATGTCATTCTCAGTAGGCTATTTTTATCAGTGGTCTGACTTTTCTTGTGGGGTTATTTTATTCTTCTGTCACACATGGAAACTTGAGAAGGAATGTTCCTTGTGTTACTTATGAAACTGAAACTGGAGTATCTGGCACCCACAGCCATAACATATTATCTAACCCACCAGGTTAAAACAGTGGTGTCTGAATATATGATTTTGATAAAGATGTAATGGTCAATTACTTGAGGCTGGTAGGGGTATTTAATAAATTGGATGGATGGAGGGATGAATAGATGGATAGATGCTTAATTCAATTTTTAACACATGTGAAGTACCTCTGTGTACCATGTTGCTGCAAAAAAAGTCCATCAATATTTCATTGTGCAGAAGGGGAAAGAAAGAAGGCATTAGAACACAGCATCAATACCTTGTTTGGCAGGTAATCACTAGAGCCCTTAAACTGCCCCCCATGCACGTCAACATAGGTCACACAATATGCAGTGAACATGCCACTTTGCTTTCTAATGCCGGCTCAAATACATAGAAAACACACTTTCACAAAAACACTAATCAAACAAAAGCATGCTCTGACACCTTCACACACATCTCATCCTCACGGAAAAGAGATATGAAACTTAAAAATTTATATTTTTTATGCCAAGGGAAGAATGATCAAAATTAAACCTAACAGAAAGTAAACTAATATTGCCAAATTAAGCCCACTTACACAAGGTTTAGAACCCTGTATAAATGGTGGGGTGGCTTAACTGAAATACAGTGCTACTGTTATGATTTTCAGCACAAAAAAAGGAAAAATACACCTTAAAATTACCAAGGTTAAACCAGGACTGATTCTGTTTTCAATACAGGCCTCACCTCAGGCAGTCTGAACCTAAACTCAGAAAACAGATATCAGGCCTGTTCAGGCTTAAATTGGTGCTGAGGCGTTATAAGTTTAAAATTATTTAAAATTCCTCAAAATACTCAACAAATGTACTTCAATGCAGAGGATAACTGCAAACCTCTGGCATAAATACACAAACACAAAACAATGTTCCTCAAACTTAAAGAAGTTAAAAACAAGGATAAATAAACAGGCAAAGCAAAAACAGGCAAATGGGTTTGTCTAAAAGGGCAATCCAAGTCTAACAAATCCAAATTTTATTTTTGAGAACTGTAATCCAAAAAACAAAAACAGAATTCACAATAAGCAGAGAAATACAACAACAATATTCACCACTGAAATGCACTCCACAATAATCATAAATCACAACATGGATCCTATGCCAGATCAGTCTCCTCACCCTCATTTTAAAGGTTCAGGGTCATTCCTAGTAGAGATGGCAGGATGGACCCTCCCCTTTTTGGTTCCACCCACAGGACAGAAGAACTTGCACTGTGTTCCATTTACTTCAGATGTTGGAGCTGGGAATGACATCACACTATAGTTAACCGTGGTCCAGTAAAATAATATGGTCACCTCCTTTGCTGTGCTTGCTCTTACGGAAAATGGACAAGTACTACAGTATTATATGCATCCAAACACTGTAGCAGCACATCCACAGATAGAGGTTATACAATACTATATTTACGACTGATTTAATAAGACACAAAGGGACAGATGTGCTAATAAACAGTATAATACTACAGTTTTCACTAAAGTTTGGGGTGAACATGGCCATTTTGGATTGACGTCATAATCTGTGCTCAGACAAACTCGGATTTGACAGACGGGCATCAGGATTTTGAGTAGGAAATCCAACTTGTGGTAGCATTCCAGTTGAAATTCCAACTAAGAACTTGGAAACTCCAACACTCTAGTTCAAATGGAAGGCAGCAAAATTCTCTGACCCTACAAACCTGTATGCTTACTCAGATCTTCTGGCACTGGTCTACTTTCTATTCTTGTTACATGTCTGTCTGCTGTGGGAGCCAGATATTTCAGTGTTGCCGCTCTTGGACTCTAGAACAATTTTCCGCAATACTTTCCAATATAACTTTGTCCTCATTTAAGTCCAGCTCAAAATTCAACTTTTTGTTCAACATTATCATTGTTTATTCAAATCTGACAGTTTTTACTCACTAGTTCATCTATTTCAAATTAATTAACAAATATTATTATACTATGTGGTTGTCTGAGGGAATGATAATCTCAAACAAGAATACATTTTGAGGTGTCAATCCATTTGTACCCATTTACTTAACAGTATGAACAAAAACATGATGGCATAAAAAGGAAATAAAAACTGTGGCCACCAAAATAACATGGCTGGGATAATAATTGTTGTTTCATCTGCCATCAAAAGGTTGTGGAGCTCCGTTGCTCTGGTCGCTCAGAAAAACGTGACTCCTCCTTCCGGGCAGTCTTGTTTTTATGGTTCAGGGACCAGAAGAGGTGGAGTCAGTTGTACCCCATTGGACGGTTTCTGTTATTTTAACATTTTTATGCTTGTATTGTATTGTATAATCAATAATCCTTGTAAAATAACCTAGATTTTATTATATGGTGCTGTATAAATAAAACTTATTACAATTATTATTGTATTAAGTATATATAAACACAATACTAACAAAATAAATATATAAACAATGCTGTATCAAAAAAATAAAACAAAAATGTAATATAACATAAAAACAATATAAAACCAAAACAGAATGAATAACAAAAGATGACAACTTATTTTTTAAGAAAAAATAAATTAAATAAACAAGCCAGAGCAATGACCCTGGATGAACCACATCAGTTACAAGCACAAAGCACTGTGTCCCTCTCCCTTTCCAAGTTAGAATATAAGAACATAAGAAATTTGACAAACAAGAGGAAACCATTCAGTCCATCAAGCTTGATTGATTAGCTAATTACTAAGCTTTCCCAATATCTTATACAGATACTTCTTAAATGTCATCAAGGTTTCTGCTTTAAGTTCATGACTTGTTAGATTGTTCCAGATTCCCACAACTCTTTGCATAAAGAACTGCTTCCTGGTTTCTGTCCTAAATGCACTTCCCCTTAATTTCCACTGATGTCCTGTACTGCGTGAATCACTGTTAAGTTCCCCCTTAAACTCACCTCAAACTCCACCTGTCTAAATCTGCCAAGTAAGCATTTGTTCCAACTCATCCCAACTCTAACCTCAAAAAGGTAACAGAGCTAAGGTGTCATTATACAATTGCAGGAATTCCTATGGAACAACCACTGGAGCCACTTCTGGGGACAGGAATGAACTTAAAAAGTTCTGTGGCCTCCCCACATACAAATACCTAGACAGAGTCCAGTCTCTCTGAACTCCTTAGACTAAATACACACTTAAAATTTCAGGCAACTCTAGCATCTCTAAAATAATATGTTTCCTCTAACAAAACCAGGTCTCCATCTATACCACATGGACAATTTGTACCTCTACCTGGCAGTTTTAGGTATATTTCCCTATACAGTACAACCGTCTGATAGAACATCTGCAGCATCTTATTGCAGATGTTGAAGGACGCCAGCCTTCTAAGGAAGTATAGCCGGCTCTGTCCTCTCTTGCACAGAGAATCAGTATTGGCAGTATGTGAATTTCCCCTTGGGATTAATAAAGTATCTATCTATCTATCTATCTATCTATCTATCTATCTATCTATCTATCTATCTATCTATCTATCTATCTATCTATCTATCTATCTATCTGTCTGTCTGTCTGTCTGTCTGTCTGTCTGTCTGTCTGTCTGTCTGTCTGTCTGTCTGTAATCTGACAGTCAGTGTGGTGCATTTTGGAGTAATAAATTCCGGAGTATTACCTAAACACATGTCCCATAAAGTCTTTGAACAGATTGTTACCCATATTAATACTATTATCGGCTCCTCTTAACTATAATCCTGGGTCATAGACAGCACTCTAGTAACCATGGACCCTCAGTGCCATAACTGTTGGTTTTCCTTTTCCTTGATATATAAGGTATGCAGCTTTCTTGTCATTGCCCATTGGTATTGTTAAAATCATAAACACTTCCCTTGTTGCCTGTCTCCAGACCATGTGCATCCTGCTGATTTTACTTTGACACTGCCTTGCAAACTCAACAACCAGTCACATTATGTTGATTTATCGACTCTAAATTAGAGAGTATGTAAGTCTGATAAACATGACAGTTAGGAAACTGTTGCCCTACATCCTGTTTCCATAGCTTGCCAGTTACATAGTAATAGCTTATTTCAATCAAAAGAATAACACACATCTGTTGCATTTAAAGGAAATCAATCTTCCTAAAATACCAAAGTATCAACATTTTCAGTTCCTCTTGCTACTTTAAAATCAACTCTGCTATTATATCAAGTACATACAATTGCTTACATATACAGTATGTCATGCAAAATATACAGTACAAAGATGTCACATTAAATAAGGCAGCTCCAGTTAAAAGATTCATTGCAATTTCAAAGACAGTGAGCTGAAATTTTTTTTCCTTACTGAGAACATTTATGAAATTTGTATACAGAGCTGGTAAAACAGAGAAAGGCAGAGCAACTAAGACTAGTGTGAATCAGGTAATGTTGAGTGTAACAGAAAGAGAGGACAACGATAAAGAATTGTGCTGCCAAAACGGCCATCCCATATAACTGGATTCAGCAAAATTAAAAAAACAAACACGCAATTATTGAGGTGTCATCTCCACAGATGCGAGTTCAAAATAGAACTGTTCCAAGATGGTGGAGTTTCTGACTTTGGGCCCTACTGAAAGGAAGAGACAGGCACAGGTGGATGGACACCAGAAGTGATGTCAGAGGTGTTCTAGCCATCAATAAACCGGTCTACACATAGGAGGAAGAGCATTGGGCATTAGGGCACAGCAACAATCCCTGGAACGGTGGATCAGTAGAAATTCAGTCACTAGAGCCCTTCAGCTGTCCTCTATGTGCACGTATGTGACTTGAGTTTTAATAAAGCTTGGCTTCTGAGAAATTAGGTCCTTTTTTTAAGATAGCTTTAAATGTTTTAAAGATATCTCTAAAATGATAAATTGGTTTTCCATACACACACACTCCACAAACATAAATGATAAATGTTCATCATGTATAATCCATCTTGTCAAGTTGATTGTTTTTGGTGACCCATGTAATTTGACCCCAACCAAGTGGACCGCCATCAATTTCCAGAATTCTGAATCTTTGTTGAATCTGTTCCAGAAATTATAAAATTATCTACTGCACTGTTTTCCAAAAATGTTTTAATGGTGACACTAAAATAATAGGGAAGGATAATGACTGCAATCACTAAAAATGAAGACAAGTCTTATACAAAGGATCCTTGATTTCTGACTAGTGCTGGGACAACAATCTAATACTTAGTGCAACCAAGGAGCTGGTCATAGATTTCAGCAAGCTGGAGGTAGGCCATATTCCTACCTTTATTGGAAGAGATGGGGGAAACAGAGAGACTATCACTTCAAAACATTTAAAGCTACTGACCCTCTCCACCTAACTCCTTCTTATATAATTAGCAGTGCAGTCTGCTTTTGAAAATGACTTTGTTTAGAGAAACGTCTTGTGCTTATGATTCCAAATGCAGGCTCACTTTCACTGACACCGTTTTAGATGAAGAGTAAATTCTACTCACAGAAAATCTCTTTGGAATGCCATTTCTGGGTCTTAATTGGTAAGACTGGCCAATCACAGGCAAATGACCTTTGGAGAGGATTTTTCAATATTCCATTTAAGCAATGAATCAGTGAACAAAGGAGCATAACTGAACTATTAGCAACCTCGATGAACAGAACTTTGCATTGATTATCAACCAAAACCTTGGTCTTACTGTATGTGCACACAATGAAAAAAGACCACTCTTTCCCTTAAAACCTATTACAAGTACTAGATCTGGGCTCTTTGTGCTCTCTGCCTGGATATAACATCTCCTCCACAACAAGAACCGATATTGTCTAAGCTGTACTGGCAAAAAAGACTGGTTAACCTTTACTCTGATGGGCAAGCTACTTTTGTGTTGCTCCAGCAAAGCGCTGGTGACTTGGCATCTGTGTCACTGTGGAGGTCTACATAGCTTTACATGGTGCCAATTTCCAATGGTAGCAGCTTGTGGCCACCCACCACTGAGTAAGAAAACGTTGTGGAGCATTTAGTTTACCAAGGAAAGTACACGGGATCCCCAAGGGTTAACCTAATTGCAGGTTTAGAAAGACAGTTATTAACTTTCCTTTAGTATGGACCTATGCACCTATAAGTCCACTTATTTTAAAATAGAGATGTGTCATAGTTCAGTTGTCATGGTTTTGTGTGATTTTATACAATTTAATAATTTTAATTATAATTAAAATATTAAAATATTAAAATATTTTTAATGGATGATAAATTAGACTGGACTGCCAATACTGATGCTCTGTGTAAGAAAGGACAGAGTTGGCTATACTTCCTTAGAAGGCTGGCGTCCTCTCTTTGTGCTTTTCGGAGCTTTGTGCCTACACAGACTTTTGTGAAAATAAACCTTTTATTTTTATCAAGATTTTTCTTGGCCATTTGGGATTCTAGTCGGGGCATTTTGACGGTGTTTTCCCCCCTCTAGTGGGAACATTGGAAGTGTTTTGCAGCTGTGCTTTTTTGAACTCAGCCAGTTCATGACATGCTTTGCAGACGTGGAATGCAACGTAAAATGTGATTGGTAAGAGGGTAACATTAGACCTTCAGGATTGGTCGGCAAAATAGCAACGAGTTTAAAAGGCACTTCCTGCTTGCGAGAATCGTCTCTTCAACACTGAGTCATAGTGGTGAGTATTTAGTGTAGTTCAGTCTTAAAAGTACATCAAGCATATCAGCTTGTGCCCTTTTTTGTATATATTTTGTACCTATGTATCTATAAATATATCCTAGTATAGTTTTTGGTTGAGGTATTTATGTCAACTGGGTTTTTAGTAATATTTTCTTCTTTGTAAATGTTTTTTGTGGATTGCATTATTTGGGAACTGTGTTATTATGGAATATATTCCTGCCAGCTTTTTTGTTAAGGAAGACTGCCATTTCTTTGTGTATATACAGTATGTTCATTGTTCTTGTTTGTTTTTTTATTTGGAACTTGCCATACTCACTATACTGTAAATATTGTACAGTTTCACTATTTTTTGGTGATATTTATTCTTTGTGCTTTTATGTGTCATTTGCGGTGTGGACTGTGTAAAAACCCTGCATGACACCATCTGATGTGCACCTATAAATAAAACCCCTCTTTTGTTCTTGAAATCTGACCTTTTTGTGTCTGTGCCTCCCCGTCTCACATCTCTCATTCTGATCCTGATTGGCCCCGACTGCAAGTCACCCAGTGTTTGGTCTGAGGCCCTCTTTCCTACTACACCCTCACAGATTTTGTTTTTTCTACAGCTTAAATGGAGTGTTTTTTTTTTGTCCACCATGGCCATCTGACCTTATCATCAGACTGCTATTTAGAAACTAAAAAAAAACCAATACTATATATTTCTGTTTTTCTTAATTAAATACTTTTCTTATGTAAGCATGCATTATTTATTTATCTTTTGTATACTGTCTTTTCATTTTTATTCTTATCTAACTTTTTTGTAAAGCATTTTGAGTTACATTCTTTGTATGAAAATGTGCTTTAGGATTACAATAAATGTTATTGTTGTTGTTTTTGGGTGTCACATTTAGTCCATCCTTACAGCAAGTTGCACAAGCAAAAGAGACTGCACGTGAAGCAATGTACATGTCTTGCTGAAGAAAGGAGTTGACTGATCACTGAAAGCCCAGCAGGCATTAAACTTGACTTTAGCAAAAGAGGACCGCTTTGTGTGAAACTTCAGGGACAAGCTGCAGTACCACCTGCAACCAAAGTGAAGAAGCAAAACAGTGCCTGAAAACAAAAAGAGAGAAAGTAGGATGAACCTCCTAGTAAGTGTGCCAGAGAAAATCGACCCTGAAAGAATCGGAACAAAGTATCACCTCGGGGTCAGCAAGAACCAAACAAACTTGGGGGCTTTACTGGAAAAAGCCAGTTAATGTATTTTAGCTGAAAGTAATAACCTGTGTGAAGCAATGTCTTCACCTGTTAAAGGTTTTTTTTTTTTTAAATTCAGCAGCAATGTTCCGTTGCAGCTTCTCACACATTCTCGGAAGGGGTGGGGAGGAGTGTCAGCCTGGGGGTCTGAGCTGTGAAAAGTAGATGTGAAAAATACAACAATGTCATCACAGTACCAGTAAGGAACTTCAGAAATAGCCAAGAACTTTTGCTTCTAACTAGCTGAAAGACCACAACATTTTAAAGCTACTCCTGAATTAATGATGTTTCTTGCACAATTTCTTTAGATACAAATTAAGAAAAAAGAATTCACAAGTTTAGTTCCTTTTTTCTACAGGAAAGAAAAAGATCAAACTAAGCTCATGAAAATGTTTTGTGCTATTTTATATTGTTTGGGTGTCAGTATGTATTTGCACATTCCAATCTTCTGTTTTCCTCATGTTATGAATATATTGTATCATTTGGTTTACTGCAGTGTGTTTGGGCTTTTTCTTACAAAACAGCCTGTTGCCATGTCCAAACTAAAAGCATAGGAAGTGACAGATGATCTATGTGGACTTTCATCTCTTCATAATTCTGGTGTCATGGCTCAAAGGGGAGGCAGATATCTCATACACTACACCACCTCCTGCCCAACACTGATGACTTGATGTGGGCACAGCACATCAAGGCTGTTGTGAAGAAGGCTCACCAAATGTCCAAGAAAAGCCTGGGTGTCTATACTCACAGTACTTTTAGTAGCGCCCCTTTAATGCCTGAGCACAACCTTCTATTGAACCTTCTCAGTTCAGGACCTCAAGGCACTACAAAGGGATAGTCATGGTGTTAAGCAGAAATTGCAACAAGCACAAAAGGCAGAACATTAAGAAGGTGAACTGTAATAATGAATTGCCTAAGAAAAGACTAATTCTATAGAAAACATCCCCAGCCCTGTAAGGAGATTCAAAGTAAAAACTGAACTAGAGAAAGTGCCAGTACAGCATTAGTCCACCCATCAGAACAGAAACTAAAAGTCTAAGAAGAAAAGTCAATGAGAAGAAATAAGAAATCCTTGTAACAGTGGCCTCCAACTTCCACACTTCTGAGCAGCAGGCAAACCACTTCTTCATATTGGAAATGGGTGAGACTTTGATCCAGGAGGACCACAGGTTTCAAGGTTTTTATAAATGACTGAATGACTGACACAAGAAAACATGAAATTTGCCTCCTCAGTTGCATCTAGTAACAGACAGCAATTAAATTAAACAAATAGAGACTAGGCAGGTTAAAATTTACACAGAAATTAAATTTTTTTACATAATTTGAAAACAGATTCTGAGCTAACTACTTCTAGTTTTGTATTTACCTAAAAGAGTTACATGATACATATGAAAACTCAATTCCTCATCATCATTCATCATCAAAGTGTTAACTGATCAATATTGTCACATGTACTGAGTACAATGAAATTCTAACTTTTTTTTTTTTTTTTGGTATAGATATGTTTTATCTAACTGCCTTACCTTAACCTTTCTTATTTCTATTTGTATGTTTTATTTCATTCTGTCTGTTACTTGTTATTAGATGCAACTGAGAAGGCAAATTTCATGTTTTCCTGTGTAAACATGACTAAATAAAGAAACCTAACCTAACCTAACCTAACCTAACTTGTATGTGCTAATCAACATATCACCATTGTCCAGTCTGGTGAGACAGTGGTAGCGCTGTTGCCTCACAGTAAGAACACCAGTGTTTGTGTCCTGGGTCCTCCCTACATGAAGTTTGTACACTGTCCTTGTGTCTGCATGGGCTTCCTCCCACTGTCCAAAGACATGCAGGTTAGGTAATATGGCAACACTAAATTGGCCCCAGTGTGTGTTTGCCATGCGATGAACTGCCGCCATGCCCAGGGTTGGTTCCTACCCTATGCTAGCTGGGATCGGCTCCAGCAACCCCCTGTAAGCCTGGTCTGGATTATTGTGATTAGAAAATGACATGACCACTGTCCATCACCAAGACTAATGAGTATAACAACTTTCATGAGCAAAGCTCCATTATTTGAAGATTAGGATTCAAATTCTTCATGGCACCAGAGATATCTACCAGAAACTAACAACTAGCATATTGAGGCTGATTCATTCGGTCTTAAAGTAGGTGGGTGCATATGTCATTAGGCAATGTTGGCAAACTTCATTCAGTACTGGAAAATCAATGTCTTGTGATAATTTCTACATATAGTGTAATATGTTTTCACTCCTCCAATGTAGAAAAGGAAGATGATCCTCCAGAAAGCTAATTGAGTTAAATGCAATAAAATCTATCTAATACTTACATCCATAAACACATTTTAAAATCCACTAAATTAAGTGGAAGCACCAGAAGATATCTTGAAGAGGCTGAGTTGCAGACAAAAATTAAATTAGTGATACTATTACATTTCATTTATTAGTGGACATGATTTATATAGTATATTTAACCATGAAATTTTAATTAACCAAGATCTGGGCCTTTAATGACCTCTTGGGTACAGCCATCAGCAGTGTGTGTGTTTGTGGAGAGAGTGTCGACCTTGTCAAGAGGGTTACTTACCTTGGGAAACATTCATGTCTCTGGTGACTCTTCCTATGAAGTCAGTAGACGGATTGGGAAAGCATGGGGGTCATGAGGTCGCTGGAAAGGAGTGTGTGGCGCTCCCGATATCTATGCAAAAGGACGAAGGTCCAAGTTTTTAGAGTCCTAGTGCTTCCTGTCTTGCTATATGGTTGCGAGACATGGACGCTATCCAGTGACCGGAGGTGAAGACTGAACTCCTTTGGTACTGTGTCTCTCCGGAAAATCCTTGCGTACCACTGGTATGACTTTGTGTCGAATGAGCGGTTGCTCATGGAGTCCCGAATGAGGCACATTACCTGCATTGTGAGGGAGCATCAGTTATGGCAGTACAGCCATGTGGCACATTTCCCCAAGGGTGATCCAGCTTGTAGGATCCTTATTGTTGGGAACCCAAGTGGCTGGACCAGGCCAAGGGGTTGCCCACATAACACCTGGCTGCGGCAGATAGAGGGTCATTTCCAGAGGACGGGACTGGACTGCGTGTCTGCCTGAGGGGTTGCCAACCGGGATCCCAAGTTGTTCCATTGTGTGGTGGGTGCGGCAATGCACTGCACCAGTGCATGCTCCCCAACTTGACTTGTCTTGATACAACTCATACACATTAGTCCTCTCTTTTTCTTCACCTAGGTAACTTCACATATGCTGTTGCTATAGGTTTTAGCAGCTCATCAAATGTTTTCAAGAATTCACCCTGGGGGATATTTAGTTAAGCATGCTTAGAAGTAAGCCTTGCTTAAACTAAGTTACCGCACTTACCTGAGATGGCTTGGGTTTCACACAAGTTGCGCTTGGTGACAAAGTCAGCTAAGCGTAAACTCTTTGCTGCTCCATAGAGGCTACAGATGAACCTTAGCAGGGTCTTGTGTATGGAGAGTTCATGAGAATAGTTCTGGAATATATATATATATATATATATATATATATATATATATATATATATATATATATATATCTGCGGTGGGTTGGCACTCTGCCCAGGATTGGTTCCTGCCTTGTGCCCTGTGTTGGCTGGGATTGGCTCCAGCAGACCCCCGTGACCCTGTGTTCGGATTCAGCGGGTTGGAAAATGGTTGGATGGATGGATGGATATATATATATATATATATATATATATATATATATATATATATATATTTAATATTGCAAAATTCTCATTTAAATTAAGCTTACATGTTTGTTACAAAATAATAAAATGTTATAACCCAAACTATTCATTGTAAATGAACAACATTTTAATTATGTCAATTGTTACCACCTTTTTGTCAGTGATAGGATTTTACAGTATATTTAATGTTGTTGCATTCTTAGTTACGCCATCGTTTAAATTAATATGATGTTTGTTGCAAAGTGGTAAAATATTAAGTGCTATTCTGTTTATTGAAACATGACAAGAATCAATAATAAATCACATTTAAATTATTACACCATTTATTCCAATTGCTTTTTTTGTCAGTGAGGGACAAATGAAAATTGTACAATGTAAATAGTAAAGCTTACTCTTAAGAAATGAATTATTGAAAATCTGCCCAATAGTTATTATAACACTAAACATTTAAGTGCAGTAATCTAAACTGGAGTTTTTATTTACAGTACCATTGCTATGACCTGATGTTACTACATAAAGTCGGCATAATAAACTTATACCTAACATACATCGCATGTGCAATCGTCATTTTGCTAACGCTGACAAAGTTTAAGTAGGAGAGCTTCTGATGGCATGGATAGTTTAACTGGAAATGAATGCATTTATGGTAGCATTTGTGAACATTTAAAAGTAGTTTTTCTTGGTGTTGGTCTTGTCCATTACGGGAGATGGACTTCTGAAGCAGAACTCCGTTAGCAGCGGAAATTGAGGAGGTTCTATTGCAGTATATGCAAGCATATATAAACATGAGCGGCAGGTAGGGGGCTCAGAAAGAAACAGAAAAGAAAGCTAAAGCTTCATCCAAGCCTAGACTGGCATCAAGTCCAAGTTCAAGATATGGCCTTTCAGAGACTGACCTAGAACAGACAGGTGAAAGCACAGATTTCCAGGGACTTGGCCCGCCACATCATTTCCAGCTGAGAGTGAAAGTGGGAGCGAATGTGCAAGTGATTCAGGATCTAATCAATAACATTTTAGAATATGCATTTTAACTGAGGAAGCAGATTCTCTCCCCTCTTTTTTATTTTTATTCATTTATTAATTTATCTATTTACTTATTTTTACTAACTTAAAGTTTTAGTCCGCTGGCCTAGCTCTCATTCTCATGGGTGGAGGTTGATTTGTTTCGAACCTAGTTTTGTTAAACTTGACTTATTTGTATGGAATGTTATTTGATTTTAATGATTGCTACTGCCAGTTAACAGCAAGTAATTGGGTTAAGGTTTCAAATGCTTGGTTGCTTGTAATGATTATTCATCCGTAATGTTGACTTTTACCAGCCGTGTTATCTGTGGCTGTTAACTCACTTGCTAACTTTGCCAGACACTGTAGTTTGGGCAGGCATTTGTGTTATTAAACTGTTACACAGTTTGATGACATGTGTAGATTTATCATGTTACATTTTTAATTAATATACTCTAAGATACCTCCTTTGTAATTAAAGTATCTTACTTATCTTTTTAATTTCAAGTGCAATTGCAAGGTAGCTATCTTAAAGGGGCAGTACAATGCAAAGTCTTCAACGATGTTAACAATTATTGAAAGCCAATGGAGATTATTGGAGAAAGACACTAACAGATGTCAGCATTGTTAGCCCCTTTTGGGTTTATGTAAACTAATTGCTTCAGTTTTCTGTGCAGTTTAACACTGTTCTGTCTAGTCCGTCTCTATGCATGTAATTGTTTTTTTGTATTTTGCAAGTTCAGAACATCCATCCATCCATCCATTGTCTCCCGCTTATCCGAGGTCGGGTCGCGGGGGCAGCAGCTTCAGCAGAGATGCCCAGACTTCCCTCTCCCCGGCCACTTCTTCTAGCTCTTCCGGGAGAATCCCAAGGCGTTCCCAGGCCAGTCGAGAGACATAGTCCCTCCAGCGTGTCCTGGGTCTTCCCCGGGGCCTCCTCCCGGTTGGACGTGCCCGGAACACCTCACCAGGGAGGCGTCCAGGAGGCATCCTGATCAGATGCCCGAGTCACCTCATCTGACTCCTCTCGATGCGGAGGAGCAGCGGCTCTACTCTGAGCCCCTCCCGGATGACTGAGCTTCTCACCCTATCTTTAAGGGAAAGCCCAGACACCCTGCGGAGGAAACTCATTTCAGCCGCTTGTATTCGCGATCTCGTTCTTTCGGTCACTACCCATAGTTCATGACCATAGGTGAGGGTAGGAACATAGATTGACTGGTAAATTGAGAGCTTCGCCTTGCGGCTCAGCTCCTTTTTCACCACGACAGACCGATGCAGCGCCCGCATTACTGCGGATGCCGCACCGATCCGCCTGTCGATCTCACGCTCCATTCTTCCCTCACTCGTGAACAAGATCCCGAGATACTTGAACTCCTCCACTTGAAGCAGGATCTCGCTACCAACCCTGAGAGGGCACTCCACCCTTTTCCGGCTGAGGACCATGGTCTCGGATTTGGAGGTGCTGATTCTCATTCCAGCCGCTTCACACTCGGCTGCGAACTGATCCAGAGAGAGCTGAAGATCACGGCCTGATGAAGCAAACAGGACAACATCATCTGCAAAAAGCAGTGACCCAATCCTGAGCCCACCAAACCGGACCCCCTCAACGCCCTGGCTGCGCCTAGAAATTCTGTCCATAAAAGTTATGAACAGAATCGGTGACAAAGGGCAGCCCTGGCGGAGTCCAACTCTCACTGGAAACGGGTTCGACTTACTGCCGGCAATGCGGACCAAGCTCTGGCACCGATCGTACAGGGACCGAACAGCCCTTATCAGGGGGGGCCGGTACCCCATACTCTCGGAGTACCCCCCACAGGATTCCCCGAGGGACACGGTCGAATGCCTTTTCCAAGTCCACAAAACACATGTAGACTGGTTGGGCAAACTCCCATGCACCCTCCAGGGCCCTGCTAAGGGTATAGAGCTGGTCCACTGTTCCGCGACCAGGACGAAAACCACACTGTTCCTCCTGAATCCGAGGCTCGACTATCCGACGGACCCTCCTCTCCAGGACCCCTGAATAAACTTTTCCAGGGAGGCTGAGGAGTGTGATCCCTCTGTAGTTGGAACACACCCTCCGGTCCCCCTTCTTAAAGAGGGGGACCACCACCCCAGTCTGCCAATCCAGAGGCACTGTCCCTGATGTCCATGCGATGTTGCAGAGGCGTGTCAACCAAGACAGTCCTACAACATCCAGAGCCTTGAGGAACTCCGGGCGTATCTCATCCACCCCCGGGGCCCTGCCACCAAGGAGTTTTTTGACCACCTCGGTGACCTCAGTCCCAGAGATGGGGGAGCCCACCTCTGAGTCCCCAGGCTCTGCTTCCTCATTGGAAGGCATGTTAATGGGATTGAGGAGGTCTTCGAAGTACTCCCCCCACCGACCCACAACGTCCCGAGTCGAGGTCAGCAGCGCACCATCCCCACCATATTCAGTGTTGACACTGCACTGCTTCCCCTTCCTGAGACGCCGGATGGTGGACCAGAATCTCCTCGAAGCCGTCCGAAAGTCGTTCTCCATGGCCTCCCCAAACTCCTCCCACGCCCGAGTTTTTGCCTCAGCAACCACCAAAGCCGCATTCCGCTTGGCCTGCCGGTACCTATCAGCTGCCTCCAGGGTCCCACAGGACAAAAGGGTCCTGTAGGACTCCTTCTTCAGCTTGACGGCATCCTTCACCACCGGTGTCCACCAACGGGTTCGGGGATTGCCGCCACGACAGGCACCGACCACCTTACGGCCACAGCTCCGGTCAGCCGCCTCAACAATAGAGGCACGGAACATGGCCCATTCGGACTCGATGTCCCCCACCTCCCTCGGGACATGGTCGAAGTTCTGCCGGAGGTGGGAGTTGAAGCTACTTCTGACAGGGGGCTCTGCCAGACGTTCCCAGCAGACCCTCACAACACGTTTGGGCCTACCACGCCTGACCGGCATCCTCCCCCACCATCGAAGCCAACTCACCACCAGGTGGTGATCAGTTGACAGCTCCGCCCCTCTCTTCACCCGAGTGTCCAAGACATGTGGCCGCAAGTCAGACGACACGACCACAAAGTCGATCATCGAACTCAGGCCTAGGGTGTCCTGGTGCCAAGTGCACATATGAACACCCCTATGCTTGAACATGGTGTTCGTTATGGACAATCCGTGACGAACACAGAAGTCCAATAACAAAACACCGCTCGGGTTTAGATCGGGGGGGCCATTCCTCCCAATCACGCCCTTCCAGGTCTCACTGTCATTGCCCACGTGAGCATTGAAGTCTCCCAGCAGAATGAGGGAGTCCCCAGAAGGTATGCCCTCTAGCACCCCCTCCAGGGACTCCAAAAAGGGTGGGTACTCCGAACTGCTGTTCGGTGCATACGCACAAACAACAGTTAGGACCCGTCCCCCCACCCGAAGGCGAAGGGAGGCTACCCTCTCGTCCACCGGGGTAAACCCCAATGTACAGGCTCCAAGTCAGGGGGCAATAAGTATACCCACACCCGCTCGGCGCCTCTCACCAGGGGCAACTCCAGAGTGGTACAGAGTCCAGCCCCTCTCAAGGAGATTGGTTCCAGAGTCCAAGCTGTGCGTCGAGGTGAGTCCGACTATATCTAGCCGGAACCTCTCAACTTCGCACACTAGCTCAGGCTCCTTCCCCTTCAGAGAGGTGACATTCCATGTCCCAAGAGCCAGCTTCTGTAGCCGAGGATCGGACCGCCAAGGTCCCCGCCTTCGGCCACCACCCAACTCACACTGCACCCGACCTCCTTGGCCCCTCCCATAGGTGGTGAGCCCATGGGAAGGGGGACCCACGTTGCCTCTTCGGGCTGTGCCCGGCCGAGCCCCATGGGTGCAGGCCCAGCCACCAGGCGCTCGCCATCGAGCCCCACCTCCAGGCCTGGCTCCAGAGTGGGGCCCCGGTGACCCGCGTCCGGGCAAGGGAAAACGGCGTCCAAAGTTTTCATTCATCATAGAAGGTTTGAACCGCTCTTTGTCTCATCCCTCACCTAGGACCAGTTTGCCTTGGGTGGCCCTACCAGGGGCATAAAGCCCCGGACAACAGAGCTCCTAGGATCATTGGGACACGCAAACCCCTCCACCACGATAAGGTGGCGGTTAAAGGAGGGGAAGTTCAGAACAGTTTGTGTTAAATTTTCTTTTAACTTTTATGACTTACAAAGAGTAATAATAACAGGATATGAATAAAAAAAGGTAAATATGGAAACACCATGCAACAGAACATTAGAGCATTGGACCAATCTAGACGACAACAGGCCATTCAGCCCAACAAAGCTTGCCACTCTTGTCCACTTAATTCTTAAAACATCAAGCCCAGCTGTGAAGGTCCCTAAAGTCTTACTGTCTACCACATACTTGGTAACTTATTCATTGTGTCTATGGTGCTCTGTGTAAAGAAAAACTTCATAATGTTTGTGCCAAATTTCCCTAAGCAAGTTTCCAACTGTGTCACCATGTATAATTAATTAATTTTATTATATTAACAGTCCACTATAGTATCTATGTAACTCCCTTCATAATTTTAAACACTTCAGTCATGCCCCCTCTTAATCTTCTTTTGCTTAAAACCAAAAAGGCTCATCTCTTTTAATCTTTCCTCATAATTTGTCCACTGTAGCCCTTGAATGAGCCCATTCACTCTTCTCCTGGCTTTTTCTAGCACCTCTATGTCACTTTTTGTAGCCTGGAGACCAAAACTACATGTGGTACTCCAGATGAGGCCTCCCCAGTGTATTATAAAGCTTGAGCATTACCTCCTTGGACTTGTACTCTGCACATCATGCTACATAATCTAACACTGTTAGCCTTCCTAATGGCTTCTGAATGATGTCTGGAAGTTGAGAGCATCCACAATGACTCCTAAATTCTTCTCATAAGGTGTATTTTCAATTTTTAGACCTCCTATTGTGTATTTAAACTGAAAGTTTTTACTTCCTACATGTAATACTTTACATTTACTTACATTAAATTTCTTTTTTATTGAAAATAACTTTGCAAAACTAAATTCAATTCAACCATTACCAAAAAGAAAGAAAGGAAGGCCAACAGCCAGAGTAAAACTTTAAGAGTAGAAAAGAGGGAAGAGAAACCTTTTCCCCAATATAAATGTGTATTCTAAAGTGTTATTGATTAGATCCTGCCAAATTTTTAAAAAGTTTTGATCAGATCCTATAAGTGAGAATTTGATTTTTCAAATGGGATATGACATCAGTTACCCACTGACTTAAAAGAGGTGAGCTAGGATTCTTCCAGTTGAGCAAGATAAGTCTACGTGCTAGTAGTGAAATAAAGGCAATTACAGGAAATTCCTAAGGAATGAAAGATGGCAAATATTATCCTGTTATATAAAAAGGGTGACCAGGCAGATCCAAGAAACTATAGACCAGTAAGCTTAATGTAAATCACAAGAAAATTAATGGAAGGAATTATTAAGGATAGGATTGAGCAGCACATGGCAAGTACAGGAGTTTTTCTGGACAGTCAGCATGGGTTTAGAAGAGGGAGGTTGTGTTTTACTAACATGCTGGAATTCTAAGAAGCAACAAAAGGATACGATCAAAGTGGAGCACATGATATTATTTATCTTGACTTTGAGAAAGCACTTGATAAGGTGTCACATGAGAGGTTAGGCATCAAACTAAAAGAAGTGGGAGTTCAGAGTGTGGTATAGATTGGATCGGATTGGCTGGCCCAACACTGTTTCAGCCGTGGAATGGCCAAATGGAGGAGGCAGCTTGATGGATGAGGTCTCCAGGAGTCTAAAATTATCCAAATCTTATTATGTGATACCATCTACTGTTAAATTCTGCTCCATACTTCTAAAAAAATTTTATTTTTAATTTTTTATTGAGGATTTGTTCTGTTCTGTGTATTGTATTGTATTTACCTCCTTCTTTTTGACACCCACTGCACGCCCAACCTACCTGGAAAGGAGTTTCTCTTTGAACTGCGTTTCCCAAGGTTTCTTCCATTTTTCCCTACTAGGTTTTTTTGGGAGTTTTTCCTTGTCTTCTTAGAGAGTCAAGGCTGGGGGGCTGTCAAGAGGCAGGGCCTGTTAAATCCCATTGCGCACTTCCTGTGTGATTTTGGGCTCTACAAAAATAAACTGTATTGTATTGTATTGTATGTAGGTAGGTGCAGAATTGGCTCAGACAAAGGAAGCAGATGGTGATGGTGTGAGGAACCTTATCAGAATTAGATAACGTTAAGAGTTAGTGTAACATTCTCAATTGTTTAGGAGACTGGGTTACATTATTGAAATACAAGTCTGTTAGTTTAATTGTTGGTACTCAAATGGCCCTTTGTGGACTTACTGTATTTGCATGTGTGTCCTAAGACAGACTGTCATATCATCTAGGACTGAGTCCTGACTTGTGCTTATTCTGCTTGTATGGGCTTCAGACTCTGAAAGTATAGGAGTCAGGTGGAGAACTTCATTTCTTGGTGTAAAGAGAATTATCTAAAATGTGGGCTGTATATTGCCCTGAGTATATTTTAGACGAGATAAATGTGATCAATGGAAGATTTCTAGTTTAATTATGGAATGCTTGGTACATGTGAAAATATTCTATGCAGGGCTGAGTTCCACTTCTTTTCAGAGATGATAATTGAAATATTCCTTTTTTACCATTTCCAAGGCCTGAGTTGGTTTGTCATGTGGTGGGTGCAGCAATGCACTATATCAGTGCATGCTCTTATCCTCTTTCCTCTATCTCAAGGATCATTGATGGGTAGATTTATTGAATATATTTAGATATTGTTGAAATGTTGTCTGAGTCTTTATCAAGTCTAACCAATATGGCCTCTGGGATAGATATGGATGTGATATGTGGAAAGTTGGGTAGCTTATTTTAATAACATTTCTAATTTGTATATAGGAAAGAACTGTGTAGCTGAAAAATTAAACTCGGGGTGTAGTTGTTCCTAAGATGCAGATATGTTGTCTATATAATGATCTCTAAGTTTCTTAATCCCTAATGTTTTCCACAGGTTAAATACTGAGTAGTTTTGAGAAAGTGGAAAAAATGTGATGATCGTGTATATGAGCAACAGGTATGAGCTCCTCTGCCTTGAAATGTGTCTTGATTTAGTTCCATATTTTAAGTTTTTGGTGGATCACTAGATTGCTGGTAAACTGATGACAGTATTAAGCAGAACATAGATCACAGCATACAAAGAAGATTTAAAACAGTTTTCCATTGCAAGCCAGGCTGGTATGATTTCATACATTTCTGCCAATTTTCAAGATTTTATTGTTGTTGATATTTGCTGCCGAGAAACAAAAAAGAAAGTTAAGCAGTGTCATGCTGCCTTATCCTTTCGATCTTTGTAGACTTCTCTTTTGAATGTGTGGTTGTTTCAGATTCCAGATGAATGATGTTATGATTGATTCTAAAAAAGAGCTTTGTTAAAGGGAAATGGTGCAAGTGCAGAGGAATAAACAAACAAGAGAAAACAACAAACATTAAACTAGTCAAAGGCCTGACTAAAGCTCTTCCCTGGCCTGCCCTTCTCTTCTCATCTATAATATCCTTCTCCTTATGCTTCTCTTTTGACAGGTAAGACCCTTTCTTATAATCTTCTCCTGACCCTAAGTGAGATTGACAAGAGGTCCTATTAAGGCAGGGGTCTTCAATCACAGTCCAGGAGGGCCACAGTGGCTACAGGTTTTTGTTCTAACCTGGTTGCTTAATTAGAAAGCAATTCTTGCCAATAATTTAATTTCATGACTTGTCAGTGCTTTAACTCTGCTATGTCAGGTAATTCTCATCTCCTAGATTTTCTTGCCCTTTCTAAGGATATCCAAATGATTTGAAGGCTAAAATGGATGAGTAATTCTCAGTCCTTCACTTTTTTTCTCTTCAGTTTCCTTCCAAGCATTTAATTAAACCTAACAGTGCATGATAAATACACACAGGTGTAAATGGTAACTAGCTAAATAGAGAAATGCTGGTCTGTTTTGTCATTTGCATGTTATTGCTAATTAGAAGAAATTAAAAACCAAGAATACAGCTGTTTAAGACTAAAATAAGCATTAAGGGTTCATAAATCTTAACGAGCGAGACAACTAAAGTGAAGCAGAAGTGTTATTTGAGCAATAACTGCTTTTTATTAAGCAATTGGGTTAGAACAAAAACCTACAGCCACTACGGCCCTCTAGGACCGTGATTGAGGACCCCTGTTTTAAGGGGTAACCAGGGAGAACTTCTGGTGCTCAATCCAGCCCTACAAGAAGGACTTTTGGGTCAAACAAACTCTCTTCAGAGGAGTGAATCCATCGGCAGCCACAGATGGCACTAAATTATCCTCCCAAACCCAAACTCTTAAGGGACAGGTTCTGGAGGCTCTGTGGTCCCTCTTACTGCATTCAGAGGTCTGGACTGTCCACATCTGCCCTTCAGAACAACATTCCTGTCTTAACCTGGGAGTGTTCCAAATTACCTCTTGAATGAAAGGTTGACATCCCATCTAGGGAATGTTTTAGATAAAGGGGATGATGTTCTGTTTATCTTTGCAATGTATAAATATAAATACTTCTATTGCCAATAAAGGAGTAGAAAAGTTACAAAGAGAAATGTCAGTATAGCTACTGTATGGGAGGGGAGTCAAAAAGCTAAGCAGGAAGGTTTTCAGTAATTGAACCAGCGTGACTCACAGATGAGACAAGATCTGTGGGCTGCAAACCATCAGACTTAACTTCTCAAAACCTCCTTTTATAAGTTCTTTTTTAAAATAATGGATTTCCCTGTTGCTCTTTGTGATGTTATGTGTAATCTACCAGCTTAATCTAATCATATGATGGTATTATTTAGTAAAAAAAAAATACTTAGATCTTTGTGTTCAAACAAACACAGGCTGACATTTTTTGGAAGACACTATCTTATTCTTCTTACTTTTTAAACATTTTTTTCCACATAAATATTAATGCTTTCTTTCATTATGGGATACATTTTTCCATCCAACAACATCTAACAAATGTAACCAGTTGTACAATTTGTTTCATTCAGATTTATTGATAAAACCACAGATGTATTTTCACCTTCATGTGCTAATATACTGAATTATCTAACACTTTGAGCAAAAATAACCGCATTTTTAAAACTGCCCTAATGTAGATAGTGATGAGTCAACTGTAACTCCTAAGTCCTTTGCATAGTGGATGCTTTCAAGTTTCTGACTTCCCATGGTGTAATCAAATCTAACATTTTTATTTCCTACTTGTAATACTTTACTTTTACTTAAATTGAATTTTATCTGTTACAAATCTGCCCAATCCTGTATACTGTCCAAGTCCATCTGTAACAATTTAGCTGATTATCTGTTGTTCCCCCTAGTTTTATATCTTCTGCAAACTTAACCATCTTATTGATAATATTTTTGTCTTATTTATTTAATTTGATACCTATGGTTTTGTGAATTTAGTTTCTTGCTTTGTATAACATTAATTTTTTATTTTAATATTATAATTTTCAAATTTTAATTTTGTGTACTCAGGCAGTAGTACATAGTGTAATTAAATTCATTGTGCTTTTGCATAAAAAGTTATGTGATATTCATTCAGTCATTTTCCAACCCACTTAATCCTAAACAGGGTCACAGAGATCTGTTGGAGCCTATCCCAGCTAGCATAGGGCGCAAGACAAGAACAAGCCCTGGACAGGACAACAGTCCACTACAGGGTAAACACACACACACACACACACACATGCACACACACACACATATACACACTTACACCCCAACTATACACTAGGCTCAATTTAGGATCTCCAATTCACCTAACTTGCATATCTTTGGACATTGGGAGGAAACCAAAGCACCTGATGGAAATCCACGAAGACACGGGGAGAACATGCAAACTCCACACAGGGAGGACCCAGAGTGTGAACCCTGATCTCCTTACTTAGCTATGCAGTATTCATCGATTTAACATATTGATGCAAGGGAAAGTAGTAGAAAACTCAAACTTTTTGCTCAGAACATACTGTATTTTATTGGGAAGTCCTTGATAATGCCAAAGCTAAAAGCCAGCAGTGGCTTAGATAAATGTACCACCAGTACTTTCAAAATAGGAGGCCCATGGAGCAGCACATAAAAGGAAGTTCAGGCCCCCTGCTATTAAAATTATGTGGAATTACCTGATGCCTCTGCAATATATGATTCTGGAATCAGCAAACAGTATGCATGTTAAGGGCTTAGCTTATGCCATTGTTAACCATCAACCCCTTAGAGGTGAATCTCATATTTTCCCTAACAGTTTTTAAAAATTATAATTAAAGGTTCATTTAAATGTATTACATTCTATTACCATTTTAAAGTTCTGAGTAGGATCCGGGAGTTTCTGCAGACCAGTCTTCTATAAAAACCATAATCAACGATGTACACAGCTTGATTTTTTTTGTGGTTTGACATATTGGTTCCAGCCCATATAGCAACCACCTTCTTCCAAAAGACTTTTCCTGCTGAAATGATGTCAGTTTAAAGTAAGGAATCAGCACAATAGCCGTTTAAAAAGAAATGATAATTTTAAGATGTTAAATAAGTGAAGTCAATGGCTTATAAATGTGATTGATAGCCTTCTTTCAAAAAAATTAAGTGAAATTTGTTTCAGAATGCAATTAAGAAGTTGAATTTGGAGCTTTATTGCATGGTTTTACTTACATGAAGATAATTTTTCAAATATTTGACAAAGTTTAGCTTTCAGTTTTATCTTCGTCCTCTAGGAGGTGGAGCTTATTAAACAGAAGTAAATGTGAAAATTAAGATAAGTTCACTCCAACTGACTTAGCAACTATTTGTTCAGTCCTTGACCTCTGTGACATTTGGATTAGGAGCAGGTTTCACTATCAGAGCTTTTATAGTTAAAAAAAAATTTTTTTTAAAAATGGATATTTTTACCCAGAAGAGGAGGTTTGGACATTAATTACATTGTTGATCACTCAGATTACTGGTAAGCTGACAATTTCATACTCACATCTTTATTGAAAAAAACAAGCTAGATAGTGTCCCAGTTGTGTGTGGATAAAAGGAAGCTTGGAAATGCTGCTGCTTAGCACAGATAGGGGAGAAAAAAAGTCTAAGGAAAGAGTGCAGATGCATGATACAAGCTGTAAGAGCGCCACATGCAACCGCTTGTCTCTTCTCACGTTATATATACAACAACAACTGCAATGGCATGGAGCTCAGTGCTGTTGCCATACTACTTCAGAGTCCTGTATTAAACTGTTGACATTGGCACGGTCTGTGACAAGTTGAAAGACTCCCTCTGCGTCTTTGTGGATTTCGACCAAAATCACAAAAATGTATGTGTTAGTTTAGTTAGTGACTTTAAATTGATCCTGCATGAGTGTGAGTGTGTGGCTCTGCGTTGTCATGGACTGGCATCCAGTCCAGGCTTGGTTCCTGCCTTGTGATAATTGCTGCAGATATCTGACCACTGGTGATTCTGAACATGGAATAAAGTGTGTTTTTATAATAAGAGAGTGTATATGTAGCATATGTGTACTATTGCTGTTCATATATGAATAAATGGGAAAGAACTAGGTGAAAAAATGGTATGGAGTCTCCCATACTTTACCTTACATTTGAGAAAACTGCATAATTGCATTAATTTTGACATTTGAAGATTTAGTGTTTAAAATATTGTATTAATAAGAAATGTTTCATTGTTACATTTAAAGATGTTTTATTTCCATACTTATTTTTACATAAATGAAGAAAATGAAGTTACATATTTAAATTGTTAAGTACATTCACAAACCTTCTTAATGAAATTCAGAGTCGTAGTGGCTACTTGTGTTGGCTGCAAGATGGGAAACTGAATTTTTTTTTTAATTTAGAAAAAAGTGCAAAGTTTGTTCCAAATTTATTTATTTATTTATTTATTTTTTTTTTTAAATATTTTTATTTTATTAATTTTCATTGTAATCATTCCATACAAACAGATCAATTTATAACCCAACAAATTTGAAGACAAATCAAACCCCACCCCTGAGAAGGCGAGCTTAGCTAAAGGAAAATTGCTTTAAGCTTTTTAATAAGGCAACATTAGACAAAAGAAGGGGAGAAGTAAATATCTATATAAATAAGAGATGGAGAAGGGAGTTAAATGCAATAATAGTTAATTCTCTTATTCTAAAATAATATTGATTAAATCCTGCCAAGTTTTGAAAAAATTTTGTACAGATCCTCTAACAAAGTTTGTTCCAAATTTAAACTAGACAATTTTATGCACTGAAAAAAATCATTCTTTGGTCTAGCTTATTTTACTCATATAAATGAGTTTATTTTACATACAAATGGTAAAATTTAGAAATTACTTATATTTGCTAGTTTACCCAACAAAATACAAGGCCTTTCAACTTTACATTACTTATTACATTGCCTCTACTGAGTTTTTTGTTTAAATCCAATTATACATAGTTGGGCGGGCTTTTACTTTTGCGCATGCACAGTGCGCAGTGATCATCATACGGGTATGCTCACTGAAGAGCTTCTGATTTGTGCAAATTAATCACCTGATTTATATTCATAGAACTGGCGGGTCTTTAAGCCATTTTTCTTTACATTTCTTGGAATTGGAAAGATATTAATTATTTATATTTTGTATCAGTTTTTTATGTGCGCAGTTTTGTTAAGACGTTAATAACTTACATTCCATATAAGCTACGATAATGTGAACAGCTTGTTAAGATGTTTATGTACTGCGGTTTAATCGCAGGCATATAGCTAAGTATTTTTGTTGTTAATTTGTCTACAACTCTCCAAAGAACTCACTGACTTATAGCGTGAAAGTGTGTGATTATAGTATTTATTACAAGTAACTTTTATTCTCCTCGTAATCAAAATCTGTTGAATGTCCTTTTTTTCCTCCGTTCCAAGCGCCATTTTTCGAGCACTTGTTTCGCGATAATCAAAGTTTGCACAATTTGCAACTGGATTTATAAATTACATAGAGCAATTAATTATCTGAAGACATGGAGATGTACAGTTGCTCGTGTAAGTTTAAAAAAATCTTTAACACTGATCTTACATTCGGCGTACTTTTTAAAATACTTGAGTATACAGTATTGCAAGTTTCAATATAAAGGTACTTCCTGGGTAAAAACAAAGTTTCAGAACAGGTAACTTGTGATGCTACAAAAACGTCATTGCAAGGGAGAAAATGGGGAAACATAAAGAAGACTACAAGGCATGTCGTTTTTGCGTTATTAAGTTGTTGAATTGATATTGTATGTATTATATTTTTCTGATTCATGGCACATAAAATGGTTATTTATAAGAGGTATTCATTATTTTCTATCAAAATTTTTAATATATTCTCTTAGTATACTATTTCGTATGGATTGCAGGTGGCAGCCAGTATTAATAGATAATTTGTATACTAGCTTATAAAGCAGATATATCTCTTAGAGTTATGTAATTATGTTATTATGGTAAAGATAAATTATTTGGAAATCACAAGTAAAATTAATTTTGTCATTTGTTTACTATTTTTACACAAACACATTATACATTCATGCAACATGTTTTGTGTGTTTAAATTTATGACAGGTGATCACCAGAAAATATATATTTATAGCTGCACTTGATACTACTCCATGTCTAAAATTGCATATTTATTTTTAATAATTAATGCTGCATTATTTGCAATTCTTGTAGGTGTGAAATGAGGTGGTATTGTAATTGCTGCAGATCTGCTTAAGCACTATTGACTTCTTCACAGCAATTTTGTACATGGTCAGATTTGTGCAGTAGCAGAAGCAAAGCACCCACGTTTAAAGGAGCCAGGCTCTTAGTCTGCTTATTATGGTTGGCACACCAGCTTAAAATATAAAATGGACAATTACAGGACAACATTAAGGTCCCTTGGATGCCCTGAGCTGAATTCATTAAAGAAGCAGTTGCAGGAAAAGTCTTCAGCAAGAAATATTAAAAAACCCAAGAAGGCTGAAGCGAATTGTCTTCCACCTTATCCAGCTGGGGAAATAAAACAAAGTCTTGAAAAAGAAAGAGAGGAGTTTTCGAGTGAGGTGAGGAAGAAAGATAATCACAGTGTTATCACCCAAAAAATGGCGAAAACATTTTCTCTCCGAAGGATTGAAGATTTCAAAGCAAGATGGCCAGCTCTTTTCAATGCCACTCAGGTACTGAAAAAATGTAAGTAATTTATCTTCTAAATTATATTGCATTGTTATAGTTTCTTTTTTTCTGTGTAATATGGTGTAGTTTTAGAGCTTTTAAAAAAACACCAGTTTGTTATCATTTCAGAATTGTTTGTAATTAGTTCCACTTTATGGTTTGTGTTCTATATGTGCAGATCAGCAAAGAATTCCAAAGAATCCCAACAATCCATCTGGTTGCAAAGTTTACATCTTCCCTGGATAAATTCACACCAAGGCTGATAAGCATTTTCCGTAATAAGGGAGGTGCCAAAAGAAATCCAGATGATGCTAGATATCTTATGGGGTAAGAAGCATAAGTAAATTCTTGCAGAGATATTTATTAAATGACCTGGTTTGGTTGCTTTTTCACAATGCCTCTTAATACTGTTTTAAACAGGAAAATACTCTCCACAAGTGAAGAGAGCTTGTTCTCTGCTGTTTGATAAAGTACCTTGGTGAAAATGTGGAGGATCTTCTCAGAGTGTATGTGGTAAGTGGATCAGTTTTATTTTTTTTCCTCTTCTGTTTGCGGAGATACAGCCAGTTTCTCAATTTTGCATTGACTGAGTGGAGTTAAAAAAAAAAAAAGCTCTAATCTATACAATGACAACTCTAAGAAACTAATAAATAAAATATATACTACTATAATATGTTAGTAACACTATATTCTTTCACTCAGTAGTTTATATTACTTTAATTTTTCTTTGCTTTGACAGTATATTGCACTGTTGCATGTCAAAAATAACACATATGGATGCTGATGCATAAAACATTGAAAACCAAATAAATGACCAAGTCAAGTTTAGAAAAGGCTTGAAAGAAAAGCAATTGATTTCATTTGTTGGATGATGCCCTCTACACTGGATGTCATCCATCCTGATTATAAAACATTAGTAATCTGAAATTTTTTCACGAACACTTTGATATTGTTTGGTACTATCCAGAATTAGTTTCTATTAAATTGTGTCACGATTTGCTTTGCTTTTTTTGCTTTAAAACCTGAGATTAAAATTCTTCTCAGCCAGCTCTACCAGTATAGGACAAGGAACAGTTAAAGTGTTTATTTTTTGGTGGAGTATTTATTTGAAATATAGATGTATTTGTTATTGATATTAATTATGGCATTTTATTTTCTTTAGGATGTTGAAGCTGATAGTATTCAGTCTGACTGGAGTCAGTATGCTCTCAAACTAATTGTGGCAAAGCATGAAGGAGCTCCTGATGCAGAACCAGCAGATGTTGGTGTGATTGTTGAGTAAACTGAATCTGTAAATAATTTTGGTGAATTTGCAACAGCATGTGCCATGTTACTATGTGTTATATATTCACTGAATCTAAGTTACCCTAAAGAGCTCAGATATTGCCAGTTAGTCATTTCCCAACCCGCTATATCCTAACTCCAAGGTCACGGGGGTCTGCTGCAGCCAATCCCAGCCAACACAGGGCGCAAGGCAGGAACCAATGTCGGACAGGGCACTAACCCACCGCAGAGCTCAGATATACTTTAGAAGTATTCCAAAAATTATTTTTGGAATTGAATGGTCTCAAACGTAGCTCAAAAGTTCTTTCTTTAAAAAGCAGGTTAATGTGCTAATGTTAGTGCTTTATTTTTTGCATCAACTTTATTTACTGCAATATTAGAAGACCATATTGTTTTGTGTATATACAGGGTTTGACCATATTTCAGTCAAAAAAAGCATTGTTTACTGGATTTTTTTTTTTTTGTATTTACCTACCAATATAGAGGCCCTATTTTACATAAGAATTTGTTAAGGTGGGCTGCACGGTGGCACAGCAGTAGTGCTGCTGCCTCACAGTTAGGAGACCTGGGTTCACTTCCCAGGTCCTCCCTGCATGGATTTTGCATGTTCTCCCCGTGTCTGTGTGGGTTTCCTCTGGGTGCTCCGGTTTCCTCCCAGAGTCCAAAGACATGCAGCTTAGGTGCATTGGCGATCCTAAATTGTGCTTGGTGTGTGTGTGGGTGTGTGTGCCCTGCGGTGGGCTGGCGACATGCCCGGGGTTTGTTCCTGCCTTGCGCCATGTGTTGGCTGGGATTGGCTCCAGCAGACCCCCATGACCCTGTAGTTAGGATATAGCGGGTTGGATAATGGATGGATGGCCCTACTTTACACAAGATTTTGTTAAGGTTATTAAGTTTACAGCTTCACAGTTAACCTTATTTTGTAAAAGTTACATACTGTGAACTAGCAAACATTTAGAAGGAAATGAAAAATTTGGATTGTAAAGTAAATTTCAGTGTTAATGAGCCCATAAGATGGCTGTAGGCTTTTGCGAAGAGAAAATAAAGGTAAAATAAAATCTACATTGTAATTACTGTTATTTGTAAAGAAAAATATTGTAATAATGTTTTATACATTAAAATACAAAAACTATACTCTTGTGCTTTTTGTGCTTTTTTCCACTTTTATGACTTCTGTTTGAAAAGGTAAGAATATTGAGTTACGCTTACTCAAAAAAATTATGGCAATCGATTGCGTAAACCTTTTTAAGTTTATTCCAATTAAAATCTTGTGTAACTTATACATACACCATTTGAGTAGGGTTAAATTATGAACACTAGTTGTTTCAACTTAAAAAAGTTATAATTTTGTAAAAGAAAATGTTAGTTAATCCAAAAAATTCTTATCACATTTTTATTTTCACTCAACTCAAAAAACAATGTTAAATTTACATTAATACCATTGTAGGATTTACTTAAAAGTAGTGTTAGTTGAAAGAACTTAAAAAGGTGAATGCAATTGATTGCCATAATTTTTTTAAGTATATCCAACAAGTTATTTTTTTCAGTGTACCTTTGAATGCACTGTTTATTGTATGGGATAAGGCTGAGTTCTGCTGTTGTAAATTCACTAGTATATCTGTATAACATTTTTAAACAATGAATAACCAATGATACCTTTGTTCATATTTTCTAAAATATGAATAAAATATAATGGAAAATTCATTTTTATATGAATAAAATATAATGGAAAATTCATTTTGTTCATACTTTTGCTAACGCTATACTGAGTAAAACAAAACTTAGCAATTACAAACTGTTAACTGCACAAAGAGAGCATGACCCTAATCAAAGAAGCAGCAAAAACAAAGGAATGGCTGTATGAATAAAATAGAAAAAAAGTAAAATTCTTTCCAAATAATTGCTTTTTGGTTATTGCCCCCTATAAAAAAATAACAAAGAAAAATTTACGCAACCACAAAAAAGACACATTGTGTTAATGCAAAAGTACTGCATTTATTTGTTATTATTTTTATCTAAACTTCATGCTTTGGCTCCCATTTATGTACTCAACCCTTGAATTCAGTTTTAGCTTGCAGTATTAAACCTTCAGCACTGAGGTTATATTTTGCTAGTTTCTTTAAGTCAGTGAACAGGCACAGGCAACCTTTGCCTTTTTACTCAAACTAGATACCCTTAAAAGAGATTTAATCACCAAGCTGTTAACATAAAATTATGTGAATTTACTAATTAAAATCTGTGGGTCTGATAAAAATCTATCTATCTATCTATCTATCTATCTATCTATCTATCTATCTATCTATCTATCTATCTATCTATCTATCCAATGTATTTAGTATAGAACCTTTCGTCTATCTTAGAATTATTTTAATAAAGTCTTTCTATTTCCTGTAGGCAGAGTAGGTACATGATACATCAGTGCAACACAAATGGATGCCTGTTCTTTCAGTAGTAATCAGTAAATGCAGTCAACATTCCAGCACGTTCGCTTCCCTCCTTAGAATCCTGGCAACTTTTTCTGGAGATAAAGTATTGAAGAAAAACTTTGAGGGCTACAAAGATTTTGTTGATTTATTATTAACTTAACTTTACTCATTTTATCCTACTAAACAAATTCTAGTATGAAAAAACATTCAAGCAAGGATACATTTTCTGTACAAATATGGCTGGACAGATACACTTTTTTGAAAGGAATAAAAAAGTGACCAAATGAAGTTACCAGCACGGTTTATATATACAGTAGTTATTTGGCTTAGGGGACACCACTACTTTTTAAATTTAACAAACAAGCATTCTTTTATTTTTGTTCTACCACACAATTACAGTATCTTGTTTTGAGCTGTCATTGTTATGGAATCCCTGTAATTTTTGTGTCATAATGTTTCTTGTTGTCTGGCAGTTTGCCACTGATCTTCAGATAGAGAGATAGATAGATAGATATTTTATTAATCCGAAGGGGAAATTCACAAAGGTTGTGTGTGTGTGTAATTCGTTTTTCGTTCACTGTCTAGGTGCAAGACTTGCTGCCACTGATCTTTGGATAATGTCACTGTGTGGGTTGTCATGCGTTGTTCTAAGGCATCTTGCCTGTGCTGGTTGGTCTCGCATGATGTAGATGTTTCTGCTTCTGTGCGTAGGCTGGCGAGACCGTTTCTGTTGATTGCAGTTGGCTATATGTGTCTTTTCATTTTATTGGTAGGTCTACATTGAAATGAAGGAAAAAGGAGATGTAAAATGGTAGTGTCATAATGCAGTTTCGGTCAGTAACAATGTATGCACTGAATAAACAGTCAAATACCACAGTCGATAATTGGTCACATTGAAGAACTGAAGATAAGCCTAAGACCAAAACTCTGCCAGGAACACGGATTCCTCGCTATTGTTGTGAAGGGATATAGTAGTTGTGGCAACTGTTGTTTATATCGAGCACGGACAGACACAAGCGAAATAATATAAGGATAATGAAAAGGCAAGATCAACTTACCGATCCCATGGCTGAAATCGAAAGCCTTAAAAATACTCCTGAAAATTTCACCAACATAGTGCAGCTGTTTGAAACCTTCCACGAAACACGTAGTCAGGATGAGGAGCTGTATGGAAGAATATTATCTATGCTAAGTAAAGAAAAAATGGCACTTGCAGAAAACCCCAAGATTTGGAATGAATTTAGACATACTGCAGCAGCATGGCTTACTGATACGAAGAGTTTTTTTAGCAAGTCCACCTGATGAACAGCTTGTTAATCAATTCAAAGAGTTACAGCTACAAGGTAAATATCGCAAAGAATCCAGAGTTCCACAAACCTCTCAGCTGAAGCTCGTTCTCGACAGTGAATGCGGCTCGTAATCCCAGCTAAGCGCTGCAACACCAGCGTCTTTATCAACAGTCACACTTGAACAGTCGGAACTCGATAGAATCCTGCAAAGGCTTCACGTGATTGTGTCTAAAACAGAAAAGCAGGAACATTCAGAACAATCTACCACTAGCACAGGTGCCCACTCGCAGAGTTACAGACATGATCTATTCACAGAACAAGAGAGTCTTCAAACATTTCTTAAACACGCTGAAGTGGCCACCTCTTTCCATCAGCTAGAACATACACATGAAAAGAGTCTGGATTAATGCCACCTAGAGATGGAATCACCAGATGTCATTCATTAGCAGACCTGAAGGGCAAGAAGGAGCACAGGACTGTGAGAGTACCTCCATATACATAGTACTGAACCACTGGCTTCTTAGCAGGCTTGCATCAATATTTGAACTTAATGCATGCTGCTACAGAAACCAGTATAGCAACCTTTAAAGGGGAGTGACATGCATATTGAATGAATCATCTGTAGTGCTTTGGTAGCACATACAGGTGCACCTGCCAGTAAAGTGTTGCAGTAATCAAGATGTGACCAGATCAACATCGGAACCAGAAGTTGTGTTGCATATTCCATTAGATCTAGCCTGGTCTTGCGGTTGTTATACAGTATGAATCTGCAAGAAAGAGAGACAGTTGTAGTGTGGTCAGTAAATGACAGCTGGTCATTGATCATCACTCCAACATTTCATACTGACTCAGCAGGTGTTAGGGATAATGAGCCATACTAGACAGAGGGGAGGTGCTGAGTAGATAGTCTGGCTGGGATATCAAGGAGCACTGTCGTTGCATGGTTGAGCATATACCATCTTCAGTCTCATCCACAACCTTTGATTTTGCATTTGTTACAAGGGGAATGGTCTTTGCCTAGACCCATCATGGCAGAAATTCCATTTGCAAGTACATACCCAGTATTCCTAGACATTATGACACTGAGCGCTCTACTGGTAAGATCTTTTAAACTGAGGCACCATCTTGCTTGTCTTGATTAAAAACAAAGAAAAAGTAAAGAAAGAAAACTAAAATTAAAAGATCCATTTTAAACGCTAATAAGAAGCTGTTAACAAAAACAAATTAATGAACAATAGCAAACAACATTGACGATAAAGGGAAGGTCAACACCAGCTTCAGCGCAATATAGAAACTGTTTTTTTTTTTTTTTTCAAAAGTGCTGTGATGACAATATGTAGAGTTCCCATCGTTTAGCATTGCAAAAAGTTGGTAAAATTGTCTCAAACATCAACTGTTGGATGGAAAAGTGATATAAAATGTTCAATTTGGCTTAGGTAGTACTATGCTCTTCAAAGAAACATGTCAAGCACCTTGTCCTTGTCCCTATTATTAATTTGTACACATAAGCTTAGTGATACAAATTCAAAGAAATGATTAAGACAACTTTACTCTTTACTTAGTAAACTTCACAGACAGGCCAAAGCATTTCAGCTGGAAACTGGGTGACACTTTAGTTTGGGTACTGCAAACATGCATCTATTACTCCTTTACTTTTCTGTAACAAGTCCTTAACAAAGGCTTCTGTTGGTCTTCATTGCTCTTATTAAACATCAGTAGATGGGTTATTCATCTCTGTGCATTGTGGCATGCTGACATGGTGGTAAAATGATTTGTTAATATGATGGACTCACAGTTCCTGTACTAAATATGTAATATGAAGAGAAATGTGTCTCAGTTAAGCCACCTCAGACCGATGAAAAGTGAAGTTTTGTTATTAAGTCACAATGCAGAGACGAATACACATTTTACTGATGCTTTGTAAGTGTTATGAAGACCCAAAAAAGTGTTCTTGTGACATAATAGTAAATGAGTAATAGATGCATTTTTGCTTTACGTAAACTAAAGTGTTACTGGCAACTGTTAATGAGAAAAAAAGAATGACTAAGCAACTGTCAGAGCAAAGCCACAGAACAAACTCCACTTGGTCCATCCACACTCACTCTTATATGCATCATGAAATCTGATGGAAGAAAGCATTTAAAAAGTGGGTCTGATAAATTTACCGTACAGAAATGGTTGTATGAGAAAGACAAAGCTGAAGATCAAGCCTCAAGATGAAGCCGTGATCTTCAGCTCTCTCTGGATCGGTTCGCAGCTGAGTGTGAAGCGGCTGGGATGGGAATCAGCACCTCCAAATCCGAGACCATAGTCCTCAGCCGGAAAAGGGTGGAGTGCCCTCTCAGGATTGGGAGCGAGATCCTGCCCCAAGTAGAGGAGTTCAAGTATCTCGGGGTCTTGTTCACGAGTGAAGGAAGAATGGAGCGTGAGATCGACAGGCAGATCCGTGCGGCGTCCGCAGTGATGCGGGCTCTGCATCGGTCTGTCGTGGTGAAAAAGGAGCTGAGCCATAAGGCAAAGCTCTCAATTTACCAGTCGATCTATGTTCCTACCCTCACCTATGGTCATGAGCTATGGGTAGTGACCGAAAGAACGAGATCGCGAATACAAGCAGCTGAAATGAGTTTCCTCCACAGGGTGTCTGGGCTTTCCCCTAAAGATAGGGTGAGAAGCTCAGTCATCCGGGAGGGGCTCAGAGTAGAGCCGCTGCTCCTCCGCATCGAGAGGAGTCAGATGAGGTGGCTCGGGCATCTGATCAGGATGCCTCCTGGACGCCTCCCTGGTGAAGTGTTCCGGGCACGTCCAACCGGGAGGAGGCCCCGGGGAAGACCCAGGACACGCTGGAGGGACTATGTCTCCCGGCTGGCCTGGGAACACCTTGGGATTCTCCCGGAAGAGCTAGAAGAAGTGGCTGGGGAGAGGGAAGTCTGGGCATCTCTGCTCAAGCTTCTGCCCCCGCGACCCGACTTCGGATAAGCGGAAGAGGATGGATGGATGGATGAGAAAGACAAAGCTGTACCTCTGGAAGTACAAACCCCAAGAAATTTTACTGTAAAGTCAGGAAAGACAAACATACTCTATAGCACAGAAAAGACTGCTTTTAGTTCATTTTCAGGTTTTCTAAAAAGATCTTTACTTGTACAAGGGTTTTTTTTGGTAGCATTTTAATTTTGGAATTTTAGCTTGACATCATAGTAATCTCACTTTTGTTGTCTTGCCATCAGCAATATAATCAAACATTTTGTTTGGCAAGACAGTGTGGTGTAGTGGTTAAGGGTTGGGACTTCAAACACTGACATTGTGAGTACTGACACTGTGTGACCATGAGCAAATCACTTGGCCTGCCTGTGTTCCAATTGGAAAACCATAAGAAATGTAACTGATTATATCATAAATGTTGTAAGTCACCTTGGACAAAGGCATCAGGCAAATAAATAAATGTAAGACTCCTACAATGCTTTTTTATCTTTCTTTGTTGTAGGAGGCAGTCACTGGCTTTTAGACTTAGTATATCAAGGTAACTGAGGCACACTTGTTTTAAGAAACAGAATAATACAATTTATTAATAAACACAACGATTATAGAAGTATGATAATTGCATATATATATTGAAATATAAGACCGGATGCAGACAGACTAGGCAGACAAACATAAAACATAGAACAGGCTGACTGTTTACAAGCAATTTAGAGTTATCTTGGCACACCTCAGTCCTCCAGTCCCTGCTTCATACCAATTCTTATTTCCAACAAGACTCATGGCTGAACGCCATACCATTCCCTCCATCTAGACTGCCCTTTCATCTCAGGTTAGCTGGCCAGGTTATGGCCTACCTGGGGAGGATGGCTTATAAAATGTCCTGCACAGACTTATAACAGAGCACCCATTATAGTTAGATTAATGCAAAGCCTTTTACCTCTTGCCAGTCCAGCATTTTCTCTAATTTTAAGAAAGAAAGTGTAATGGATGGCTGGCCGAATATTCTGGCCCACACCTCCAAGCCGCCAGATGGAGCCCTCCCAGCAGCATGGAGGTTCCCCGAATTCCAGCAGGGCCTTATGAACCTTGTAGTTTTTATAAACAGCCTTGCTGGATACCATGGGGACCACCAGGAGCCGCTATAGGGAGGCTTGGGGAATGCTACGTGCACTATAGCCTGGAAGTACATCCTGGTCACATGAACAGTAGAAATGATGTACTTCCGGGTAGAAGAAAAGGAGCTTTTATCTGACCCGGAAGTGTTCATGGTCACATGGACAGAGAGAGAGAGAAACACTTCCGGGTCACGGACTATATAAAGGACTGAGAGAGACCAGAACACTGAGCTGAGCTGGGAGGAAGGGTGGCTAAGTGCCTAGGAGAGGAGGATTGGTGATTGATTATTGATTATTGAGTATTGTATGTGTAGTGTGGAGTGGAGGGTGCTTAGTGCACAGTATTATAATAAAAAGAAGAAGTATTGCACTTTTACCTGGTGTTTGGCGTGGTACCTGAGGGTTCAAGGGAGCAATAGCGCCCCCTACTGTTAAAAAAGAAAGGATGCAATCAAATCATCAAACTGGCCCTTTCTAGGTCAGTTCTTGTCAATGAAGATATAGGGGTAGCTTCCTTGCTCTATACAACATTATATAAGTATAAAGCTAATTTTACAAATAAAGACATACAAAAATGTATCAATCTATATGTTAGATATTACTCTTTTTTACACTGTACCACAGATCCTTTGCTCTGTTTTATTGACTTTGAGCCTTTTGTGCTGTTGGCTTTGTTACTTAATCTATTTGAGTCCCTCTATCCAGCAGGGGGCATTAGCTCCCTTGTTGGAATGAGTTCTTTTGTAATTGCGGCGTGTTACATAACCCAAATCTATATAGATATGATATTAAAAGGCGATAGATAGATAGATAGATAGATAGATAGATAGATAGATAGATAGATAGATAGATAGATAGATAGATAGATAGATAGATACTTTATTAATCCCAATGGGAAATTCACATTTTTCAGCAGCAGCATACTGGTACAATAAATAATATTAAATTAAAGAAAGATAATAATGCAGGTGAAAAACAGACAATAACTATGTATAATGTTAAATATTAACGTTTACCCCCCGGGTGGAATTAAAGAGTCGCATAGTTTGGGGGAGGAACGATCTCCTCAGTCTGTCAGTGGAGCAGGAAAGTGACAGCAGTCTGTCGCTGAAGCTGCTCCTCTGTCTGGAGATGACACTGTTCAGTGGATGCAGTGGATTCTCCTTGATTGACAGGAGCCTGCTCAGTGCCCGTCGCTCTGCCACAGATGTCAAACTGTCCGGTTCCATGCCTACAATAGAGCCTGCCTTCCTTACCAGTTTGTCCAGGCGTGAGGTGTCCCTCTTCTTTATACTGCCTTCCCAGCACACCACCGCATAGAAGAGGGTGCTCGCCACAACCATTTAATAGAACATCTGCAACATCTTATTGCAGATGTTGAAAGATGCCAGCCTTCTAAGGAAGTATAGTCGGCTCTGTCCTTTCTTACACAGAGCATCAATATTGGCAGTCCATTCCAATTTATCATCCAGCTGCACTCCCAGATATTTATAGGTCTGAACCCTCTGCACACAGTCACCTCTGATGATTACGGGGTCCATGAGGGGCCTGGACCTCCTAAAATCCACCACCAGCTCCTTGGTTTTGCTGGTGTTCAGGTGTAGATGGTTTGAGTTGCACCATTTAACAGAGTCCTTGATTAGGTCCCTATACTCCTCCTCCTGCGTACTCCTGATGCAGCCCACGATAGCAGTGTCATCAGCGAACTTTTGCACATGGCAGGACTCCGAGTTTTATTGGAAGTCCGATGTATATAGGCTGAACAGGACCGGAGAAAGTACAGTCCCCTGCGGTGCTCCTGTGTTGCTGACCACAATGTCAGACCTGCAGTTCCCGAGACGCACATACTGAGGTCTGTCTTTAAGATAGTCCATGATCCATGCTACCAGGTATGAATCTACTCCCATCTCTGCCAGCTTGTCCTTGAGGAGCAGAGGTTGGATGATGTCGAAGACGCTAGAGAAGTCCAGAAATGTCATGTCAATTGCAGAAATTCTCAGATGATTCTGCACGTACAGTTTAAGGTGCATTGATAATCTTTATGAACTTTGCCTCTTGGTGCATAGAGAATTGTCTGCATCTTAACAGCAAAACCAAGGAGCTGGTTATGACTTTGCTGCATCAAAGAGCCTCTTTGTCCGGTCACTATTCAAGGAGTGGATGTAGAGGTGGTCCACTCGTACAAATATTTGGGAGTTCACATTAATCTATCTATCTATCTATCTATCTATCTATCTATCTATCTATCTATCTATCTATCTATCTATCTATCTATCTATCTATCTATCTATCTATCTATCTATCTATCTATCTATCTATCTATCTATCTATCTATCTAGTGCAGTATAAAAATGATGTGAAATTATGTAAAGTATGGGTGGCAGAAAAGGTTGAAAGGCTGATGAGGGATCTAACAGCTTAGATAAAGAAGCTATTGCAGAATCTAGAAGCGCTGGTTTGAATACTTCTGCCAAATGGCATTGGGGCAAACAGTTTTCGGAGGGGTTTTCTACAGTGCTGGAAGCCTTACAGACAATGTATTTGCGATAAATGTCCAGATTGGTGCACAGAAAGGTTCCAATAATTTTCATACCAGACCGAGACATTAAGAGACAAATTGTTGACTTTGCACCACTCAGGCAGCTGCTATTCTGTAGGCTGCCTCATTAATCTTAATAATGTTATTGGAGCTGTACTTCTCACTGCAATTGTGGGTGAATAGCATGGATAAGAGTGGGCTAAGCGCACAGCCCTGAGGATTGCTCGTTCTTAGTGAAAGGGTGTGGTATGTGTTGTTTCTGCCCCAAACTGTCTGGGGTCTACCTGTTAGATAGTCCAAAATACTGCTTTCCTATTAACTGCTTTGGAATAATGGTATTAAATGTTTAGCTAAAAACAATGAACAACAATCTAATGTATGTTAGTTGGGGCAAGAACATGAGAAGGGCAAATAAAATACTGTCCTCAGTAGAGTAGTATGAGCATTAAGAAAACTGATGGCAGTAATGTGGGATGAGGAGTCTAGCCTTCATGTAATGCATGATGGTGGATATGAGTGCTATAGGGTAACAGCCATTGAGCCAGGACACAGCAAACATTTTCTACACCAGTAAAATGGTGATATCCTTAAAGCAAATAAGAACTATTACCTGTTTCTGAGGGCCACCGAAGATATCTCATAAGACATCTGCCTGCTCCTCTGCCCACTGCCTAAGAACCTGGCCAGGAATGTTATTTAGTCTAGGCCTTACGTGGGTAACATATGGATAGAGTTTTCCTTAAATCATCTATGGAAAGGCACATCACCTGGTTAGTGGAAGGGGGGAATGGTCTCCCCCACAGGTTTCAAACAGTGCATGAAGTTTGTTTAGTATATCTGGCAAAGAGGTAAAGAGGCATCACTGCTGCAGGCCTGTGGTGAAGTCTTGTAGTCAGCCACGGCCTCAATGCCCTGCCCATGCACTTTACAAGGTGTACAGGGTCTAGCTGTGTATTTTGTGTTGTAAGCATGCTTTGTTTCCCTAGTGTCAAGGGACAGGTTGACCATGCCTGTTCCTGAGGGCTGCCTTATCTTACAAACTGAAAACAACATTACAGGATTTCAATAGTACTTGGATTCCAGCTGTCATCCATGGTTCTGATTACTACAATATATATGTTGATGGCTACTGAGACTGTAACATCATCAATGCACTTATTCATGTACAACGTAACCAGTGGCAGGTGATGCACATTCCACCATGATGATTTGATTGTCATATACGACTGCCTCTCTGAACATGTTCCAGTCAGTGCAATTAAAACAGTCCTGCAAGACTGAAGCAGCATCTTCTGGGAACAATTTGGACTGTGTTTATGTATCTGTGAAGCTAAAAAAGCAACAACAGCTACTCAGATCTCTGTTATGCTAATGCCAGCATTACAAACTGCTGCCTAAATGCACTTGTCTAATGCTTAAGCAGATCAAAGTTTATCTGCTTAAGCATTAGACAAGTGCATTTAGGCAGCAGTTTGTAATGCTGGCATTAGCATAACAGAGATCTGAGTAGCTGTTGTTGCTTTTTTAGCTTCACAGATACATAAACACAGTCCAAATTGTTCTCATCATGAGTTGTGGTGTTTCCAAACATAGTGTTTTTGTTTACCCTTTCAGTTAGTCAGTTTCTTTCCAGATAATATCTTGAAATTAGGTTAAACACACCACTTATTTTCTTGCAAAAAGAAAAACCAAAAGCATTGCATGATCGCAAAACCAGTTCCTTGGCAGAAAGTTGTTTCCTCAATGTTACCACTAAGTTGTAACACTTTGAAAATCAATCAAACTTTTGAATTACCTGGAAATCAGGCAAGCTTGTAATAAAATCCTTTGAGACTGTGCCCCCCAGAGACTACTACAGGATACTATAGTCTGTAATTGTCCTATAGGCAATTCCTAAGGAGGCTTTGCACTACCATAAACCTCACCTGTCATTATAATATCATATACTACCTGACCCATTGTTTCGATAAAAAAGTAATATATTAGAAGCTCAATAGTTTTAGCAACTCCCAAGTGACAAGACATAGGTGAAGAGTGAGAATTTCTAATGTCCTAGCAAGAAGTTGGAACATAATTATCACATTCAAGTACTCTATTGGGGTCTACAACTAGAGGGTTGCCATTATTAAATTATCTGGATAACCTACAATAATAACCCCCGGAATCTTTTCTGGTGGGATAATAATTTTGGGTTCCTGTGTAATTTCTTCAGGCTCAGATAATCAGGAGAGTGCACCCACTCTCTCATCCCTAGTGCCCATTCTACATAGGACTGTGAAATCAAATTCACCTACTCGACAACTGGAGTGTATACTTCAAGAATAAATTATAATGATCTATAAATTATTTTAAGATACCCAATATGAAAAATAACCACATTTACTAGAAATTAGACCTTTTTTGCTCAGTCTACATTTTTAAATACAAAATGTAAGCATTTTAATCTTCCAGTAACTACAAAAAACCGATAAGAACGTACCAGCCCAGCAGACCACAGTGTAGACAGTTGCTGTTACAGAAGATGTGAAGACTGTTACTACTCACTTTAAAAGAACATAAGGGAAAGAGTCTGCTCTGCCTTTTCTTATATACAGTAGTTGCTCTGTGTTAAGAGACCAGTCCAACCTGTCATTAATGTGGACAACCAAGTGGTTATAGGAGAGCACCACCTCTACATCTACTCATTGAATAATACCCAGACAAAGAGGCTCTATGATGCTATGAAAATCAATAACCGGTTGCTTGGTTTTGCTGATGTTAAGATGCAGATCACCGGTTGCTTGGTTTTGCTGATGTTAAAATGCAGACCATTCTCTTTGCACTGAGAAACAAAGTTCTCCACCTGACTCCTATACTCTCATTTGGAGTCAGTGCCCATACAAGCAGCATAAAACACAAGTCAGGACTCAGTCCCGGATTATATTCCAGTTTATCATAGGATACACACACAGACACATACTGTAGGTCCACAATGGACCATTTGAATAGCACCAGTTTAACTAACAGACTTGTATTTGGGTAATATACTAGACCTCTGAGAATTTAGCACTAATCACTGCACTATCCAAAATGAAATCTTGTCAGCATCTATTCCGCTATGTGTACTAAGATTTTTAAGTTAGAAGCTTTGGTTTGGGGGAAAACAGGAAAAAAAACACATAATCAAATTAAGACAGTGTGGTTTGCATTGGGGCCATGGGATCAGAGCTTAGAAGCTCAACCCTGTTGGGACCCATGGCCACTGCCAGGGGGTGCCCGGATAGTTACAGAGCCATGGTCTGCAGCACTTCCGCCGCACCAGGAAGTGCTGCAGGAAGGTCATCAGGGAGCACCTGGAGCACATCTGGGGGCATTATAAAAGGGGCCGCCTCACTCCATTCAGGGAGCCAGAGTCAGGAGGCAGAGGACAGAGCTTACGGGAGAGGAGTAGAGGTGGCAGAGAAGATTAGAAGGAGAAAGAAAAGAGAAGGAAGGAAAAGAAGGACTGTGAGCATTGCTGGGGATTTGTGAATTGTGTGGTGCTGTAAAAACCAAAGAAGAAAATTAAACGTGTGTGTTTTTGGGACTTTTGTGTGTCCTGTGTCTGTCTGTAGTCAGGCAGATCTCCACAATAGATGGATAGATAGATAGATCTTTATTCATCTCTGGGCGAGGGGGATTATGGTACATACCAGAATGACTTAAAAGAAAGAAAATTAAAAAGGATGGAAAACTTCTGGCTTGGCAGTCCTAGTCATAGTGAGGCATTATAAACGTGTATTGCTGTTGGAGCTCTGGTAGCATTTCCTTGCACACTGTTGATGAATAATTTAAATTCATATTTTAAATAATTTAAAAGGTCCTCTGCAGTGCCTAATGTAAATGTCATACAAAGGACTAATTTTCCTATATCCATAAGTGGCCATGCTTTAATCTGCTTGAAGATGAAGTATGCATTCACATAACCTTTTAACAGTATAATGTAATAAAAAAATGGATTATTCATATACAGTTCTGAACAACAAAAAACAATTGCAGAACATTACAATAATTAAAAGGTTAAGGGACTTAAATTACACAGGAAAAAAGATTTATCTTGATATACATTAAAATTAGTTAATACACAAAAGATAAAGCTGGGTTGAATGAGCACATCCTATAGAAAGCCAAATCACAATTTAGAGATCTCTCAGAATTAATTTCAATTCAATTTCAAAATATTTCAAAATAATTTCTCCTGTATTTTAAGCTACCTTCAAAACATTTTGAAACATCTCAAGCACATTTTAGGATATCTCAAACAAATTAAAAAGTAACTTTCTGGGTGTTATGCCTGGAGGTGTCCAGGACAAGAAACCACTTAAAAATAGCCATAGCTCACTAACCAAAATCTTTCCTATCTTTCACCAAACCAAAAGCAAGAACACCAAATTGTAGACATTATCTGTAAATCCTAAGTTTAATAATCATGAAAATGATTGGCAGCATAAACTACATACTCGCCAGTGTTCTTCCTTTGTTTGTATCCACAACCTTGGATAAAGATGGATCCACAGCACCAGCTTTTAAAATATCATGCTAATGATGTCATAATGAGCAACTTCTAGGACCGCACACCATAGCAACAGTGAGCAACAAGATAGTGCTGGAAAAGAAACAAAATATTTTCATTTACTTTATAATGACAAATAAAAAAAGAGAATTAGATTCAGTGCCCTAGAAAACCTTTTAAAACTGACAAGTAGTGTTCAAAAATGCAGAAAGAATGATTAAACCATCACTATTCGTAACACTTCAGGATATCTCAGATACAGTACATTTTCAAATAAACCTCAAACTGATGTACTTTGCAATTACGATATCATTTTAATTATTTTTAAAAATATTTTAATTATAGTGTGGACTTGTACCTGGTCTGTTTTGACTACATGAAACAATTTGGTTTCCAACCTAAACAATTTTGTTGAAATTTGATCACTTATTATTTGAGCAAATTTGTTGACACAGTTCACTTTTTGAATAGACATCTAAAATACAGTACACATATAACAAGATATATATAACAAGAAAAACAAGAAAAAGGTATTAGAATCAAGCAAAATTATCTGCCAATATAGTGAGAAAGTTTAATTTGTTAACTTGTTAAATTTTCTAAAAATGAGATTAAATATCTTACACATAGAAATCTACTCAAGTCAGTTATTCTTAAAATAAAAAAACAAGATCTATTATTTCTTTTCAAGATTTTCTGGCTTGTTAAGATTTCATTTTTTTGCAGTGTGGGATCACCAGAAAGATGGGAAATCCAAAAGTTGTGCTTAAAATTCATATAATCTCACTAAAGGAGACATGTTAAGTGCTGAAAATTCTGAAAAAAGTTCACTCCCGTTTGACTGACTAGAATTCACTATACAATGATGGTACACTGTGTTTCTTTATACTTTACTGCATGGGATTTGCTTACCTGTACAGGCAAGTCACTTTTGGGAAGGACTTATTCCCAGCCTTGGCAAGTAGACAACAGAATGCTTCTTAAGCACCTTGAGCATGGGAAAGGCACTATATAAATAAAATTTATAAATAATAAATCAATAAAATTATTATTAGTATTAGTATTAGCACTGCTTTTGTGATTTCTTGCAATATTTGCATGGCACTTGTTAGGTTTTAGGTCTATAGAAGCTTGCAAAATAGCTCATTGCCCAGTTTGTTGTAAATAATGGCATTTACCTCAGGATCTGATCCATCACTAGGTAATTCCAAGGGGCTGTCATTTTCTTTACCTGCTAAGCAGCACTCCCCTTGTCTCTGTGGATGATCCTTGGTTATTAATTTCTGCAATTCATCTACATAAGTAGAGTGCAGGCACATTTGTTGGAGAGTGAAAGTAATAGGTACCCTTCTTCCTGAAAGTTTTCTCATCTCTTTTAGCTGTTTTTTTTTTTTCTCATCCAATGGGTGTAAAAGTCATGTAACAATTGTGTTTGGGTTGTGGTCACTTCAATTACAATTTTCTGCCAAGCAAACATATAGAAAATTCTGTCGTCTATGCCTATTGTGGTGTCAGAGACCCCCAACACCAGGCACAATTTACTCTTTTTTATGTAAAAAAATCCTCCCACAGGTTGTTTTCCTCCAAACCCATTCAATTGAAAAAAATACATGTACTCACGCACAAAAGCACATGCAAGTGCAAGCACGCCCACACATGCACATGCAAAGAAATTTAGAAGTGGAGATAGATGACAGCTTGTTTGCCCTACCAGAGAATATGCTAGATGATAAAGAGAAAAAAATGAATGCACAAACACACACGCACCACAAAAGATCTGTAATGGCTGATGTGCACAAAGGCTTTAATCCACCTCTGTTCCAATCTGTCTGCAGCTGGTTTACTTCATTTGACCCAAAGTGTTTAGTTCAAGATTAAGTATTATTGTAGTAGCTCACGTCATTCAGTTGACTCTATATTTATTTGTAGACATGATAAAAATTGCAAGTTAATGTACTTCATTCTATCCATCCATCCATCCATTTTCCAACCCGCTGAATCCGAACACAGGGTCACGGGGGTCTGCTGGAGCCAATCCCAGCCAACACAGGGCACAAGGCAGGAAACAATCCTGGGCAGGGTGCCAACCCACCGCAGACTTCATTCTATAGTATTGCCCAATTGGTTCTATTGTATTACAAAATCTTCTGTTGAGAGATTTCCAGAGTTATAACTAGAGTGTAATTTACACGGAAGTACTTCATGGACCATTCCATAGCAATTTATTTCAGGTAAGATGAAAGCTCCCATTCCTGTCACAGAGAATTTCTATGTTTTGATTTTTATAATGGCTGATTGCATAAACATACTGTAAGAGTTGTTTCAACGATTGTGTTTATCGCAACAGCTTATCTTATGCATTTTCAACTTTATGCATTGTGGCAGTATATCTATCATTCCTCATACAAATTCGGTCAATAAACAACTACTTGTTTGTGGTAAATTGTTTTTAGCTCTGGTTACATTGTAGAACTTTGGTGAACAATAGCTTACATTTCTTCCTGATAATGATAACACTTTCAAATTTCAGTGCTCAGAAAATGGAGAAGATACAGTATATCAAAGTTGAGAGCTAACAGAATGCTGATTAAGCAAAAAGCCAATAGATTTCAAGTAATTGTGTTTTGACATTACTTAAAATTAAAAGAATAAAAAATAGACCTGGGTTCACTTCCCGGGTCCTCCCTGCGTGGAGTTTGCATTTTCTCCCCGTGTCTGCGTGGGTTTCCTCCGGGTGCTCTGGTTTCCTCCCACAGTCCAAGGACATGCAGGTTAGGTGAATTGGCGATCATAAATTGACCCTAGTGTGTGCTGGGTATGTGTGTGTGTGCCCTGTGGTTGGCTGGCGCTCTGCCTTGAACCCTGTGTTGGCTGGGATTGGCTTCAGCAGACCCCCGTGACCCTGTATTAGGATATAGCGGGTTGGATAATGGATGGATGGAGAATAAAAAATATTTTTCAAATGTCACATATTTCTGAAGCTAAACAGTTGGATAGAAAATACGTAATTGGTCCATCGTTTCATCTAACCAGTCAATAGATTAATATGTTCAGTGCACTGCGGTGCAGTCAAAAAGGGACAGCTAACTTATGAAAATTAGACAGATAAATAGTAAAAAGTTAGAAAACATGTTAATGGCATAACATAGCAGTTGAAGCGTTTTAAATTTTTGTTTGTATACTTCATCAAAGACAGAGGTATTACATTACTGTTTATTAAATATTTTTGTAACAATGGGTCAAATTAAAAAATGTTAGTGATAACAGAAATTAACTAAATGTATTAGTAGAGAACATGGAGCATAAGTTTTTAATAGCATTTTACAATATCATTCAGTTAAAAACAAAACCTAAATAGGCATTTGGTGGCTGAAACAGTTGTTATAACCACCAGAGACCTCATTCATAAAGCTTGAGTATACACAAAAAGAGGCTCACAAAGGTTGGGATTTATAAAAAAAAAACTTGAGAAGGGAACTTACATATATTTAGGCAACTCTGACCCGTGCATACGCAACATTTTGGAGAAACTAGAAAATTACAACACTCTTGATAAAGTTCAGAAGTGCAGCCAAACCAGCTCAATGATGTATCACATGCATAATAATACACATCACCTAGCCATTATTATAATTGTGCATTGACATGACAACAACAACAATATTTATTTATATAACACATTTTCATACAAATGATGTAGCTCAAAGTGCTTTAAAAGATGAAGAAAGAAAAAAGAAAAAATATAAAAATTAGGCAATACTAATTAACAAAAAATAAATTAAGGTCCGATGGCCAGGGGGGACAGAAAAAAAAAAAAATACACAAATCTGCAGGGGTTCCAAGCCCATGAGACCACCCAGCCTCCATTAGGCATTCTACCTAACATAAATGATCTCAATCAGTCCTCAGGTTTTCAGGTTTCACGTGGAAGAATTTGATGATGATGGCTTTCAATCCATCAATGTAGGGACTGCACGGTGCTTTGATCAGGTGATGGTGGTGCAGATCGCCACCACAGAAAACCGGAAAAAGAACAGCAGAGAAATTAGAGGTTAGTATGGATTTTGGAGCCATGAAAAAAATAATTCAATACAGAATATCAGGGTTACACTAAAATGAAGCTATGAGAAAGCCATGTTAAAACAATGTGTTTTTAGCAATTATTTTAAAGTGCTCCACCGTATTAGCCTGGCGAATTTCTATCGGTAAGCTATTCCAGATTTTAGATGCATAACAGTACAAGGCTGCCCTCCACTTCTTTTAAGTTTAGCTCTTAGAATTATAACCAGACACTCATTTGAAGATCTAAGGTTACAATTTGGAGTGTACTGTAAGGTGAAAGACATTCTGAAATATAAGATGGAGCGAGATTATTAAGGCTTTGTAAACCATAAGCAGACAAACGTATTACACCTCAAATATGATGATATGATGTGCAGACTGTATTTTAGTTCCTTTTTAAGACAGCTAATGCTACATGTTTGATACATGTTTTTGATTTTCATCAGTTTATATTGGCTACCTGTTGTCATTTATCAGTGAAATGGAAAGCAGGTCAGGAATATCTCAGCCAAGCTTCATTCACTCTGCCATGTCCACTGTTCCAGAAGACATTAACCGACTGACGAGGCACTACATCCAGTTTTTGTATGGTGTGGGTGCACATACATAAAACATAACATGTTTTTGCCAACATAAAAATGCAATTTGCAACAGCGTCCAGTTCTTCTAACATAATTGGAGCACTGCACTCCTATTGCTAAAAGGGTATCTATTGAGAATGAAGTTGCTTTTGTTAACTGTGTGCAGTTACAATCTATTAGTGCATAAGTCATCTGTGATGCCAAGATGAGACTGACAAACATAGTGTCTCAGTGGCCTGGGTCAGCGTGTGATTTATTTAATTTGAGGAAAATGAGCTTTGGTATATGTGATGGTGCCTTACATGATGAATGGTTTGTTGGTAAGATAACTGGCTGAACCCTCAGTGTTTCATGTGGTCTGTGCTACAGCAATCACATGATTACATGTGCCAGGTGATGCAGGTTACTAGCTCAGACACTGGTGCCTTATGAATTTCCTGGACCCCCAGAACACAAAGGAGAAGTGCTATCATGCTGAACATGATCTTGCACTCTCAGATGCTCTTGAAAGCAGGTGGTGGGGTCTCGATGTGTCAGGAAGAAGGTTGCTGTACCAGCCAATGAAGTTCTGCAGAATCATGACTGCATATGTATGAGGCTGATTAGCATGCTCTATATATGGATGTTTCAGGGCGGTGTTTGTGGTGCATTTACATATGCACATTTACAAGGTAGATTGTGTAGAAATGTACATATGGATGGTTTTACAAATCTCTTTTTTTTTGTCATACGTATTTTACTCGTATTTTTTGTCATGCAAATATTTTCACACTTGAATTCATAAAGTTTTATAAATGAGGACTCAGAATACCCACTCAAGTGATGTAAAAATGATGTCAGTTACAATTATACAGCTTTACAATACAAATTGGGTGGTTGTTGAGGGTCTATGACTAATTGTGGCTCTGATATCCTAAAACACAAAAGAAGTAGGCAGAGTCATGCACAAAGGTGTTTCAGTAGCCTGTATTGGAAATTTGTGTTGTTGAGGCTATTGGATGTGTAAAACAGGAAAATTTGAAAGAGTAATTTAAGCAGTAATTGAGGAAACAAAGAATGCTTCTCTGTTTTAATATAGAGGATTTCAAAAAATGTTTTAATTGGGAATTTTTCTAACTTCAAAATTGTGTAGATTGCAACTTATTTGAGACATCTCAAAGGAAATTAAACATTCAAGACAAATTTCCTTGAAGAATATGTGTAACAAATTTCAGCAAAATCTGTTCGCTGAAGGCTAAGCTGTTTCATGTGGACATACCAGACAGCAATAGATGCTTTTGCAAAAAAATTTTTTTTACATTCACTTGTAGAGAATATTCTTAAAGCTTTATTTTGTTGTTGAGTTGCTAGGTTGCACTGCCCCAATGTTATATCCAGGGCTGTCTTAACAGCATTATAGGCCTCCGGGCAAAGCAGTGCACTGAGGCCCCTACCTACCAAGGTTATTACAGTTAACGAAAACTAAAATCAAAACTGAAACTATTATTTAAAAAACTTTTTAGTAAACTGAAATAAAATAATTAACAAAACTGAAATGAAAAACTAAAACTAAACGAAACTATTAAAGTAGCTGGAAAGACTAACTGAAATAAAATAATAATTTACTAAAATATTTTTAGTTTTCGTTTTTGAATGAATATTCTTGCTATTAGTCTTTAACCCTTGTAACTTTTAACTCTAGAGCAGAAATTCATCCACCACAAGCTGCCCGCATGTATTCATCGAGTGAATGGCGATTGGTGACAGAGGACGGGTGTTCATACAGCATTTGTGGAGACAGAGCAAGCTGAATACATGCATATAGCGTGTGAAATAGAAAGTGATTTACGTGCCACCTTTCTTTGTACTTGTTGTATATCAGGATGTAATTTAAATGGCTGAAATCCAAATGTGCTGGTCAACAAAATCTTTACCATATGAACAGAAAAATCATGAGTGAGTAATGTTTCACTTTTTTTCTCAGGTGACTGCTTTTTGTTGACAGTAATTCACCTGCCACTTTACACAGGAGAAATTGATTTTACTTTAGTATATACTTCTTTTACTTTAGTATAGTAATCATGAAAAAATTTGACTGTGTTTTAATGAATCTTGACATTATAGACCTCCCGGAGTCCAAAAATACTGTGTTTTGGAATTATTTGTGTGTGTGTTTGTGTGTGTACGTGTGTGTGTAAACATGAAAACTCAAAAACGCAATGAGATAGATGGATGAAATTTAGAATGTGGTTGTTACAACAAAATTGTAGACCTGCATTAACTTTTGGGCCAAATCCATCAACTGGAAGTGGTGCGTTACCTGAACATATTCTCGATTTTTTTTTTTTTTTTTTTTAATTCATGCAGCTGAAGAGTCCGATTTATTCAACTTTACTTTTATAATAAATGTTCAATATATTATTAATTTGATTTGATATTGATGGTTCTTTGATGTGCATAATATAAAAATATAATCATTGTTTTGTGGTTTACTTCTCAAATATTCATCCCCATATCTGAGTATACAAGAAAGTCACGGGGAGACCACTCACGATATTTGAAAATAAAACTACACTGATCGAGAGACTGACTAGGACATCATACAAGATCAGCATATTGTTACTGACCAATCCCTTTTGCTTTATAAATATCATTTAACCACCACCCCCAACCTTCACACTACATGCTTGTTTTTCTTTGTTTCCCTCAATACAGCTAGGTGGGGTCTGCACACCGAATCAAGTCTAAGAGTCCTTTTCTTCCTAAGCCCCCGTGATTTTCATGGTCACACCTGTCAGAACACAGTAGAATTTATTTTCTGATTTTTTATATATTTTCAGGCCTGCAGATGTCAAAATTCTGTCTACAAATTGTATGTGCCTGAGGTGGAATCAGAGATCAGTATGGCTGGTAGAAAATAACAAAGCCCAGTATGGGAGATTTTTGAATGAAATATTGAAGGCATTCATTTTAAGCACATTGTCTTGGAGCGAGATATTTTGTGTGCTGTAGACATTTTGAGTAAAAAACCCACAAACCTTAACATTCACCTAAATTTCATTACAATTTGGCCCATTTTGGGCAATAAAAGAAAAAGATAAAAAGTGCCAACAGTCAGCACAGATTTGTTCAGCACAAATGACATAGAAAATATTTCAAAAATTATAAAATTTTGTAAAATTGTTTATATTCAGTATCTGGTTTTGGTAATGCTTTTCTTTATCAGACAAAAACAAAACCAGATAGTAAACCAAGTAGGGTAGTAAGCTTCTCTAACATTAAACTCATATCCATATCCATTAAGTGTACAGTTCTGTGTGATTGTGACACAAAACTAAACTCTGTAGGAGCTCCATGCCATAATTACTAAAACTAAAACTGAAACTAATAGATACAGTATAAAAATAAAATAAAAATGTCTTTGTTAAATAAAAACTAAACTAAAACTAAAAATACATGATTAAGGAAAACTAAAACTAAACTGAATTTCCAAGTAAGGTCAGAAAAAATATAGAAATAAAAGCTAATGTAAAAAAGCAAAACTGTAATAACCTTGCTACCTACACAACCACTCAGCAAGTCACAACATACATGGATTAGCTTGGGGCCCCTGTGCTTGTGGGGCCCCCGTGCAATTACCCAGCATGCCCATGCGATATGATGGTCCTGGTTGTATCCTGATAAGGCTTTAGAGCCACTTCTCCTTAAAAAAAAATGCTTTTCAAAAGTCCAGATTCTTTTCCTGTAGACTCACTGTTTTTTGTCACACCCCTTTGCTCATTTTTTTAGCCTATTCATACACGTGCACCCAATAAAACAGTTCCTTACCTTTTGTTCAGTACTTCCCTTAGACTTCACCCAGGTATAACTGTCACTCTAGCTTAGTTTAGGAAAGCTTGTTTCTGAAAATTTGACAAATAAATAAAAAAGTTATAAAATGTGTGCATGACATAACATTCAGGGACTTAATTAATTGCACTAACGGAATATTTTTAATTTTTCTTTGTCTGCTTCATCAAACCGTCCATTACCTTTTGTTCAGATCTTCCTTCAGACTTCATCCAGATATAACTGTCAAAGTAGTAAGTCTGTTGGGAGTGTTCTCCCTCACTCCTGATTGGCCTAGCTGAGAAAATAAATCGTTTCCCATCCTCTATCACTAGAATAAAGGAAACTTGCAGGAAGTTTTGACTTTCAAGGATTACTCAAATAGCCAGTGCCATAAACAAAAGAAAATACTGTGTGACAATTCACCAGGATCGTCCTGCAGTTCTGTAAATCAGACAAAGGTAAGCAACGCATTCAATATATGTGCTGGAATTCAGGCAGTGCTTATCTTGCAGTTGCTTAAAGTCTTGTCTCTAACTTTCCTCTTGTAAGAAGAAACACCATAAGACATTGCGAAGGGTTGGGGCAGTCCCGGCTGCAAAACTGCTGCAAAATCACAGACGTGTTGTCACAATCGAGTCCAAAACAGAACTGATTCATTATACACAAGATGGCAGCTTTAAAGGCCAGTAGAGGAAGTGATGTCATCAGGAACAGAACGGGAAGTGATGTCGCTGGCTGCTCCAGAGCCGGGCGGGATTTCCCTAGAATGGTCTGCAAAAGATCGAGAGGGAGAATTAGTGCACTTTGCCACCCCCTAGTCCGCTGTGGTATTACATGTACTCAAGCCCTTTAGTTGTCTCCTAAATACGCGTGTGTGACAGGGCCCCCACCTCAGCCCAGACCCGTCGGGTTGGGCATCCTGTACCGAGAGGTCATGAATGCGGGAGAGAGCATCGGTGTTGGTGTGGAGAGAACCCTTCCGATGAACGAGCGAGAACTTATAAGGTTGCAGATCAAGGAACCATCTAGAGACTCGAGGGTTGGACTCCTTATGCAGGGCCATCCACTGTAAAGGTGCATGGTCCGTGACAAGTGTAAACTCCCGACCCAAGAGGTAGTACCTCAATTGTGTAATCACCCACTTAATCGCAAGAGCCTCTCTTTCCACCGCCACATACATAGTCTCCCGATCCAGCAGGTTCCGGCTCAGGAACATGATGGGGTGTTCAGTACCATCGACACTTTGGCTCAGCACTGCTCCTAGGCCTGTTTCTGAAGCATTTGTCTGGAGGATAAAAGGAAGTGAAAAGTCAGGTGCTTTCAAAACAGGTGCCGACGTCAGGGCCCTTTTCAAGTCACTGAATGCAGCTTCCGTCGTATTGTTCCATACCACAATGTTGGGAGCCCTCTTCTTTGTTAAATCACTCAAGGGCACAGCTCTCTCTGAAAAGTGTGGTACAAACCGGCGGTAGTACCCGGCTTGGACCTGCCGCTTGGTTTGCGAACAGGGCCATTTCAAAATGCCATCTATTTTAGAGCACTGCTGCTTCACAGTACCACGACCCACCATGTAACCCAAATACTTGGCTTCTTTCAATCCAAAAAAACATTTTTTTGGATTGATTCGAAGACCGGCTTCTCCCAGCGTCCGTAATACTGCTCAGATGTGCTGTAGGTGTTCCTTCCAGGTGCTGTAATAGATGACGATGTCATCCAGGTAGACAGCACTATATGTGTTATAGGGCTGGAACACTTTGTCCACCAGACGCTGGAAAGTCGCAGGAGTCCCATGTAACCCAAATGGATACTGCCAGTGCCCACTAGAGGTGCTAAACGTGGTTTTAACCTTTGCGGAATCCATTAAAGGAACCTGTCAGTACCCCTTGGTCATGTCAAGTGTGGTCAGATACTCATCCTGTCCAAGCTTCTCAAGGAGGTCGTCCACTCGAGGCATTGGATAAGCATCAAACTGTGAGACCTGATTAAGCCAATGGAAGTCATTGCAAAACCTCCAGCTCCCGTCAAGCTTTGAAACCAAGACTATTGGACTGGACCATAGACTATAACTTTCCTCTTTCCTCTATGACTCTTAGGTTCAGCATGAGCTTGATTTCCAGTTCCACTTCAGACTTCTTTGCCTCGGGAAGACGATTGGGGCACTCTCGGACTATAACCCCGGGTTCAGTCACAATCGGAGCGGTCCTTCCGGGGTTTTCGTCTACCACCTCTGGGACGGACGAGATAACTGCTTTGAGCTCTCGCCTCTGTTGGGTATTCAAATTAGAGCCGAACTTAAGTGTCTTGGTCTGAGCAAAGAATGAGCGGGGCTGGCTGGAGGAGGGATCAGGGTCCCTTTCCTTTTACGGTTTCAGCAGGTTTACGTGATATATCCGCTCACTCGGTCGACGATTGGACTGTTTCACCAAATAGTCGACGAGCACTTTCCTCTCCTTAACTTACTATGGTTCTTGCCAATGGGCAAGACGTTTAGAGTGGGAGGTGGGAACCAACACCATGACCCGATGCCCTGTTTGGAACTTCGTGCCACGGTCATAATAGCGGGCCTGTGCTGCTTGCGCCTTCTCCATGTGACTTTTTAATATGGGTTGAATTTTCTCAAATCTATCGCGTAACTGCGCGGTATTCTCCAAAATATTAGTTGAGGGAAAAGCCTCTTCTTCCCAACCTTCTTTTAAAATGTCCAATATGCCCCAGGGTTGTTGTCCATATAATAATTCAAAGGATGAGAACCCCATCAAGGCTTGTGGGACCTCCCTGTAGGCAAAGAGTATGAGGGGGAGGAGTTAATCCCAATTCCTTCCGTCCCCGACTGACCACCTTGCGAAGCATCTGTTTGAGAGTCTGATTAAACCACTCCACTAGACCGTCGGTTTGAGGATGATACACCGCGGTGTTTAAGTGCTTTATTTTAAGTAACTTAGCAGTTTCCCTGAATGTCTCCGAGGTAAACGCCGTCCCTTGGTCCGTAAGGACTTCTTTAGGAATACAATCTCACGCAAATACCTCTACTAGTTCCCGCGCGATGGCTTTAGAATTAGCTGAGTGCAACGGAAGAGCTTCCGGAATCCGGGTCGCATAATTCATGAGGACAAATATATATTTATGTCCTCGGGCCGAGGGTTCCAGGGGTCCCACTATATTGATCCCTATTCTTTCGAACGGCACATGAATCAAGAGAAGGAGAACAAGAGGAGCACAGTCCCTCATAGGAATTTGCCACAGCTGACATACCAGACAAGAGATACAGAAGCGCCGAACCTCCTCGTTAATTCCCAGCCAATAGAATCGGAGCTTGATACGCTCTAATGTTTTCTCGTTGTCTAGCTGGCCTCCTAGGAGGTGGGTGTGCGCTAACTCACAAACCTGCTGCCGGAAAGTTTGTGGGATTAGTAACAGCTTCCGCACCCCCCTTCGTGCTCACTGACCCAATACAATAAATCATTTTCTAGAACAAAGTGGGGCCCCTGTGGCATGGGCTGATGGGTGCCTTGGCCGTTGACAAGAACCACTGCATTCTTTGATTCTTTCATTTGTGGAATCATCATTCCATTGTTCCCTTTTAATCTGAACAATCTTAAACTCATAGCGTTAGTTATTCTGGTTAATGAATCATTTTTCCTGAGTGATGTCTTTACTTTCAAACTATGGGTGAACACAGAAAGCAAAACTTCAGTGAATATGAACTTGAGATACTACTGATATTTGACACAGATTAACAGATGCACTATGTCACAGCCTCAAATAAAGAATATTTTCCCCCAATTTATTAAGGCCCCAGTTAATGTAAATATGTCTGTCAACGAATAAGATGCACAGTGACACAGTGGTAGCATTGCTGCCTTGTAATAACGAGTCTAGGAGTCACATCCTGGGTGCCCCCCTCTGTGAAGATTGCATGTGGGTAGGGCTATGTGGGTTTGCTCTGGTTTCCTCCCACAGTTAAAAGACGTGCAAGTCAGGTGAACTGGCGATGCTAAATTGTCTTCTGATATGTGGAATTTGTCCACTCTACAATGGGTCGGTGTTCTGTCAGGGGTTGTTTCTGCATGCAACTGTTGCTTGCTGGGATAGGCTGCAGTTGCGGTATAAGTGTGTTTACAGGATAGATGAATCAATGAATGCACTTTAGGGTTTAGATTGATAGAGGTTATTTTAACCTGAATATCTTTTATACAGTATTTTATTCTTTTGCACACTTGAAAGACGGTGTCGGCAAACAGATCATCAGTTGTCAGTTCAAGTGATTGAAACGCTAGTGCACTCATGCCAGGCACTTATGCCTGCCTTTACAATCCGCGGCATGGCAGTATGAGCTAACCTCCATCACACATCACCCATACCTCTGTGACAAAATATTTAAAACAAAAATATGTGATATCTGTTTCTTTGTTGAAGCAAATAACAGAAAATGCTCCATCTTTCAAATCAGTAGATTAAGTCGCACCTGAATGTTACACTCTGTGTACATTTTCATTCTTAAAATGAGGAAGTGCTTAATTTTCCACAATCAATATATGTAGACAAACTTAAAACACAATGTATTCTGTCATTTAAATATTGTTATTGGTATTTATGTTGTTTGTTTGTGACAATGACTAACTTATAAGCTAATTTAGATGTCCTACAGCTGGTCTTTTGGAGCTGTGTGCTGAAATGGAGCCTACATTACAGTGACCATCATATAGAAATCACACGATCCCTGTTATGTTACAGCTTTAGAACAACTGGGTTTTGGAAATGAATGGACGGTTGGAGGAATTGATGGATAGACATCTGAATAAGACTGATGCATCATTGAAATACACAATGAAGTAAGATTTTCTGTTCACTCCATTGTCCTGCCCCCTGAAGTTGCTAAAATGACAAAACCAAAAAAAGGCTTCATTGAACTTACGGATGGTCAAAACTTTCTTGTTACTTTAGCCAATTTCCATGCCAAGTCCATGTCTTTTAAATCCTGACTCTTGCATAAGAAATCACTTATTCACGTTACTGAGTATAAGCAAGTTTTATACAAGAACCCCTTGTTACATATCAATGACGTTTTGATTTAAACAAAAAGCGTGGAAGAGCATATATCACAAGTTGAAAGAGGTGTTGAATAGATACAGACAGAACAAACTGTATTTGAAGCTTGAAAAGTGCCAGTTTCATGAAGTGTAAGTCAGTGGCATAGCTAACTTGCTGAAAGCCCCTGTACAGCACCCTGAGGTGGGTCCCTCATGTCTAGCATAACTGTTAGTAATTTATTCGCAGCTACTGTAGATCCTAGGGGCTGGCTGGGCAGTGGTGTCCACGATCATGACATGCTGGTGACAAACAAACCGGCTCTCTAAATGGAATTTGTAATAACTTTTTTAATCGCTTTATTAGGGTAGCTGTAAGTTAGCAAAAATACAATAAATTGTGAGAATGGAATGTGGGAGGTGTGGGTAGTAGTAGTAGTACATAAATATATGTAAGATGTGGACCCGCTTGCTTTTCCAAGACAAGTTTGTGAAGGAGGATGATTAAAATGTAACATAAGCTAGAAAGTAGAAACCGTTCTGTGCTATGAAATGAAGCAATTTCAGTTTGTTACAAATTAAAATGACAACACCGGCTGACAGGGTACTACTACACAATCGACCTGCTTTACACAAGTTCTGAGAAAAGGGACATAAAGTGAGGTGTCAATGGTTCCAAGAAATTTGCCTCGTTGGTAGGAGAGTGCTTGGTCATCTATATTGCTTGTTTGTCTTTAGTAGTTTCTCCATTTTTAATGGTTTTAGCAGATAGCACCTGATCTGAAGCCGTTGTATCGCTACTTCCAGACTTGGTAGATGCAACCATTTCACTCACTGCACTGTCTGCATTATCTGCTTGCGACTGTTGCAACGATTACCCAGCATCAGCATTCTCAGTTACCACTGCTGGCCCTTGCTCAGTTTTCAGAAGTGTAGAAATCTTGGTAAGCTTAGTGTTTTTTATTCCTGTTGCTGGTGTGCCTTACGTGTAGCAGCTTCACTCTTATAATGTTTGCAGGATCTGCTGCTACTGGCCGACATGGTGTCGTTTGGAGAGGGTATAAAAAGCGTCAAATTGTTCTAATATTCGCCATTCACTGAACGGGGACAACAACTTAAATTGCTATGATTTACCATTTACCATTTACTAATTCAAATTTCAAAGACTGTTGACATCAGATCAAAGTACAGAAGAAACAATTATTTACGATAATAATGTATTTTTTACATTATTCATGTGACTTCCTTCTAACCTTCTTCCATTCACATCCACTATGGAATGCCGAAGGTCACCAAATTTGGGAGTGTGCACTTCTCTGTAAGGCGGACTAGGACTTGTTGTGCCTCTAATTAGGCTGTGAGCCTCCAAACTCCTGAAGCCTAAATTCGTGAAAACTGTAGTCTTGCTGATTACGTAATATCATCATGGATTGGATTGAACTTGCCTGGTGATGCTGCAAACATGTCACTGAAACTGTGAATTATTAAAGCAATGAACTGTGCAAATGATTTAGGCTATTCAATTTTTTTTATCTATACAGCACACTCATAGTCCCTTGTGCTTAGCACAATCTGCACAATCCATTTCTAAGCCACAGGTGTAAGTACTGTTTTTGGGATCCAAAATATCACAAACAGGGTTACAAATGGACAAAATTAGGGTATTGGAAGTCTTAGACTGGAAACCTCCAGAGAATGCAGAGCAAGTGCAGAGGTATGTAAGCTTTGCAAACTACTGTCGACATTTCATTTAAAATTCTATTGCAATCATTTCTCCAATTATATCAATAACTAAGAAGACTGGTAAGAAGTATGTTTGATCTCAGCAAGATCAAAACATTTTTGACCAGCTTAAACAATTTTTTTTGGTTTTCACTGATTTTTCTCCATCATGGTCCCACTGAATATTTCACACCTGAAGTTGATGTCTCTGGTATTGAGGTTGGTGGCATTTTGTCACAAACGGCTGGTGACAATGATAAATTACATCCATGTGCAAAAGTCTGCTCAGCTGAGCAACACTATGAATTTTGGAAGATAGAGTTGGCAGCGATAAATTTGGCTCTGAAAGATTTGAGACAGTGACCAAGGGGACTGTCACACACATGTGAATGGGAGGCATCTGAAGGTCTTGGAGAATAATGGTAACACATCTGCCCAGGAGGTGGCAGGGTGCACCAATGCTGTTTCTAAATTCCCTGCAGACCTTTCCCGGGAAATTCCATCAGGAGCCACTGCCTCGACTTGGGACACACCACTTCCGGTCCCGGCCCCGAGGACGACATCACTTCCCCCAGATTTCCTATAAAGCCTCACTCTCTTCCTCTGGAATTCAGTTCTGTTTTGGACTCTGTCTTGTAAACTTTACTTGTTACCAATCTTTTTTACTTTTGCAGCCAGGAACACATTATACGGGTGGCTGCCCCAAACCTTTACAATGTCTCTGGTCTCTTCTTGTCACAGGACATATTTTCTCTTCATTTTCTATATGAACCATACAAATTGTTTATTTGAAAACGGCACAAAGACCAAACAACGCTTGTTATGTTTTTAGCTATTTTAATTTGTGATTTTGTATTAGCCAAGAAATAAGAAACAGATGTTTTGTAATCTCGATCTGATTTTGACAACCCTAAAGAAGTTGCAGAATGTATTATTCCAACTGAAACTTTTTTAGCAGCAAATCAAGTTTCCAATCTTATTGAAATAATCAATTAACTTTATGACCATTTCACATAATATATTTGATCAAACACCCACAGGCAAGGTCTTTGTTTCCACTGAATTTAGGAGTGAAATATTTTATCTGGGGATATCAAAGTAATATATTTGACCATCTGGGTCTTTGGCAAATCACAGAGCTGCTCCAAAAATATTTTTGATGGAATAGTGTAGTACATCTCAGGACGCCCACAACACTGCCATGGCATGTGACATACTGCATGTGCAAGAATGAACACAGTGAAAACTCTCCCAGCCAGTTTATTGCAGTTCTTACCTGTGTGCCACTAGCAAACCTTGCGAGGCAATCAGTACGGGCTGAATTACTAATTTAAAAGTGTCTTACAGCAATACAGTTATTCTATTAAGCATGGACCTTTTTTCATGAGCATGCGTTACATCCCATTGAAAAGACTCCTCTCAGCTAAAGAACTCACTGACACATTCACCAAAAGTTTCAGACTCTGTAGTTTTCCTTTGTCAATAATTTCAAACTGATGTCTGAATTTGTATCTCATTTCTTTTTTTTAGATGGATTTGCATATAATGTGAGAAGTACTTATTGTAATAGAAATATATCTATATGAATATTTACTGGATATTTTTTATATAATCACTTGCTGGATAATTACAATATAATGTGCACAGAAATTAGAATGCATAATATGATTAAGCACTTATTTCATTTAAGCACTTGTTTTATTATAGTATGTGATTCTGTACCTTACTAGTGTTGATCAGTGAATTTCACCAAAATGTTATTCACAGCAAATTTGCTACATTTGCATTCGCCCTTGTTCGTTGAATTATTTACTAATAATTCAGCCAGTTTAGGAGAACTTCTTTTCTCACTGTCTGATAATGCTTTCCGAGGCCAGTGCAACATCCCCGGGAGCTGTAACATGTAACTACTCCACCAATGTAAAATGAACACTGTGAAAGCTGATGCCAAAGGCTGGGTTGAGGATTCGTAATAAGGAGGCCTGGTTGAAAAGGATACCAGACAAAGAAGACAAAATTGCAAAAGGTGCTGGTTAATAGCATAAGGAATAAAAGACGTAACCTAACGGAAAGTAGGCTTGATGGAAGTTTCCAAACAAAGGTGGCAAAATGCCAATAGGTGTTACCTTATCTATGAAAAGCTATGTATAAAACTACAATCCCAGGAAGAGCGGCTTCTCTGAGAACAAAGCCTAGTTCTGTTTATTATTTTAAAAATAAAGTCTAAACTGAAACTAGAAGGCTTTTGGATTGTGCATGATTTCCTGAGTTTTCATATTATTGGTTTGGGATTTTTTTCTATGATAATAGCTACTGTATGTCTGGCTGACTGTTTGTCTGCATGAAACAACTCTGTTCCCCCATGTACCAAGTTTGTTAAAATGTGACAAACATATTCATTGAGGAAATTTGGCAATACAGATCAATTTTCTTTGAGATATCTCGAACAGATTGTGCCGTACAAAGTTTTGAAATTTTAAAATCCCTCCTTGAAATGCATTTGCAAACTCATTTATCTAAAAATAGACAAACATTCTTTGGGACGAATTAGTTTACTGTTTCAGAGGTCACTTCAATGTGTTTATTTTGTATATTTTCCTTTTTTAAATATCCAACAGCTTCTCATAAAGAAAGACACATACAGAGAAACAAATCCACCCTACATTACAGTATAAACTACCTCACGGCTGCATGATTTGCATATTTTTATTGTAAAGAACGGACATTATCAACCAGTCGCTAAACTGTGTTTAAACTAATTAATCACACATGAAGATTCATAAGTGACATAAAGAAAGCCTACTGTTAGAAAAGGAACTACAGTTTATATACGGGCAGAAACAGCAGTAGGGGATATAACAAGGACCACTCTGTGGTGTTCATATAACAAAGATGGAGCGAAACTACAGCTAACAAACAGTATAACATCTGGCAAAGAGCCACTTATCCCTCTGTGTATTTTAAGGCTGAAATTAAGGTCTTTCAAATAAGTGTCACTTGCTAATCCTGTTATATAATGTATCACTTCCTATCAAAGTTATTTATTTAGTTTTAATAAATTACTGGGTTTTGACTAATATTAATAGTGAGATGGGAGACTTTTTCCAGGTGTTCTTCCTCTTTTATGGACTACTTTTATGTGGCTTTTTGCAATGAGTGGGTAATAGAGTGATGTGGTTTTATTACTAAAGTTATACAGATAGATAATAAATAAATAAACAAATAAATACACACACTTTGATCTGAACACACTCCAGAAAACTAAAAAGCAAGAAAATTAAAAAAGAAATCTGACTTGGTTGTCACAGTCCCTGTGAGGCATTATGCAGACGTATTGCTGTTGGTATAAAGGAGTCCCCACAGTGTTTCTTTACACACTTCTGCTGAATAATTCATTGGCTGAAAGTCCTCTGTGTTAGTCTGTCAGAGAGAGGATGTGCAACATTGTTCATAATGGCACAATGTTTTGTTTTAATTCTCTCCTTTGCTACAGTCACCTAAGGGGGTCCAGAGTGTGTCCCATAATTGAGCCCACCCTTTTAATTTGCTTGTTGATTCAGTGGGCCTGTCTTGAAGTGATGTTATCAGCTCAGCACACCATAGAGTAGAAAATCTCACTGGCCATCACAGAGTTGTAGAAGATGTAAAGGATGTCACTTCCCACATTAAAGGAACTCAGTCTCCAAAGGAAGAAGAGTTTACTCTTCCCTTTTTTCTATAGTTCCTCTGTGTTCTGAGAAAGGTGCAACCTGTCATTAATGTGGACCCCCAAATATTTGTAAGAGTGGACCACCTCTATATCCACACCTTGAATAGTGACTGGATATAGAGACTCTTTAGTGCAGCAAAAGTCAATAATCAGTTCCTTGGTTTTGCTGATGTTAAGATACAGACAATTCTCTTTGCCCCCAAAACAACGTTCTCCACCTGACTCCTCTACTCTGTCTCAGGTTAACAAAGAAGGCGTTATATTTAATGTAATAAATATCTGTTGGGCACTATTATTATTTTTTTCTATTATCTTTTAGGGATCCCTTTTGTTAATAAAAAAATAAGTCATTCCATTTTCACAGCTCTTGAATTGGAAACTTCTTTGTATGACGCTTATTGGGCCAGCGTAAGCCTATTTGTGCTCTGTTTTCAGCTACATAACATTGTAAAGTGAATTATCCGGCACATTTGCCTGTGGTTATGTGAATGCCTGGCGCGTAGTATAACTGACAGTTTGGCGTGGGTATTATTACTACGTTGTATTTCGACAACTCTGCGGTTGTATTGGCCGCTCACGTGATGTGATTCGAAAGTGAAAGCTGTGAATATGGCGAAACGTAAACTGACTTCAAGTGAGGTTTTGCAGGCGATTTTGGACAATAATTCTGATCATGATTGTAGCAGTTCTGAAGAAGATTTTAGCGACAATGATGATCAGCAACGTGCGCTGCATGATACTGTGAATGACGACGCATCGGATGATGGCGATGAGTGGGTGTATCCCCAGCATCTCAACTGGACTGCTGCCCGTTATCTGAGCCAGATATGAAAGATCCAAACCGTGACCGCTTCTTCAAGCTACGTCCTTTGATTGACCATTTATTTGAAACATTTCAGCAGGTATTTCAGCAGGTAAATACTGCTTGAATAAATGTAAAGTAAAAAAAACGAAAATTGTTCAGATTTCTCCTGGCATGGGGAATATTTAGGGAGTTGGCGGTTAAAGGGTTAAAAAGCTGGTATTTAATGTAGATTGCTAATGCATGTGTTTGTATTCTGTTATCACAGTTAGTTTTTAATATGCTTTGGTGTTACAAAATATTTAATGAGCAAAAATGAGTCTTTGATGAAATAACCAAAAAACTGCAAAATACTCCAATGTTCATGTTGGTGAACTTAGCTCCAAAATGCACACAAATGTTACACCACATTTCAATTTTCTAACTTGCTCTGCAGATTACGTCTAATTTCGGGTTATCATCCTCAGTCTAATGGGCAAAGCTAAACTGATCTTGAAAAGCTGATGTACAGCTGACACTTTTCAGGATTGATGTAACACGGTGTCACCATTAGCTGAGTGTGCTAGGAATGTACCTTATCACTTATGAAGATATCACGGTGTGAATGCCATTAATCGTTTTAATCCATAACTATTTAAACTGGGATTTCATCTCTTCCACTGTTCCAATCCTGAATGAGGTACATACTACATGGAAACAAATTAAACAGAAGAGGAAGAACCACTGACAAAAGGTTCACAGATCGCAAATGTTGAAAGGCTCATGATTTTAAAGTTTTGGCTTACCCAGTAAATCATTTGCCTGAAAGTCCCATCTTGCAAATTGTCTCCACAATTGGTTCCTACACAATGATGAAACAGATTGGACCTGTCTTGTTTAAAATTAGCTCTTTCAAACCGTTTTAAAATTCTTTTGGTATTTCACATTTCTTGACAGAAGGCAGAATTCTCTAGCCTGTATTTTTTGACAGGTCTCATGGTGCAGGTGGACAGGGAGAGTTAATATGAAGTACAACATATCTTGGACTCCTTCATATAACACTTCTCGGTGGAAGATCTAGTTTAAAGGTGTAGCTATAGCCTTGAGCAATGATGCTGCGTGCCTTTCAAGAGTCTTCATGCTTCTTAGTTGCAACAATCATTTAATGTCTACTTTCTTCAAAAGCGTGTTGGGCACAGGTCATAGTTATGTCACTCAATTCTTGTTTTGACTTTGCTTATGAGTTAGTTCTGTAAATTATGTTTTTGATAGCAATACTTCAGTATTCTACATATCTACTTTTCTCCAGGCTTCTCATAATCACACACATCTAATGGTGTGTGGTTATAAACTTTCTTGAGGGGACCCACAATCCACTGGACCATCTGATAATAAATTAAAAAAAAGGGCAAGTTTGTGCTCTGGTTTTTGCGATAACATTCCTCCAATTCACTCTATTAACAAAAAAATCAACATAAAAGTAAGCATAGCATACAATAGAACACAAAACAAGGAAACTGATTTATTCATAAATTACCCTGAAAGCAATTCTTACTGCCACTCCCTCACAGATCCGAACATCCTGTGAGTCTGAGTCCCATACCCAGTCATTCTGCAAAGGGCTCCCTCCTTATGCTACTGGAATAAGCACATTTTGCCTACTCTGACAAAGATTAAGAGGAGTTTACAAAGGTACAGTATGTTACAAATACTTTGTGAGTTAAAAAATGCTACTTTAACACATTTAAATAAAGTACAGAGGTTGAGAAGCAGTCTGATTTTAAATGCTAAAAATGTCTGAATAATGGAAGGGTGTCAATGTCAATTTTATGTGAAGTCTTTGTTTAGCATACTGTTTTTTGTTACAGGATTCTTTTTCATGTAAAATGAATGCAAGGAAATTGCACATTTCTGTTTAGACAACCGGCAGAGTAAAACAAACATTCTCTACAAGTTCTAGAAGTAAATACGTCACTTTATTCTCAAGCTCAATGCATAGAAAGTTAATTTAATAAGGCAATGCCACTGATTTCATTTGGGGCCAATTTCATTTTCCTTTTAAAACAGCAGGAGTGTGCTCTCTTTGAGATGAAAGCTCACTAGACTCCTTGGTGCTCTGGGGGAGCGGCACTAATCACTGCACCATTGTGATAATGGAAATGTTTTAATTTTTAATGCACCTTGCAAAAAATAGGCATTTAGTGTTTTCCCAATGTTATTTTGAGCATTAATTATGTATTTGGAGGTTATGTCTTACAGCACATGCCTTACCGTGCAATCTTCATCACAAAATTGGCATACACACACACACACACACACACAGTTGAGATGTTGAAAGACACCATATGTCCTCACTCTGATCAAACCACAGCCACCAAAAGCTTGTGGTGTTTTGAAAATTCAGGGCATTAGACAGCATTAAGTATAAAATCAGAAAATATGGTGAATTTTACCTTTGTGGCTACCAGTGAGTTCTCCAGCTCCCCTGCACCCTACACAAAGGCTTGGACACACGTGTAAAATGAACAAGAGAGTTTTTATTGTGGAAAACTCTTCCACCACAGCCACAAGTACAGTTAAGCACAAGCAAAACACAAATACTCTTTGCTTTCTTCTTCTTTTTCACTCTCTCTTTGTCCTCGTTGCTTTCTCCTTCACTCCTCCATGCTTCATCCTTCTTTTTCCCGACTCTGGCTCCTGTAGTTGAGGCAACTGGCTCCTTTTATGTAATACCCAGGAACACTTGTCCTGTAAGTGTGGTTCAAAAGCACTTCCAGGTGAGGTGGAAGGCCCATGAAGTAGGGCTCTTCAGTCCCTGCAGCACTCCATAGCGGCACTGACGGATCCCAACAGGGCTCAAAGTCCTATGATGCTCTGTGGGAATCCAGGGCACCACTGCAATCCAGGCGGAGACAATGTCCTGTACATGCTCTCTCCCCCAGTCCTTCCATTGCGGAGGCATCTTGGCTGGGTAAGGGCACCAGCTGTGCCTCACACCTTCCACTACATTATTAGTTAGTCTGTGTTATGCATCCTGCTTGGAAACAGTGACACACACACAGGAATGTAAACAATATCTTTTTAATATTTGACATACTAGGTGTGCAACCCAACTAAGATAATGTAGGTTGAAATCTAAGTAATCACCACAGACCTAAGTACATTCAGCATTGGAATATATTTTGTAATGCATGTAGTAATAAAAGGCATTGCATTTGTAATTCCCTTCGATGACACATCACAAACCTTAGCACTGTTTGTACAAACCCCATACCAAATGGCATATAACAAAGAAATAGCTCTGGACAGACATGCAAATACAGTAAATCAGACTCAGAAACAGAGATCCTTGTCCTTTTATTAAAAAGGACTGTTGACATGTGAGTGAGTCTATAGTGTTGACAGTTTTTTTCCATGCTTTAATCCGTTCATGATGCTGCTGGGATAGACACTGCCTTTTAACATTTACCTGTATATATGACAGGCACGGTCCTAATTCGTATACACCTAGTGATATACTCAATGGCTCCAGTGCACAAGTTGGTATTGATTTTCCTGAGACTCAGAAAGAAACTGAAATTACAGCTTATAAAATGCCATCCCACCTGCAGTTCAGAACATGTTGCCCACTTGAAGCTAAGTATGGTTCAGCCTGGCCGGTATTTGGATGGGAAACCAACCAGAATAAGCTGGGGTTGGTTGTGGAAGAGGTGTTGCTGAAGCCAGCAAGAGGCACATACCCTGTGGTGTGAATGTGGATCTCAATACCCCAGTGCAGTGACAAAGACACTGTGCTCTAAATATAGCACCGTCCTTCAGATGAGATGTAAATCTGAGGTCCTGACTCCCTGTGGTTATTAAAGATTCCTGGGCATCATCTCAAGCTAAGCTGTCCAGCATGACCTGACCCATTCTGGACCCCTAATCATCCTCTATTTCTAATTGGCTAGCTCTCTCTCTCACCACTTCACCACCTAATAGCTAATATGAGGTGAGGGTACTGGTGCAACAATGGCTGCTGTTGCATCATCCAGGTGTATACTACAGATTGGTGGTGTCTGAAGTGATTTCCCTCTGTCTATGTAAAGTGCTTTCAGTAGTGAGAAAAGTCTATTCATCCATCTATCCATTTTCCAACCCATTGAATCCAAACACAGGGTCACGGGGGTCTGCTGGAGGCAATCCCAGCCAACACAGGGCACAAGGCAGGAACCAATCCCGGGCAGGGTGCCAAGCCACCGCAGGACACACACAAACACACCAAGCACACACTAGGGCCAATTTAGAATCGCCAATCCACCTAACCTGCATGTCTTTGGACTGTGGGAGGAAACCCATGCAGACATGGGGAGAACATGCAAACTCCACGCAGGGAGGACCCGGGAAGTGAACCCGGGTCTCCTAACTGCAAGGCAGCAGTGCTACCACTGCACCACCGTGCCTCCCGAAAAGTCTGTATAAGTGTAATTACTATTATTATTATTATATCTTGCAAGACTAACATGTTGTCCATGATTGGTTCCTGGCTTGTGCTTAATGTCCTCCCAGGTGGTGCAGTGGTAGTGCTGCTGCTTTGCAGTAAGGAGACTGTGGAAGATTGTGGGTTCAGTTCCCAGTTCCTCCCTGTGTGGATAGCGCTTTGAGTACTGAGAAAAGCGCTATATAAATGTAATGAATTATTATTATTATTAATGCACCAAAAGCAGGCCCCTTTCCCTAGAAACTTAACTGATGTTTTGAAAATGTATAAATGGGGTTAGGGGTGCACGTGCAGCAATATCTCAGTACAAAGCTTTAAGCTTTCTTTCATGGCTTGAGTGTAGATAGGAATGTTCCTCTGTAAAATATAAACAAGTATCACTAAACCAGTCTGTCTTTTGTGTTCTGTGGGCCTAACTGGACACCCCCTACCTTGGCTGTACCTTGAGAGTGGTAACAAACCATTGAAAATGATGACCATCTTTGACTTTGCAAATAGTAAATGATTGTTATGCCTGTGATTTATGATGCTGCACACTGACAAATAAAATGAAACTGCAGACTTGTAGTGACTGTTGATGTTAAAGTGTTGTCTCCCACCCTACTTCCTTCTAGATGTTATGTTATCGCATCACACCCCACCGCCACTTCACAGCTGCAAATTGTGATATCCTGGCTGACATACTGTACTGACTGCAAAGTATTTGTGCGTATGTGTGTGTGAATAGATTGGGTGGGTAAGCATATAGTGTGACTTTTGTCCCCATTAAATAAGCAGAATCAATAAAAACAGTGCACGGATAGCACAAATGAAAAAGACAGTTTGAATGACCCAACAAATGATGGTTTCCCAATTTAGGGAGGCACAGGCAACTCATGAGAGTTTTTTTTCTTCAGATTGGGTTACTGGTCCAAATTTGGACACCATTCTCCAGGACTGCCTGGTTGTATAGAGCCCTGACCAGAAAGAGCAAGGCCACCTCTGGGAGCTTCAGGCAGGGTTGGATGCCCTCACTGGGCAGCTTCTCAGAGCTGCAGGTAGAAAAGGAGAGATAGTGTGAGCACCCCCTGTCATCTTGAAGTGGTATTGCTTACTTTAGCAGAGCTAGCATGAGATCCCTTGACGTGCATGCACAGAATTTCAGTACATAGAAGGGCTCATGTATTAAATTATGTATTTTCATTTTTCATGAAAGCAAGGGAAGGATATTGACTGAAGTTTGAGGTTATTGTAATAGTCCAGCGCCATTTTTATTCTCTAAATCTGATGAATGCATTGTTCATATTCATGGAGTAGCTTGGAGTGTTCTTTTGTCTTCATTGTGGTGGTTAGGCCATCATACTGACTCTCCACAAGTTGAACCTGCCCAGATTAGGTGCACCTATAGTATCAATTGAAACCACAGACAGGTGACTTCTATTTAACTAATTATATGACTTCTAAAACTACTTTGTAATCAATTTAGGCCACTTTGCAGAGATATTTGTGGAGTTGTTTTTTGTTGACCAATGTCAAATAAGCCAAATGAAATCTTCTCATAGTCTTTCCTGGATGTCTGTGCTTCTAACTCCCTCTCTAAGGGAGAGCTCAGCTACCCTGTGGAGAAAGCTCATTTTGACTGCTTGTACCCATGATCTCATTCTTTCTGTCAATGCCCAAAGCTCATGATCATAGATGAGGGAAGGAACGTAGATCGACTGGTAAATTGAGAGCTTCGCCTTCTGTCTCAGCTCCTTCTTCACCAGTATAATGACTGCATAACTGTGCTTGCTGCTCCAGTCTGTCTGTCGATCTTACCATCGTTTTCTCCTCACTTGTGTACAAGACCTGAGGTAAACTCCTCCACTTGAGGCTGTAACTCACCTTTCACTCACAGAAGACAGTCCACCCTTTTCCTACTGAGGACCATGGCCTCAAATTTAGAGGCTGTAAAAAAGACACAAATAGTCAGAAAAAGGTTTGGGGTTTTCCGGCCCCGTATACTGTGGGAAAAGTGCAATCAAGCGATTATTCCATACAACTGTCATAACACCGTTCGGCATCATGGCGGACGGGGGGAACATTTATGAGGGAGGGACCGGAAATGGATGAAGCGCTGCTGGGAAGGAACCGAGATGGATGATGGGACTGCTGACGTCATTGGGGTGCGACAGAGGGAAGGCGGAAGTGGCGTGTTGAAAATCCATGTTCAGCAGGTTCATGGCGGTGTTGTGTCTTTCTTTCTGTTGGAGATAAAGAGAGAAAGGTTAGTACTCCGCCATTCCCGTCTGGTATATGTTTTCGCGCAACAGTTTAGGTCGTTCCGCGGCTCCCTAATCGCGCGTGCGTGACAAGGCACTGAACCTCATTTCTGTCGCTACACACTTGGTTGCAAACTGTCCCAATGCTTGTTGGAGTTTACAGTCTGATGAAGTCAACAGGACCACATAATCTGCCAAAAGCAGTAATTCTAATTCCACCAAACTGGATCCCCTCTCCAACTTGGCTGCACCTTGATATCTTATCTATTAAAATCCCAAACAGGATAGAATACAATGCACAGCCCTGGTAGATTCCCACATCCACTGGAAAGAGTGCTGATACTTTTAAGAGCATGTTGACACAGCTCTCACTATGATTAAACAGGGATTGAAGAGCTTTACTACTCTCCCAGCACCCCCACAGACTCCCTTGAGGAACATGGTTAAATGCCTTCTCTAAGTCCACAAAACACATGTAGACTGACTAGGCATACTCCCATGCCTCATCCAGAATCCTCATAAGGGCAAAGAGTTGGTCCAACATTCCATAGCCAGGACAGAATCCACATCGCTCCTGGATCTGAGGTTCCAAGACTAGGTGGAGTCTCCTTTCTAGCAATCTGACATTAGCTTCTCCAGAGAGGCTGAGAAGTGTGATTCCCCAATAGTTAGAGCACATTGTTCTGTCCCCCTTTTTAAACAGGGGGACCACCATCTCGCTCTGTCACTCCAGAGGCATGGCTTCCAAAGGCCACACAATATTGAAAAGGCATGTCAGCTACAACAGCCCAACAATGTCCAGAGCCTTCACCATTTCTGGGTGGAGCTCATCCTCTTAACTACCTCAGTGACCTCCCTCAGGGAAATGGGTAGTGATCCCCCCATCAGCTTCTGGCTCTGAGTCCTCCACAGAGGGTGTGTCCATTGGGTTCAGGAACTCCTCAAAATGTTCTTTTCATCGCCAGACAAAATCCTTAGTCCAAGTCGGCACTTCTACACCCTTGCTGCGGACACCCTGTGTGAGTTCCTGCATTCCCTTTCTGAGTTGCCTGATGATTTGCCAGAACCTCTTTTCAGCCAGATCAGTGTCGCTTTCCATTGTCTCTCCTTACTTCTCCCACACCTGGGTTTTTGCGTCCCTGACTGCCAAGGGAGCAGCCCTTTTGCTTTGTTGGTACCTCACTGTTGTTTCGGCAGCTAACTATACATGGAATGCTTCCTTTTTCAGCCTAATGGCATCTCTTATCTCTGGTGGCCACCATTGGGTCCTTGGGTTGCCACATCAAGAGGCACCCTATGGCCTTCAGGCCATAGCTTTTTGTAGCTGCTTCCGTAATGGTGGCACTGAACAAGGCTCATTTGGACTCTATGTCCTCGGCCTCCCCCAGGATGCAGAAAAGCTCTTTCAAAGGTTGGATTTGTAAGTCTTCTGGACGTGGTCCTTCCCCAGACATTCCCAGTCCATCCTCACTACTCACTTTGGCTTTCCAGGTCTGTCCGTGCGCCTCCCCCACCATCTGACCCAACTCACCAAATTGTGGTAATCAGTTGACAGTTCTACCCTTCTCTTTACCCGAGTGTCCAGAACATATGGCTGTAAATCTAATGATATAATTATGAAATTGATCAAAGACCTTGGTCTAAGGTGCTCTGTACCAAGCACACTAATAAGCCACCTTATGTTCGAACATGTTTGTTATGGACAAACCATGCCTAGCACAGAAATCCAATTACAAAATACCATTTGGGTTTAGATCAGGTTGGCCATTCCTCCCAGTCACACCTCTCCAGGTGTCTCCATTATTATGGTGTCCATTTTAGGACATCCTCCTCCTTCCGAGAAAACTTCATCCTTCCTACTACCTTCGACAAAATATTCCTCCTCCCTGCGAGGAATCCCCCGTCACCCCTCCTCCCTCCCCTCTTCTCCCTCCTTCCACAACCATCCGCTCTCAGTTCTCCGATGTCCGTTTTCCGTCATCCAGCCTCCTATCTCCGTCATCCGCCTTCAGCTCTCCGTCAACCCCCACACTCCCCCGTCCCCTCCATCACGGCATTTTCATTAATGAAGTGACGTAAAACTCCAGCTCCACCTTCTTCACAAGTTCATTCACCGAATTATTTGTCAATTATATTTCACAGTAAGAATTTACAGCACGACTCAAACGTGGGAATGGAGGTAAATGATGTTAATTATTGAGTGTCTTTTAATACTATGTAAGCATACATATTAACACGTGTGCATTAAAACGTGTGCATTTACGGGGTGATTTCTCAGGCTTAAAAGCTCACCTTTTATTAAAAAGGTAAACGCAGACTTTTTCATTCTGAAGGGCACAAACCACATCGGATTTCAGCCATTAAACGCGCGAAAATTTCAGTACACCAGATAAATTAGCGCAACATATTAACCCTAACATATAACCCTTTATTTTTACTTCCTTGACTTGTGGAGGGTGTATCCTGTAGCAAAGCCCTAACTTTTTTCATGAAAGCCCCTTTCAGTCAATAAGCCTTAAAAACAGGTGTAAAGATATTGACAACAAGCTACGCAAACCCACTAAGACATGGAATCGTTTAAATCAAGGCGCTGCGTTACCTTCTTCCAGATCGGCCCTAAGGCGTTCGTATTTTTCCAAACCAGTTCTGGTCTCCATCGGCATCTGTAGCTGAGTCGAAAAACACCATCCCATACTATTAGTTAACGATTAACACATTTCTATATGTATTGTAAGCATACAATACAACTGATAATATGTTGCGCTAATTTATCTGGTGTACTGAAATTTTCGCTCATTTAACGGCTGAAATCCGATGTGGTTTGTGCCCTTCAGAATGAAAAAGTTTGCGTTTACCTTTTTAATAAAAGGTGAACTTTTAAGCCTGAGAAATCACCCCGTAAATGCACACGTTTTAATGCACACGTGTTAATATGTATGCTTACACAGTATTAAAAGACACTCAACAATTAACGTCATTTACCTTCATTCCGCGTTTGAGTCGTGCTGTAAATTTTTACTGTGAAATATAATTGACAAATAGTTTGGTGAATGAACTTGTGAAGAAGGTGGAGCTGGAGTATTATGTCACTTCATTAACGAAAATGCCGTGATGGGGGGGCGGGGGGGAGTGTGGCGTTTGACAGAGAGCTGAAGGCAGATGACGGAGATAGGAGGGTGGATGACGGAAAACGGACATCAGAGAACTGAGAGCGGACAGTGGTGGAAGGAGGGAGGAGGGGTGATGGGGGATTCCTCGCAGGGAGGAGGAATATTTTGTCGAAGATAGTAGGAAGGATGGAGTTTCCTCGGAGGGAGGAGGATGTCCTAAAATGGACACCGTACATCATTACTCACATCGGTGTTGAAGTCTCCCAGCAAAACTATGGAGTCCCCAGCTGGGACTCTTTCTTGGATCCCCTTCAGTGACTCCAAGAAGGCCTCGTACTCCAAACTGACATTTGGTGCATAGGCACATATGGCAGTCAGAGTCCTCCCCTATGCAACTTTCAGCCACACAGTGGAAGCACTCTTGTTCTTCGGGTCAAACTCCAACATGGCCTTGACCAGACAGGAACTCAATAAGAAGCCCACTCCCACCTGAAGCCTTTCCCCCTGGCAAGCTCCAGAGTAAAGTTGAGTCCAGCCTCTTTTGAGAGGTTTGGTTCCAGAACCATCCAAGTAGGTGGACATGAACCCAACAATATCTAGTTGGTAACACTCTGCCTCACACACCATCTCTGGCTCCTTAACAGCCAACAGAAGTGACATTACACGTCCCAACAGTTAGTTTGTGTGTCTGAGTTCCAGTCCACCAAGGCCTCTGCCTTTGACCGCTGTCCAGGTTACATTGCACCCAGCTCCTATTCCTCCTGCAGGCAGTGAGCCCACAGGGGTAAAATCCCATGTTTTTCTGGTTGTGCCCGACCTGGCCCTATGGTAGGCCCGGGTGCCAGGCGCTTGGGGTTGAGCACTTCTCCCAGGCCTGGCTACAGGAGGAGGTTGTGGTGACCTCATACCAGGCGAGGTACTCTTTCTTAAATTCATGAGTTTGCTTCATTAGGGGCTTTGAATCATTCTTTGTGTCACTCCCCACCTGGGACCAACTTGCCTTGGGAGGCACTACCAGGAGCTTCTGCTGCTCTTCTTTTGCTCTTGTCTGACTTTGACAATTGCTGAGGGTGCAGAAAGGCTTAAAGCCATTGGGCAAAGACGATCTAGCGGAAGTGGGAGTTCCCGACCCATCATTAACTTAGCTGGTGATTTCCCAGTGGTTGAGTGTTGAGTTGCCCGGTAGTGAAGTAGGGTTTGGTTGAGGGCAGTATAAAAATTGCAACCTCCTTGAGCAAGATATGCCCGGATACCATTTTTAAGTGACTGATTAAATCTCTCTACCCCTCCATTTGCCTGTGGGTTATAATAAGCTGTCTTGCGGTGTTCACTGCCGTGATTCCTTAGGAATGATGTGAATTCTGCTGAGATAAATTGAGGCCCATTGTCAGTTGTGATTACACGTGGAAGTCCGAAACGGGCTATCAGAGCCTCCAGTACGTTGATCACAGTCTTTGAAGTGACTGTACTCACCGGAACAACTTCAGGCCACTTAGAGTGCAAATCATATATAACCACAAGAAAACGATGATGGGGTGGAGCGCTGTGAAGTTCACCACAAATGTCTAGCTGCAGGTGCTCCCATGGGTGTGCTGGCCACTGAAGGGGCTGAAGTGGTGGAGGAGTAGGTAACCCTGTCTTTCCACTAACCAGACAAGCAGAGCAATCCTTAACAAGGACTTCTATATCGTTGTCAATACCTGGCCACCATACCCGATCTCGGCACCTCTGTTTCATTTTAACAATTCCCAGGTGACCCTCAGGAGCCATCGCCAAAATACGAGACCGCAAACTTTGTGGCACCACAGCACAATAACCCCGAGCAATGCAGGTGTCATTCCAACATGATAGTTCCTCTTTTACACGTGCAAATGGGATCAGCTCATCAGATACATGTTTGGGCCAGCCCTCTCTTATATAAGTGCGTAATACTTTGAAAACAGTATCATCTTCTGAAGCTTGCTGAAGCTCTGTAAGTGATACAATATCCTGTAGTGGTCCATGCAGCAGCTGAATTAGGTCATTGTCTGTGTCAGCAGGTTGGTTGTGAAGTGGCTCCAGTGCTGGTGTAAAGCGTGACAGTAGGTCAGCTACTACATTTTCCCGTCCTGGCTTAAACTCTAGTTGGAAATTATATTGTTGTAAACGATCAGACCACCTATGTAACCGGAGGGGCTTGTGTCCTGTTCCAGATGTTGACAGCAAAGAAGTGAGAGCCTGATGGTCTGTCCTCAGAATGAATGGTCTTCCATACAAATAAATATGCCATCTCTCACAAGCCCAAATGCATGCTAAAGCTTCATGTTCCCCTGCAGAGTATTGTTGTTCAGTCAGGCTCAGTGCTCTGGAGGCAAATGCAACTGGCTTTTCCACCCCTTCTTCCATCTGTGACAAAACAGCTCCTACGGCCAAGGCAGAGGCATCGCAAGTAACAATTGCCGTACCCTCTGGGTTAAAATGAGAGAGAACTGGTGCAGTCGTGAGTTGTTGTTTCAGGAGATGGAATGCTTCAGCACATGCAGACGTCCAATCCCAGGGTGCATCCTTTTTTATGAGCTCGCGTAGTGGGGTTGTGATAGTTGAATAATGTGGCAGGAAGCACAAGTAATAGGATGTCATGCCTAAAAATGAAGCAACTTGTGCAGCTGAAATGGGTTCAGGAAGACTGCAAACAGCATCCACATTGGACTGCAAGGGTTTAATACCTTCAGCTGATAAGTGGAACCCGACAAAATCAATTTCTGTTGCTGCAAAGATATCACTTCTCTTCACTTAAGGTGAGGTTGTGTTTTGTAAGCTGCTGTAACACACGTTGTAGCCTTTCATTATGGACAGAGAGTGTTGGTCCGTGCACTACGATGTCATCCAGATACACACATACTCCTGACATCCCAGCAAAGAGTGATGACATTATTTTCTGAAAACAACTGGGCGCTGAGCAAAGCCCAAATGGCATACGGGTATAACGGAACACCCCAAGGTGTAGTGAGATCCCTACTATCAGGATGTAGTGGTATCTGCAGGTAGCCTTGTCGTAAGTCCAGTTTAGTGAAAACAGTGGAACCATGAAATTGAGATGTAATCTCCTCAGCTGTTGGTAGTGGGTATCTGTCTGGGACCACAGCCTTGTTAACTGCACGAAGGTCAATACAAAGACGCAACCCGCCTGACTTTTTACGAGCAATTACAAGATTGGAGATCCAGGGCGATGCACTAACTGGTTCTATAATCCCTTCCTCCAGAAGCTGTTTCAACTGTGCAGTAACATCATCTCTCAGTGCTAATGGTGTTCGGCGCAGTGGCTGAATGACAGGAGGTATGGACGGATTAAGTCTGGGCTTGTGCACAAACTCCAATAGGCATCCTAGGCCATTAAACAGGGCAGGCCATTTCTGCACCCATGGAGAAGTGACTTGCATGATTTCTGCACCATCGTAATCGAGAACAGTAAATCCGAGTCTGAGGAAAAGGTCAATACCCAGAATATTGGCTCCTTGCTTTGTAACATAAAAGCAAAATTCAGAAAGAGATCTTGTTCCATAACGAACATGTAACAGCAATGTTCCCAGAACATCAATCTTAGTGTGTCCATAACCAGCCAGAGCTATAGATGGCCTCTGCAAAGATAAGTGAGAATAAAACTGCTTGTATGTAGCATAACTAAGAAGAGACACTTTAGCGCCTGTATCCAAAAGCAAAGGTATGCACACATCCTGTATATATACTGCACAAGTCTTGACGTTAGGAGAAAGAGACTGCACTGCATGGATAGATGCTGGTGCTGAAGGTGAGTGCTGCCCAAATGCAGGCACTTCGGACGAACGACAGCATCTTGCAAAATGGTTAAATTTGTTGCATTTTCTACATCGCTGACCTCTTGCTGGGCAACTTGAGTCCCTGTGCTGGTGATGGGTAGATCCACAATTCCCACAATATTGTCCTGAAATACTGGGGTTTCTCCGCTCTTGCAGGACTGGAGCAGCTGTCTCAGCACAGTTATCACTGAAAACGGGCTGTAATGTCTGCGCTGATAAAGCAGGAGCTGCAGTCAGCTGCGCCGCGCTCTGCACTGCTGATTCAACCTGGCACGCAATCTCTATCGCTTTCTCTAGTGTGAGTTCGTCAGATTCCATCAATAATCTCTCCCTCACAGGTGCACTATGCGTTTTCTCTATCAGCTGATCCCTTATCATCTCGTTCTGAAGCGAACCAAAATTGCAGTGCCCTGCTAATTCTCGTAGCATGGCTGTATATTGTCGGATTGACTCACCCGCCAACTGGCTACGCTGACGAAAGTGAAACCGCCGTAAAAGGACGCTTTGTGTTCCAGAAAAGTGCTTCTTGAGGGCCTGAACTGCCGCGTCGTATGAGTTGGTTGCCCCCAATGTATGAAAAACATGCTGCCCTTCTGCGCCCAGACAATGAAGCAAGATGGCACGCTTGCGTACGTCAGGTATGGAGTCCAAGCCAAGTGCGATCAGATAAGTTTGAAAAGATTCAAACCAGCGAGTCCAAGGCACCGAAGGATCACCAGGTAATGGTAAGAAAGGAGGTTGTGGTGGCAGCGAAACTTCAGCCATTCTCGTCGCCAAATGTTGTGTCTACAAAGCACACCGTTTCTCACTTGCTAGAATGCTCTTTATTTTCAAGTCTCGAAAAACACAACAACCGAAGGTGCACGCTATTCTCACACACATGCGCAAAAACATATGTGCTCACTTGCCATGCGCGCATGCAATTACCATTACAAACATAATGTTATCCAACAATGTCTGGGTTGGCTGCAGCTGGCATTCTCCTTTGAACCCAGGATATTAATGGTCATAGGCAGAGGATGAACTGTGCAAAGAGGACACAGAACAACAGAGGTATGTGCAACCGTGTCTGTGTTTATTGCAAATGTAATGGACTAATGGGACATTTCTGTGTGTTGTTTTAGTGAAAAAAGCACATAAATAGCAAATGTAAAACCCAACAGGTGAAGAGGCAATATTTGAGACTGGGATGATAAGTGAAATTGTAAATTTAATGAGTTATGCTGTTACAGGTTATTGGCAATAGCCATCTACAGGGCTTAGATATTGACTAATCTTGCAAAAGAGTCACCTGCTTTGAAGAATAGCTTGCTTTAATTGATATATTATCAACAAAAGAGTATGATGATAACAGAACTACCTGCTTCCATAGGAAATGTTTGTATTTACTTGGCTTAAAAATGAACATGCTCTGGGAATATTAATCTGTAATCATCATGCAGTGGTATGCTTGTATGTACTTCTTGATAGTTAGCAACAGTACTATCGTTTAACCAATGAAAATGTGTATACACTATTGTTAAACAAAGGCAATTTGTATTTACCATTGTTTAAACAAGTAACATGTTGATCTAGGCAGAGATTGAAACAGTATATACCTTTGGGCAAATCAGCAAAAATCAAGAACAGTCAGAAATTCCTAACTGCTGCCTGCATCTTTTATGTTTTTTTTAAGCACCTTACCATCGCACCTACACCCTATAGCATGGTGAAGGTTAAAATTAATAAATAAATAAATCCAATAACCTGTTAAAATCAGTGCTAAAACACAGTCAGGATCTTCTTCTTTAAAACCAACACTGAGCCTCTGTGCTTCTTTCTAAAACCAGTATCTCCTCTGCTCTCCCATTACGACTTCCTCAGCAAAAGAAGACATCCACCGACAGGCACAGTCCATCCTTAGCTTGTGTCATTGTCTCCAATCTCTCAGTGTCTGCAAAGACCCTCTGAGCTCTGCTCCTTTCTCTTACCACCATCCTTCAGCCTTCAGCAGGAGCTCACTTGAAGAGCTTGGTCACTCCTGTTCCTAAAGAATTCAGCAGGAGTGACCCGGCCACGTGAGCGCCAACCAATCACTCCTTTCAGGGCCACTTCCCAACCTCCTGCCTCTTCATTGCAGCACCTGCTCTTCCTCAATCCTCCTGACTTCTTTCTTTTCTCTTCCTTTAATCTCCAGTTTCTTTCCCTTCTTCTCACCTTGTTGTTCTTTTCTTTCTCATTCAACTCAGGCTCCATTTATCTCTGTGGGTGCGTGTGCTTTAATTGAAAACTCCAAGGTGCTAACAAATAAACTGGCTGAACTACATGCATCTCCAAGTAAATCTCCTTACCAGCACCCTAGGTCTGCTTGTCTATACTACCATTTGTACCCACGCCTGCCTTGAGTGTAAGCGCACTATATCTCTCTATTATATAAAAAATCCTGGGACGAGACGAGACTTTTTAGCCTGGGATGAGACGAGACTTTTTAGCTTGGGATGAGACGTGACTTTTTCAGAGAGATACTTTCAAGTCCCATGAGACAAGACTTTGTGCCAAGAGATTTAACCATGCCTGGGACCAAAAATTAAAGACAAACAGTAGATGACAAAGTAGAACATCATAAAGAAGTTCAGAAACATTGGCGTGATACACATGCAGAGCAGGTTAGAGATAATGAAAGTACTAAAATTCGAAAGTCTCAAAAAATGATAGTAAAGATATCATTAGCACAAACAAATCGAAAATACTACTCGGTGAAATAACAGAACAGCGAAAAGAGATTGAATATATTGTTCAGATTTAAACTTTAAGTCGGAGACTTGTAGATCGTCTAATTTGTGTTGCCATCAGGGAAAAGTATTGTTTCTTCCCAATGAAGAGGCATATCTGCGAGAATTAAAAGATATGTTGTTTGGTGAAAGTGAAATCCACATACACGGGCGGCAGAGACATGAAGTGGCTGGTGCGTAGCACAGGCCTGGGGGTTGGAGAGCGAAGTGAGCAGGGGACGAAGCCTCCTAGTTTAACTAAAAGCACACACTACCACAGACCCTAAGCTTACTTTACCACACATGCACTTTCAAAAGTACATCTTCAGTTTCAAAATTCCTTGCTGTTAGCAACTTCTGCCACTCTTGAAGTATCACCAAATATTATTTAATCCAACTTTTTAAAAAAAAAAAACAGTAATGTATTGAACTTGATG